>NC_143040.1:74929249-75241749 GCF_057628025.1 Oncorhynchus mykiss
TCTCTCCTGTTACCTCATCATGGCTGTTACAGCAGGTTCGCTCCTGTTACCTCATCATGGCTGTCACAGCAGGTTCTCTCCTGTTACCTCATCATGGCTGTTACAGCAGGTTCTCTCCTGTTACCTCATCTCTCCTGTTACCTCATCATGGCTGTTACAGCAGGCTCTCTCCTGTTACCTCATCATGGATGTTACAGCAGGTTCTCTCCTGTTACCTCATCATGGCTGTTACAGCAGGTTCTCTCCTGTTACCTCATCTCTCCTGTTACCTCATCATGGCTGTTAGAGCAGGTTCTCTCCTGTTACCTCATCATGGCTGTTACAGCGGGTTCTCTCCTGTTACCTCATCATGGCTGTTACAGCAGGATCTCTCCTGTTACCTCATCATGGTTGTTACCTCATCATGGCTGTTACAGCAGGTTCTCTCCTGTTACCTAATTATGGCTGTTAGAGCAGGTTCTCTCCTGTTACCTCATCTCTCCTGTTACCTCATCATGGCTGTTACAGCGGGTTCGATCCTGTTACCTCATCATGGCTGTTACAGCAGGATCTCTCCTGTTACCTCATCATGGTTGTTACCTCATCATGGCTGTTACAGCAGGTTCTCTCCTGGTACCTCATCATGGCTGTTAGAGCAGGTTCCCTCCTGGTACCTCATCATGGCTGTTACAGCAGGTTCTCTCCTGTTACCTCATCATGGTTGTTACCTCATCATGGCTGTTACAGCAGGTTCTCTCCTGTTACCTCATCATGGCTGTTACAGCAGGTTCTCTCCTGTTACCTCATCATGGCTGTTAGAGCAGGTTCTCTACTGTTACCTCATCATGGCTGTTACAGCGGGTTCTCTCCTGTTACCTCATCATGGCTGTTACAGCAGGTTCTCTCCTGTTACCTCATCATGGTTGTTACCTCATCATGGCTGTTACAGCAGGTTCTCTCCTGTTACCTCATCATGGCTGTTAGAGCAGGTTCTCTCCTGGTACCTCATCATGGCTGTTACAGCAGGTTCTCTCCTGTTACCTCATCATGGCTGTTAGAGCAGGTTCTCTCCTGATACCTCATCATGGCTCTTACAGCAGGTTCTCTTCTGTTACCTCACCATGGCTGTTACAGCAGGTTCTCTCCTGTTACCTCATCATCGCTGTTACAGCAGGTTCTCTCTTGTTACCTCATCATGGCTGTTACAGCAGGTTCTCTTCTGTTACCTCACCATGGCTGTTACAGCAGGTTCTCTCCTGTTACCTAATCTCTCATGTTACCTCATCATTGCTGTTACAGCAGGTTCTCTCCTGTTACCTAATTATGGCTGTTAGAGCAGGTTCCCTCCTGTTACCTCATCATGGCTGTTACAGCAGGTTCTCTCCTGTTACCTCATCTCTCCTGTTACCTCATCATGGCTGTTAGCAGGCACTCTCCTGTTACCTCATCATGGATGTTACAGCAGGTTCTCTCCTGTTACCTCATCATGGCTGTTACAGCAGGTTCTCTCCTGTTACCTAATTATGGCTGTTAGAGCAGGTTCTCTCCTGTTACCTCATCATGGCTGTTACAGCAGGTTCGCTCCTGTTACCTCATCATGGCTGTCACAGCAGGTTCTCTCCTGTTACCTCATCATGGCTGTTACAGCAGGTTCTCTCCTGTTACCTCATCTCTCCTGCTACCTCATCATGGCTGTTACAGCAGGCTCTCTCCTGTTACCTCATCATGGATGTTACAGCAGGTTCTCTCCTGTTACCTCATCATGGCTGTTACAGCAGGTTCTCTCCTGTTACCTCATCTCTCCTGTTACCTCATCATGGCTGTTAGAGCAGGTTCTCTCCTGTTACCTCATCATGGCTGTTACAGCGGGTTCTCTCCTGTTACCTCATCATGGCTGTTACAGCAGGATCTCTCCTGTTACCTCATCATGGTTGTTACCTCATCATGGCTGTTACAGCAGGTTCTCTCCTGTTACCTAATTATGGCTGTTAGAGCAGGTTCTCTCCTGTTACCTCATCTCTCCTGTTACCTCATCATGGCTGTTACAGCGGGTTCGATCCTGTTACCTCATCATGGCTGTTACAGCAGGATCTCTCCTGTTACCTCATCATGGTTGTTACCTCATCATGGCTGTTACAGCAGGTTCTCTCCTGGTACCTCATCATGGCTGTTAGAGCAGGTTCCCTCCTGGTACCTCATCATGGCTGTTACAGCAGGTTCTCTCCTGTTACCTCATCATGGCTGTTACAGCAGGTTCTCTCCTGTTACCTCATCATGGCTGTTAGAGCAGGTTCTCTACTGTTACCTCATCATGGCTGTTACAGCGGGTTCTCTCCTGTTACCTCATCATGGCTGTTACAGCAGGTTCTCTCCTGTTACCTCATCATGGTTGTTACCTCATCATGGCTGTTACAGCAGGTTATCTCCTGTTACCTCATCATGGCTGTTAGAGCAGGTTCTCTCCTGGTACCTCATCATGGCTGTTACAGCAGGTTCTCTCCTGTTACCTCATCATGGCTGTTAGAGCAGGTTCTCTCCTGATACCTCATCATGGCTCTTACAGCAGGTTCTCTTCTGTTACCTCACCATGGCTGTTACAGCAGGTTCTCTCCTGTTACCTCATCATGGCTGTTACAGCAGGTTCTCTCCTGTTACCTCACCATGGCTGTTACAGCAGGTTCTCTCCTGTTACCTAATCTCTCCTGTTACCTCATCATGGCTGTTACAGCAGGTTCTCTCCTGTTACCTAATTATGGCTGTTAGAGCAGGTTCTCTCCTGTTACCTCATCATTGCTGTTACAGCAGGTTCGCTCCTGTTACCTCATCATGGCTGTTAGAGCAGGTTCTTTCCTGTTACCTCATCATGGATGTTACAGCAGGTTCTCTCCTGTTACCTAATTATGGCTGTTAGAGCAGGTTCTCTCCTGTTACCTCATCATGGAACACACATTAGGGCTGTGTTCCAAATGACACCCTATGCACTACTTACCTGAGTGGGCATCTGTGCTCCCAAGACGTTAAGTTCAGTTTCCATAGTGATGCCAGAGACGGTGGTTGCCAGGCGCTGGATGTGGTTGTTGAGGGTAGTGTGAGCTGGGCCGGGCATGTCTGGTTGGCTTGCTGCTCCTGTGGAGAACTGCGTGCCTGTCCCATTCCCAAACGCTAGCATGGCTTTCCCTGTTCAGAATGACAGAGGACAGTCAAGTTAGGTAGGTAGGTAGGTAGGTAGGTAGGTAGGTAGGTAGGTAGGTAGGTAGGTAGGTAAGTAGGTAAGTAGGTAAGTAAGTAAGTAGTTGGGTGGGTAGGTAGGTAGGTAGGTAGTTGGGTAGGTAGATAGGTGTGTGTGTGTGTGTGTGTGTGTGTGTGGAGGCTCTAGTCCATGGGTCTCCAACATTTTCCAGCATGAGAGCTACTTTAAAAAATGAAACATGTCACAAGCTACTCATTTAGTCTTGAGGAGAGTTTACAGTGAAAGAACACCGTGTTTGAGGAGAGTGCACAGTTATGAACTTGAAATTGTATTAATAAACCAACTAGGCACACTTGGTCAGTCTTGAACAGTAGCGGAATGGTTCATTAGATTTTCTTTGTATTATCTTTAACCAGATCTAATGTGTTATATTCTCCAATATTAATTTTACATTTCCACAAACTTCAAGGTGTTTACTTTCAAATGGTATCAAGAATATGCATATCCTTGCTTTAGGTCCTGAGCTACAGGCAGTTAGATTTGGGTAGAGGTGGATTCTAAATCACAATCAGAAGAGTCAATGGCAATGCTTAAATCACATCAGAAGACCATTTTTGAGGTAAAAAAAAATGATAACACATTTAGATTTTAGACTGTAATTCCCCCTTTCATTGTGCATCTAGCAAGAGAGGAATGTCAGTATTTCTGTGTTTCTGCTGTTCGGCCTACTGCTACAGCACATCATGGCAGAGTTGGCAAAATAATCGCCACCCAATTGATGCAAATAATTATTATACAGTATAGTTCTGTCAGCCTACTTTGTAGCTAACATGTAATTGAGAAGGTTTTTGGGGAAAGTGTTTCTGTCTCCCCACAAGACCGTTATCATTATTATTATTATTACATAACCCCGCAGGGTATACAGTCAATCACAGATTACAAAAGATAACCTGTCGCGGACATCAACGTCTTGCTCCCAGACACATTAAACAACTTTTTTTCTCGCTTTGAGCACAATACAGTACCACTGACAACGGCCCGCTACCAAAGCCTGTGGGCTCTCCTTCTCCGTGGCCAACGGCATCAAGTTTGCAGACGACACTACAGTGGTAGGCTTGATTACCAACAACAACGAGACGGCCTACAGGGAAGAGGTGAGGGCCCTCCGAGTGTGGTGTCAGGAAAATAACCTCACACTCAATCCCCATCCACAATGACGAGCAGGGGTGGAGAAGGTGGATCGATTTTAAGTTCCTCGGCGTACACATCACTGACAAACTGAAATGGTCCACCCACACAACCTCAGGAGGCTTAAGAAATGTGGCTTGTCATCTAAAACACTCACAAACTTTGACAGATGCACAATCGAGAGCATCCTGTCGGGCTGTATCACCGCCTGGTATGGCAATTGTACCGCCCTCAACTGCAAGGCTCTCCAGAGGGTAGTGAGGTCTGCACAACGCATCACCGGGGGGAAACTACCTGCCCTCCAGGACTCCTACAGCACCCGATGTCACAGGAAGGCCAAAAAGATCATCAAGGACAACAACCACCCGAGCCACTGCCTGTTCACCCCGTTATCATCCAGACGGCGAGGTCAGTACAGGTGCATCAAAGCTGGGACCGAGAGACTGAAAAACTGCTTCTATCTCAAGGCCATCAGACTGTTAAACAGCCACCACTAACATAGAGAGGCTGTTGCCAACATACAGACTCAACTCTCTGGCCACTTAAGTAAATGGACTTGATAAAGGCATCACTAGTCACTTTATATAACGCCACTTTAATAATGTTTACATATCCTACATTACTCGTCTCATATGTACAGTTGAAGTAGGACGTTTACATACACCGTAGCCAAATACATTTAAACTCAGTTTTTCACAATTCCTGACATTTAATTCTAGTAAAAATTCCGTCTTAGGTCAGTTAGGATCACCACTTTATTTTAAGAATGTGAAATATCAGAATAATAACAGAGATAATTATTTATTTTAGCATTTATTTATTTCATCACATGCACTTTTCACACCAAAGTACGTTCATCTCTAGGAGACAGAATGAGTCTCCTTCCTGAGCGGTATGCCGGCTGCGTTGTCACATCGTGTTTATACTTGCGTACTATTGTTTGTACATATGAACGTGGTACCTTCAGGCATTTGGAAATTGCTCCCAAGGATGAACCAGACTTGAGGAGGTCTACAATTTTTGTCTGAGGTCTTGGCTGATTTCTATTGAATTTCCCATGATGTCAAGCAAAGAGGCACTGAGTTTGAAGGCAGGCCTTGAAATACATCCACAGGTACACCTCCAATTGGCTCAAATTATGTCAATTAGCCTATCAGAAGCTTCTAATGCCATGATACCATATTCTAGAAATTTCCAAGCTGTTTAAAGGTACAGTCAATTTAGTGTATGTAAACTTCTGACCCACTGAAATTGTGATACAGTGAATTATAAGTGAAATAATCTGTCTGTAAACAATTGTTGGAAAAATGACCTATGTCATGCACAAAGTAGATGTCCTAACCAACTTGCCAAAATATAGTTTGTTAAAACCTCTTGTGGAGTGGTTGAAAAACACTTAGGTTGGAGTCATTAAAACTCATATGTAAACTTCTGACTTCAACTGTACATGCACCACATAGACAGATGGGCAATATTGCTGGAAAAAAAATGGCTTTTTAATAGTGGCTAACCATGGGTGGGAAAAGTAAATCTACCTGTGGGAGAGCCCTGGCTTAACTAACTTAATTACCTGTTGGAGAGCCCTGGTTTAACTACCTTAACTCATTTATCTACATGTTGGAGAGCCCTGGCTTAACTACCTTAACTAATTTATCTACCTGTTGGAGAGCCCTGGCTTAACTACCTTAACTAATTTATCTACCTGTTGGAGAGCCCTAGCTTAACTACCTTAACTAACTTATCTACCTGTTGGAGGGCCCTGGCTTAACTACCTTAACTAACTTATCTACCTGTTGGAGAGCCCTGGCTTAACTACCTTAACTCATTTATCTACCTGTTGGAGAGCCCTGGCTTAACTACCTTAACTAACTTATCTACCTGTTGGAGAGCCCTGGCTTAACTACCTTAACTCATTTATCTACCTGTTGGAGAGCCCTGGCTTAACTACCTTAACTGATGAGGAATCTCCAGACAGGCAGCTGAACTAACACCAGTTTATTGTACAGTATGGTGAGGGGCTGAAACACTTGTCCATAGTGTTAGTGGTGTTATGGCAGACAATGCTGATGGTGTTGTGGTAATTTGACAGTGTTACTACAGTTGGAGTGTTTTGGCGGCAGTGTTACTACATTTATAGTGTGTTGTTGTTGATTGACAGTGTTTCTACGGTTACTATAGTGCACGTTGACTGGTGCTGTCACTCACTCAGGCAGATGTTGTCATGGAAATATTCCAGGAAGTCATCGCACTGCTCCCTGTGGTTCCCGGAGGCAGAGCACGAACACCACGGACCCACATTAGACGTCGAGTTATCCAGGTAGTTAGGCGTTATCGTACTGCCTGGAGAGAGAGAAGGCGGGAGGGTGAGAGAGAGGCAGGGCGGGAGGGTGAGAGAGAGGCAGGGCGGGAGGGTGAGAGAGAGGCAGGGCGGGAGGGTGAGAGAGAGGCAGGGCGGGAGGGTGAGAGAGAGGCAGGGCGGGAGGGTGAGAGAGAGGCAGGGCGGGAGGGTGAGAGAGAGGCAGGGCGGGAGGGTGAGAGAGAGGCAGGGCGGGAGGGTGAGAGAGAGAAGGCGGGAGGGTGAGAGAGAGGCAGGGCGGGAGGGTGAGAGAGAGGCAGGGCGGGAGGGTGAGAGAGAGAAGGCGGGAGGGTGAGAGAGAGGCAGGGCGGGAGGGTGAGAGAGAGGCAGGGCGGGAGGGTGAGAGAGAGGCAGGGCGGGAGGGTGAGAGAGAGGCAGGGCGGGAGGGTGAGAGAGAGAAGGCGGGAGGGTGAGAGAGAGGCAGGGCGGGAGGGTGAGAGAGAGAAGGCGGGAGGGTGAGAGAGGCAGGGCGGGAGGGTGAGAGAGAGGCAGGGCGGGAGGGTGAGAGAGAGAAGGCGGGAGGGTGAGAGAGAGAAGGCGGGAGGGTGAGAGAGAGAAGGCGGGAGGGTGAGAGAGGCAGGGCGGGAGGGAGGGATAGAAGGTGGGGGGAGAGATGTGAAATGAGACATCTATGCAACATTTAAAATACACAATCAGATGGGGAATCTAATTGTGCAACCCTGTTGGTTGAGGCAGACTGCTCTGACATATATGTTGGTTGAGGCAGACTGCTCAGACATATGTTGGTTGAGACAGACTGCTCTGACATATGTTGTTTGAGGCAGACTGCTCTGACACACATATGTTGTTTGAGGCAGACTGCTCTGACATATGTTGGTTGAGACAGACTGCTCAGACACACATGTTGGTTGAGGCAGACTGCTCAGACACACATATGTTGGTTGAGGCAGACTGCTCTGACATATGTTGGTTGAGACAGACTGCTCAGACACACATGTTGGTTGAGGCAGACTGCTCTGACACACATATGTTGTTTGAGGCAGACTGCTCTGACATATGTTGGTTGAGACAGACTGCTCAGACACACATGTTGGTTGAGGCAGACTGCTCAGACATATGTTGGTTGAGACAGACTGCTCAGACACACATGTTGGTTGAGACAGACTGCTCAGACACACATATGTTGGTTGAGGCAGACTGCTCAGACACACACATGTTGGTTGAGACAGACTGCTCAGACACACATGTTGGTTGAGACAGACTGCTCAGACACACATGTTGGTTGAGGCAGACTGCTCTGACACACATATGTTGGTTGAGGCAGACTGCTCTGACACACATATGTTGGTTGAGGCAGACTGCTCTGACACATGTTGGTTGAGGCAGACTGCTCTGACACAAATATTCACATGTTGCACTACTGTCACGTTCTGACCTTAGTTATTTTATTATGTCTTTGTTTTAGTATGGTCAGGGCGTGAGTTGGGTGGGTTGTCTATGTTTCGTTTTCTATGTTGTGTTTTGCGTTTGGCCTGGTATGGTTCTCAATCAGAGGCAGGTGTCGTTAGTTGTCTCTGATTGAGAATCATACTTAGGTAGCCTGTTCCCACTTGTGCTTCGTAGGTGTTTATTTTCTGTTCTGTGTTTTATTTCATTTGTCGTTTTATTGTTTTTTTTCAGTGTTCACTATTCGTATTAAAAATCAAGATGAACACTTACCACGCTGCGCTTTGGACCTCTCCTTCATACGATGACCGTTACAACTACTAATAGTCTTAACAAATATAAATGTTCTGTTTCAAAATAACAATTCCCAGAGCATATTGTTTTCCACAGACTATGAACGGGGAATATTTAATGATAGAAGATGAAAGCCTTGTTGAGTTTTGAGACTAAAGCTTCAGTTGGAGAAGACAGGTGAGCTGTGTTTGTGTGCAGAAACACCCTAACCCACAGTGTCTGTGTGCAGAAACACCCTAACCCACAGTATTTGTTTGTAGTTTGACTGGTTTTCTGGGCTTCATCCCAAATAGCACCCTATCACCTATATAGTGTACTTAGGCCAAATAGGGTGCCATTTGGGATGAAGCCCTGGAAAATGTGTTGTGTTTTCTCTCTGTTGAATGGGGGAATGTTTGGAGACAGAGCCTTGCAGCTATCTTGATGATTATTCAAATGTACCTCCATACAATTCTCTCTGGCCCCTAGGCACCTAACAGCAAGTATCTCTCAGTCTACTGTTAGTTGAGATGTATTTTCTCCCGGTCTCTAACTCCATCTTGTTTTTAACAGTTGAGGGCTGATGAATACCCTGCATTTGGTTTAACCAGGGCTCTCCAACAGGTAGGTAGTTAAGCCAGGGCTCTCCAACAGGCAGATAGTTAAGCCAGGGCTCTCCAACAGGCAGATAGTTAAGCCAGGGCTCTCCAACAGGTAGATAGTTAAGCCAGGGCTCTCCAACAGGTAGATAGTTAAGCCAGGGCTCTCCAACAGGTAGATAGTTAAGCCAGGGCTCTCCAACAGGTAGATAGTTAAGCCAGGGCTCTCCAACAGGTAGATAAGATAGTTAAGCCAGGGCTCTCCAACAGGTAGATAAGATAGTTAAGCCAGGGCTCTCCAACAGGTAGATAAGATAGTTAAGCCAGGGCTCTCCAACAGGTAGATAAGATAGTTAAGCCAGGGCTCTCCAACAGGTAGATAAGATAGTTAAGCCAGGGCTCTCCAACAGGTAGATAAGATAGTTAAGCCAGGGCTCTCCAACAGGTAGAGAAGTTAGTTAAGCCAGGGCTCTCCAACAGGTAGAGAAGTTAGTTAAGCCAGGGCTCTCCAACAGGTAGAGAAGTTAGTTAAGCCAGGGCTCTCCAACAGGTAGAGAAGTTAGTTAAGCCTGGGCTCTCCAAAAGGTAGATCGTGAGCCTATGAGTAGCTCGCCAATCAATTCTAAAGGTACATGCATTTTTTTACATGTTTTCCATCGCAAACTGTCATAAACATAAAGCTGCCAGCTACTATCCAATTAAAGACATTATCCCACCCCTGTTTAGCCTCTATTGGCTTAAAAAGCCAAACCTAACACAATATCAGCCAATTAATTTCCAGCAATATTGCCAGTCTGTCTGTTTGGTGCGTGCGTCTGTCTATCACTCTGTGTATGTAGCCAGTTGGCGATGCTAATGATAACCGTCTTGTGGGTAGAAATTCCCCAAAAACCTTCTCAATTAAATGTTAACTGCAAAGTAGACTTACCTGACAGAACTACAGTATAGAATAATTATTTGTGTCTATTGGGTGACGATTGTTTCGCCAACTCTGTCATGATGTGCTGCAGCAGTAGGCCTAACAGCAGAAACATCACTAGTCTGACACATTCCTCTATTGCTAGATTAAAGGGGAATTACACACACACAAATAAAAGTGATTTGAGCATTGACATGACTCAGAAAATCCATTGCTATTAATAATTATAAATGAGAGTAATTGAGAGTAAAACCAGGAAACATAAAACAGTATTCAGGAAAATACAGAAATATTAACCCACAGAGAGAATTGAACTTAAAGTACTCCTAGTCTATCACCAAACATTTCTGTAAAAAACAACAACAAGTTGTCTGAATATCTCCGCCAGGCGACCAAAAGAACCTGGGGGAGTAGAGGGTAAATGGATACCAGGTAGGGGGAGTGGAGGGTAAATGGATACCTGGTAGGGGGAGAGGAGGGTAAATGGATACCCGGTAGGGGGAGTGGAGGGTAAATGGATAAACGGTAGGGGGAGTGGAGTGGAGGCTAAATGGATACCTGGTAGGGGGAGTGGAGGGTAAATGGATACCCGGTAGGGGGAGTGGAGGGTAAATGGATACCCGGTAAGGGGAGTGGCGGGTAAATGGATACCCGGTAGGGGGAGTGGAGGGTAAATGGATACCCGGTAGGGGGAGTGGAGGGTAAATGGATAAACAGTAGGGGGAGTGGAGTGGAGGCTAAATGGATACCTGGTAGGGGTTGGGGAGTGGAGGCTAAATGGATACCCGGTAGGGGGAGTGGAGGGTAAATGGATACACGGTAGGGGGAGTGGAGGGTAAATTGATACCTGGTAGGGGGAGTGGAGGGTAAATGGATACCTGGTAGGGGGAGTGGAGGGTAAATGGATACCCGGTAGGGGGAGTGGAGGCTAAATGGATACCCGGTAGGGGGAGTGGAGGGTAAATGGATACCCGGTAGGGGGAGTGGAGGGTAAATGGATACCCGGTAGGGGGAGTGGAGGGTAAATGGATACCTGGTAGGGGGAGTGGAGGGTAAATGGATACCTGGTAGGGGAGTGGAGGGTAAATGGATACATGGTAGTAGGAGTGGAGGGTTAATGGATACCTGGTAGGGTGAGTGGAGGGTAAATGGATACCTGGTAGGGGGAGTGGAGGTTAAATGGAAACCTGGTAGGGGTTGGGGAGAGTAAATGGATACCTGGTAGGGGGAGTGGAAAGTAAATGGATACCTGGTAGGGGGAGTGGAGGGTAAATGGATACACGGTAGGGGGAGAGGAGGGTAAATGGATACACGGTAGGGGGAGAGGAGGGTAAATGGATTCACGGTAGGGGTTGGGGAGTGGAGGGTAAATGGATACACGGTAGGGGTTGGAGAGTGGAGGGTAAATGGATACACGGTAGGGGGAGTGGAGGGTAAATGGATACACGGTAGGGGGAGTGGAGGGTAAATGGATGCACGGTAGGGGGAGTGGAGGGTAAATGGATACACGGTAGGGGGGGTGGAGGGTAAACGGATACACGGTAGGGGGAGTGCAGGGTAAATGGATACATGGTAGGGGGAGTAGAGGGTAAATGGATACACGGTAGGGGGAGTGGAGGGTAAATGGATACCTGGTAGGGGGAGCGGAGGGTAAATGGATACCCGGTAGGGGGAGTGGAGGGTAAATGGATACCTGGTAGGGGAGTGGAGGGTATATGGATACCTGGTAGGGGGAGTGGAGGGTAATGGATACCTGGTAGGGGGAGTGGAGGGTAAATGGATACCTGGTAGGGGAGTGGAGGGTATATGGATACCTGGTAGGGGGAATGGAGGCTAAATGGATACCCGGTAGGGGTTGGGGAGTGGAGGCTAAATGGATACCCGGTAGGGGGAGTGGAGGGTAAATGGATACCCGGTAGGGGGAGTGGAGGGTAAATGGATACCTGGTAGGGGGAGTGGAGGGTAAATGGATACCTGGTAGGGGAGTGGAGGGTAAATGGATACATGGTAGTAGGAGTGGAGGGTAAATGGATACCTGGTAGGGGGAGTGGAGGGTAAATGGATACCTGGTAGGGGAGTGGAGGGTATATGGATACCTGATAGGGGGAGCGGAGGGTAAATGGATACCCGGTAGGGGGAGTGGAGGGTAAATGGATACCTGGTAGGGGGAGTGGAGGGTAAATGGATACACGGTAGGGGGAGAGGAGGGTAAATGGATTCACGTTAGGGGTTGGGGAGTGGAGGGTAAATGGATACACGGTAGGGGGAGTGGAGGGTAAATGGATACACGGTAGGGGGAGTGGAGGGTAAATGGATACACGGTAGGGGTTGGAGAGTGGAGGGTAAATGGATACACGGAAGGGGGAGTGGAGGGTAAATGGATGCACGGTAGGGGGAGTGGAGGGTAAATGGATACACGGTAGGGGGGGTGGAGGGTAAACGGATACACGGTAGGGGGAGTGCAGTGTAAATGGATACCCGGTAGGGGGAGTGGAGTGGAGGGTATATGGATACCTTGTAGGGGGAGTGGAGTGGAGGCTAAATGGATACCTGGTAGGGGGAGTGGAGGGTAATGGCTACCTGGTAGGGGGAGCGGAGGGTAAATGGATACCCGGTAGGGGGAGTGGAGGGTAAACGGATACACGGTAGGGGGAGTGCAGTGTAAATGGATACCCGGTAGGGGGAGTGGAGTGGAGGGTATATGGATACCTTGTAGGGGGAGTGGAGTGGAGGCTAAATGGATACCTGGTAGGGGGAGTGGAGGGTAATGGCTACCTGGTAGGGGGAGTGGAGGGTAAATGGATACCCGGTAGGGGGAGTGGAGGGTAAATGGATACCTGGTAGGGGAGTGGAGGGTATATGGATACCTGGTAGGGGAGTGGAGGCTAAATGGATACCTGGTAGGGGAGTGGAGGGTAAATGGATACCTGGTAGGGGAGTGGAGGGTAAATGGATACACGGTAGTAGGAGTGGAGGGTAATAGGATACCTGGTAGGGGGAGTGGAAAGTAAATGGATACCTGGTAGGGGGAGTGGAGGGTAAATGGATACACGGTAGGGGGAGAGGAGGGTAAATGGATTCACGTTAGGGGTTGGGGAGTGGAGGGTAAATGGATACACGGTAGGGGGAGTGGAGGGTAAATGGATACACGGTAGGGGGAGTGGAGGGTAAATGGATACACGGTAGGGGTTGGAGAGTGGAGGGTAAATGGATACACGGTAGGGGGAGTGCAGGGTAAATGGATGCACGGTAGGGGGAGTGGAGGGTAAATGGATACACAGTAGGGGGGGTGGAGGGTAATGGCTACCAGGTAGGGGGAGCGGAGGGTAAATGGATACCCGGTAGGGGGAGTGGAGGGTAAACGGATACACGGTAGGGGGAGTGCAGTGTAAATGGATACCCGGTAGGGGGAGTGGAGTGGAGGGTATATGGATACCTTGTAGGGGGAGTGGAGTGGAGGCTAAATGGATACCTGGTAAGGGGGAGTGGAGGGTAATGGCTACCTGGTAGGGGGAGCGGAGGGTAAATGGATACACGGTAGGGGGAGAGGAGGGTAAATGGATTCATGGTAGGGGTTGGGGAGTGGAGGGTAAATGGATACACGGTAGGGGTTGGAGAGTGGAGGGTAAATGGATACACGGTAGGGGGAGTGGAGGGTAAATGGATACACGGTAGGGGGAGTGGAGGGTAAATGGATGCACGGTATGGGGAGTGGAGGGTAAATGGATACACGGTAGGGGGGGTGGAGGGTAAACGGATACACGGTAGGGGGAGTGCAGGGTAAATGGATACATGGTAGGGGGAGTAGAGGGTAAATGGATACACGGTAGGGGGAGTGGAGGGTAAATGGATACCCGGTAGGGGGAGTGGAGTGGAGGGTATATGGATACCTTGTAGGGGGAGTGGAGTGGAGGCTAAAGGGATACCTGGTAGGGGGAGTGGAGGGTAATGGATACCTGGTAGGGGGAGCGGAGGGTAAATGGATACCCGGTAGGGGGAGTGGAGGGTAAATGGATACCTGGTAGGGGAGTGGAGGGTATATGGATACCCGGTAGGGGGAATGGAGGCTAAATGGATACCCGGTAGGGGTTGGGGAGTGGAGGCTAAATGGATACCCGGTAGGGGGAGTGGAGGGTAAATGGATACCCGGTAGGGGGAGTGGAGGGTAAATGGATACCTGGTAGGGGGAGTGGAGGGTAAATGGATACCTGGTAGGGGAGTGGAGGGTAAATGGATACATGGTAGTAGGAGTGGAGGGTAAATGGATACCTGGTAGGGGGAGTGGAGGGTAAATGGATACCTGGTAGGGGAGTGGAGGGTATATGGATACCTGATAGGGGGAGCGGAGGGTAAATGGATACCCGGTAGGGGGAGTGGAGGGTAAATGGATACCTGGTAGGGAGAGTGGAGGGTAAATGGATACACGGTAGGGGGAGAGGAGGGTAAATGGATTCACGTTAGGGGTTGGGGAGTGGAGGGTAAATGGATACACGGTAGGGGGAGTGGAGGGTAAATGGATACACGGTAGGGGGAGTGGAGGGTAAATGGATACACGGTAGGGGTTGGAGAGTGGAGGGTAAATGGATACACGGTAGGGGGAGTGGAGGGTAAATGGATGCACGGTAGGGGGAGTGGAGGGTAAATGGATACACGGTAGGGGGGGTGGAGGGTAAACGGATACACGGTAGGGGGAGTGCAGTGTAAATGGATACCCGGTAGGGGGAGTGGAGTGGAGGGTATATGGATACCTTGTAGGGGGAGTGGAGTGGAGGCTAAATGGATACCTGGTAGGGGGAGTGGAGGGTAATGGCTACCAGGTAGGGGGAGCGGAGGGTAAATGGATACCCGGTAGGGGGAGTGGAGGGTAAACGGATACACGGTAGGGGGAGTGCAGTGTAAATGGATACCCGGTAGGGGGAGTGGAGTGGAGGGTATATGGATACCTTGTAGGGGGAGTGGAGTGGAGGCTAAATGGATACCTGGTAGGGGGAGTGGAGGGTAATGGCTACCTGGTAGGGGGAGCGGAGGGTAAATGGATACCCGGTAGGGGGAGTGGAGGGTAAATGGATACCTGGTAGGGGAGTGGAGGGTATATGGATACCTGGTAGGGGAGTGGAGGCTAAATGGATACCTGGTAGGGGAGTGGAGGGTAAATGGATACCTGGTAGGGGAGTGGAGGGTAAATGGATACACGGTAGTAGGAGTGGAGGGTAATAGGATACCTGGTAGGGGGAGTGGAAAGTAAATGGATACCTGGTAGGGGGAGTGGAGGGTAAATGGATACACGGTAGGGGGAGAGGAGGGTAAATGGATACACGGTAGGGGGAGAGGAGGGTAAATGGATACACGGTAGGGGGAGAGGAGGGTAAATGGATACAAGGTAGGGGTTGGGGAGTGGAGGGTAAATGGATACACGGTAGGGGGAGTGGAGGGTAAATGGATACACGGTAGGGGGAGTGGAGGGTAAATGGATACACGGTAGGGGTTGGGGAGTGGAGGGTAAATGGATACAAGGTAGGGGTTGGGGAGTGGAGGGTAAATGGATACACGGTAGGGGGAGTGGAGGGTAAATGGATACACGGTAGGGGGAGTGGAGGGTAAATGGATACACGGTAGGGGTTGGGGAGTGGAGGGTAAATGGATACACGGTAGGGGGAGTGGAGGGTAAATGGATACACGGTAGGGGGAGTGGAGGGTAAATGGATACACGGTAGGGGGAGTGGAGGGTAAATGGATACACGGTAGGGGGAGTGGAGTGGAGGGTATATGGATACCTGGTAGGGGGAGTGGAGTGGAGGCTAAATGGATACCTGGTAGGGGGAGTGGAGGGTAATGGCTACCTGGTAGGGGGAGCGGAGGGTAAATGGATACCCGGTAGGGGGAGTGGAGGGTAAATGGATACCTGGTAGGGGAGTGGAGGGTATATGGATACCTGGTAGGGGAGTGGAGGCTAAATGGATACCTGGTAGGGGAGTGGAGGGTAAATGGATACCTGGTAGGGGAGTGGAGGGTAAATGGATACACGGTAGTAGGAGTGGAGGGTAACAGGATACCTGGTAGGGGGAGTGGAAAGTAAATGGATACCTGGTAGGGGGAGTGGAGGGTAAATGGATACACGGTAGGGGGAGAGGAGGGTAAATGGATACACGGTAGGGGGAGAGGAGGGTAAATGGATACACGGTAGGGGGGGTGGAGGGTAAACGGATACACGGTAGGGGGAGTGCAGGGTAAATGGATACATGGTAGGGGGAGTAGAGGGTAAATGGATACACGGTAGGGGGAGTGGAGGGTAAATGGATACCCGGTAGGGGGAGTGGAGTGGAGGGTATATGGATACCTTGTAGGGGGAGTGGAGTGGAGGCTAAAGGGATACCTGGTAGGGGGAGTGGAGGGTAATGGATACCTGGTAGGGGGAGCGGAGGGTAAATGGATACCCGGTAGGGGGAGTGGAGGGTAAATGGATACCTGGTAGGGGAGTGGAGGGTATATGGATACCCGGTAGGGGGAATGGAGGCTAAATGGATACCCGGTAGGGGTTGGGGAGTGGAGGCTAAATGGATACCCGGTAGGGGGAGTGGAGGGTAAATGGATACCCGGTAGGGGGAGTGGAGGGTAAATGGATACCTGGTAGGGGGAGTGGAGGGTAAATGGATACCTGGTAGGGGAGTGGAGGGTAAATGGATACATGGTAGTAGGAGTGGAGGGTAAATGGATACCTGGTAGGGGGAGTGGAGGGTAAATGGATACCTGGTAGGGGAGTGGAGGGTATATGGATACCTGATAGGGGGAGCGGAGGGTAAATGGATACCCGGTAGGGGGAGTGGAGGGTAAATGGATACCTGGTAGGGGGAGTGGAGGGTAAATGGATACACGGTAGGGGGAGAGGAGGGTAAATGGATTCACGTTAGGGGTTGGGGAGTGGAGGGTAAATGGATACACGGTAGGGGGAGTGGAGGGTAAATGGATACACGGTAGGGGGAGTGGAGGGTAAATGGATACACGGTAGGGGTTGGAGAGTGGAGGGTAAATGGATACACGGTAGGGGGAGTGGAGGGTAAATGGATGCACGGTAGGGGGAGTGGAGGGTAAATGGATACACGGTAGGGGGGGTGGAGGGTAAACGGATACACGGTAGGGGGAGTGCAGTGTAAATGGATACCCGGTAGGGGGAGTGGAGTGGAGGGTATATGGATACCTTGTAGGGGGAGTGGAGTGGAGGCTAAATGGATACCTGGTAGGGGGAGTGGAGGGTAATGGCTACCAGGTAGGGGGAGCGGAGGGTAAATGGATACCCGGTAGGGGGAGTGGAGGGTAAACGGATACACGGTAGGGGGAGTGCAGTGTAAATGGATACCCGGTAGGGGGAGTGGAGTGGAGGGTATATGGATACCTTGTAGGGGGAGTGGAGTGGAGGCTAAAGGGATACCTGGTAGGGGGAGTGGAGGGTAATGGATACCTGGTAGGGGGAGCGGAGGGTAAATGGATACCCGGTAGGGGGAGTGGAGGGTAAATGGATACCTGGTAGGGGAGTGGAGGGTATATGGATACCCGGTAGGGGGAATGGAGGCTAAATGGATACCCGGTAGGGGTTGGGGAGTGGAGGCTAAATGGATACCCGGTAGGGGGAGTGGAGGGTAAATGGATACCCGGTAGGGGGAGTGGAGGGTAAATGGATACCTGGTAGGGGGAGTGGAGGGTAAATGGATACCTGGTAGGGGAGTGGAGGGTAAATGGATACATGGTAGTAGGAGTGGAGGGTAAATGGATACCTGGTAGGGGGAGTGGAGGGTAAATGGATACCTGGTAGGGGAGTGGAGGGTATATGGATACCTGATAGGGGGAGCGGAGGGTAAATGGATACCCGGTAGGGGGAGTGGAGGGTAAATGGATACCTGGTAGGGGGAGTGGAGGGTAAATGGATACACGGTAGGGGGAGAGGAGGGTAAATGGATTCACGTTAGGGGTTGGGGAGTGGAGGGTAAATGGATACACGGTAGGGGGAGTGGAGGGTAAATGGATACACGGTAGGGGGAGTGGAGGGTAAATGGATACACGGTAGGGGTTGGAGAGTGGAGGGTAAATGGATACACGGTAGGGGGAGTGGAGGGTAAATGGATGCACGGTAGGGGGAGTGGAGGGTAAATGGATACACGGTAGGGGGGGTGGAGGGTAAACGGATACACGGTAGGGGGAGTGCAGTGTAAATGGATACCCGGTAGGGGGAGTGGAGTGGAGGGTATATGGATACCTTGTAGGGGGAGTGGAGTGGAGGCTAAATGGATACCTGGTAGGGGGAGTGGAGGGTAATGGCTACCAGGTAGGGGGAGCGGAGGGTAAATGGATACCCGGTAGGGGGAGTGGAGGGTAAATGGATACACGGTAGGGGGAGTGCAGTGTAAATGGATACCCGGTAGGGGAAGTGGAGTGGAGGGTATATGGATACCTTGTAGGGGGAGTGGAGTGGAGGTTAAATGGATACCTGGTAGGGGGAGTGGAGGGTAATGGCTACCTGGTAGGGGGAGCGGAGGGTAAATGGATACCCGGTAGGGGGAGTGGAGGGTAAATGGATACCTGGTAGGGGAGTGGAGGGTATATGGATACCTGGTAGGGGAGTGGAGGCTAAATGGATACCTGGTAGGGGAGTGGAGGGTAAATGGATACCTGGTAGGGGAGTGGAGGGTAAATGGATACACGGTAGTAGGAGTGGAGGGTAATAGGATACCTGGTAGGGGGAGTGGAAAGTAAATGGATACCTGGTAGGGGGAGTGGAGGGTAAATGGATACACGGTAGGGGGAGAGGAGGGTAAATGGATACACGGTAGGGGGAGAGGAGGGTAAATGGATACACGGTAGGGGGAGAGGAGGGTAAATGGATACAAGGTAGGGGTTGGGGAGTGGAGGGTAAATGGATACACGGTAGGGGGAGTGGAGGGTAAATGGATACACGGTAGGGGGAGTGGAGGGTAAATGGATACACGGTAGGGGTTGGGGAGTGGAGGGTAAATGGATACAAGGTAGGGGTTGGGGAGTGGAGGGTAAATGGATACACGGTAGGGGGAGTGGAGGGTAAATGGATACACGGTAGGGGGAGTGGAGGGTAAATGGATACACGGTAGGGGTTGGGGAGTGGAGGGTAAATGGATACACGGTAGGGGGAGTGGAGGGTAAATGGATACACGGTAGGGGGAGTGGAGGGTAAATGGATACACGGTAGGGGGAGTGGAGGGTAAATGGATACACGGTAGGGGGAGTGGAGTGGAGGGTATATGGATACCTGGTAGGGGGAGTGGAGTGGAGGCTAAATGGATACCTGGTAGGGGGAGTGGAGGGTAATGGCTACCTGGTAGGGGGAGCGGAGGGTAAATGGATACCCGGTAGGGGGAGTGGAGGGTAAATGGATACCTGGTAGGGGAGTGGAGGGTATATGGATACCTGGTAGGGGAGTGGAGGCTAAATGGATACCTGGTAGGGGAGTGGAGGCTAAATGGATACCTGGTAGGGGAGTGGAGGGTAAATGGATACCTGGTAGGGGAGTGGAGGGTAAATGGATACACGGTAGTAGGAGTGGAGGGTAACAGGATACCTGGTAGGGGGAGTGGAAAGTAAATGGATACTTGGTAGGGGGAGTGGAGGGTAAATGGATACACGGTAGGGGGAGAGGAGGGTAAATGGATACACGGTAGGGGGAGAGGAGGGTAAATGGATACAAGGTAGGGGTTGGGGAGTGGAGGGTAAATGGATACACGGTAGGGGGAGTGGAGGGTAAATGGATACCTGGTAGGGGAGTGGAGGGTAAATGGATACACGGTTGGGGAGTGGAGGGTAAATGGATACACGGTAGGGGGAGTAGAGGGTAAATGGATACACGGTAGGGGGAGTGGAGGGTAAATGGATACACGGTAGGGGTTGGGGAGTGGAGGGTAAATGGATACAAGGTAGGGGTTGGGGAGTGGAGGGTAAATGGATACACGGTAGGGGGAGTGGAGGGTAAATGGATACCTGGTAGGGGAGTGGAGGGTAAATGGATACACGGTAGGGGTTGGGGAGTGGAGGGTAAATGGATACACGGTAGGGGGAGTGGAGGGTAAATGGATACACGGTAGGGGGAGTGGAGGGTAAATGGATACACGGTAGGGGTTGGGGAGTGGAGGGTAAATGGATACAAGGTAGGGGTTGGGGAGTGGAGGGTAAATGGATACACGGTAGGGGGAGTGGAGGGTAAATGGATACACGGTAGGGGGAGTGGAGGGTAAATGGATACACGGTAGGGGTTGGGGAGTGGAGGGTAAATGGATACACGGTAGGGGGAGTGGAGGGTAAATGGATACACGGTAGGGGGAGTGGAGGGTAAATGGATACACGGTAGGGGGAGTGGAGGGTAAATGGATACACGGTAGGGGGAGTGGAGTGGAGGGTATATGGATACCTGGTAGGGGGAGTAGAGTGGAGGCTAAATGGATACCTGGTAGGGGGAGTGGAGGGTAATGGCTACCTGGTAGGGGGAGCGGAGGGTAAATGGATACCCGGTAGGGGGAGTGGAGGGTAAATGGATACCTGGTAGGGGAGTGGAGGGTATATGGATACCTGGTAGGGGAGTGGAGGCTAAATGGATACCTGGTAGGGGAGTGGAGGGTAAATGGATACCTGGTAGGGGGAGTGGAAAGTAAATGGATACCTGGTAGGGGGAGTGGAGGGTAAATGGATACACGGTAGGGGGAGTGGAGGGTAAATGGATACACGGTAGGGGGAGAGGAGGGTAAATGGATACAAGGTAGGGGTTGGGGAGTGGAGGGTAAATGGATAGACGGTAGGGGGAGTGGAGGGTAAATGGATACCTGGTAGGGGAGTGGAGGGTAAATGGATACACGGTTGGGGAGTGGAGGGTAAATGGATACACGGTAGGGGGAGTGGAGGGTAAATGGATACACGGTAGGGGGAGTGGAGGGTAAATGGATACACGGTAGGGGTTGGGGAGTGGAGGGTAAATGGATACAAGGTAGGGGTTGGGGAGTGGAGGGTAAATGGATACACGGTAGGGGGAGTGGAGGGTAAATGGATACACGGTAGGGGGAGTGGAGGGTAAATGGATACACGGTAGGGGTTGGGGAGTGGAGGGTAAATGGATACACGGTAGGGGGAGTGGAGGGTAAATGGATACACGGTAGGGGGAGTGGAGGGTAAATGGATACACGGTAGGGGGAGTGGAGTGGAGGGTATATGGATACCTGGTAGGGGGAGTGGAGTGGAGGCTAAATGGATACCTGGTAGAGGGAGTGGAGGGTAATGGATACCTGGTAGGGGGAGCGGAGGGTAAATGGATACCCGGTAGGGGGAGTGGAGGGTAAATGAATACCCGGTAGGGGGAGTGGAGTGGAGGGTATATGGATACCTGGTAGGGGGAGTGGAGGCTAAATGGATACCTGGTAGGGGGAGTGGAGGGTAAATGGATACCCGGTAGGGGTTGGGGAGTGGAGGCTAAATGGATACCCGGTAGGGGGAGTAGAGGGTAAATGGATACCTGGTAGGGGGAGTAGAGGGTAAATGGATACACGGTAGGGGGAGTGGAGGGTAAATGGATACCTGGTAGGGGGAGTGGAGGGTAAATGGAAACTGGTAGGGGTTGGGGAGAGTAAATGGATACCTGGTAGGGGGAGTGGAAAGTAAATGGATACCTGGTAGGGGGAGTGGAGGGTAAATGGTTACACGGTAGGGGGAGAGGAGGGTAAATGGATACCCGGCAGGGGGAGTGGAGGGTAAATGCATACCTGGTATGCGGAGTGGAGGGTAAATGGATACCCGGTAGGGGGAGTGGAGTGGAGGGTATATGGATACCTGGTAGGGGGAGTGGAGTGGAGGCTAAATGGATGCCCGAAAGGGGTTGGTGAGTGGAGGCTAAATGGATACCCGGACGGGGTTGGTGAGTGGAGGCTAAATGGATACCCGGACGGGGTTGGTGAGTGGAGGCTAAAAGGATACCTGGTAGGGGGAGAGGAGGGTATATCGATACCCGGTAGGGGGGAGTGGAGGGTAAATGGATACACGGAGGGGGAGTGGAGGGTAAATGGATACACGGTAGGGGGGGAGAGGGTAAATGGATAAACGGTAAGGGGAGTGGAGGGTAAATGGATACCTGGTAGGGGAGTGGAGGGTATATGGATACCTGGTAGGGGTTGGGGAGTGGAGGCTAAATGGATACCCGGTAGGGGGAGTAGAGGGTAAATGGATACCTGGTAGGGGGAGTAGAGGGTAAATGGATACACGGTAGGGGGAGTGGAGGGTAAATGGATACCTGGTAGGGGTTGGGGAGAGTAAATGGATACCTGGTAGGGGGAGTGGAAAGTAAATGGATACCTGGTAGGGGGAGTGGAGGGTAAATGGTTACACGGTAGGGGGAGAGGAGGGTACATGGATACACGGTAGGGGGAGAGGAGGGTAAATGGATACCCGGTAGGGGGAGTGGAGTGGAGGGTATATGGATACCTGGTAGGGGGAGTGGAGTGGAGGCTAAATGGATACCTGGTAGGGGGAGTGGAGGGTAATGGATACCTGGTAGGGGGAGCGGAGGGTAAATGGATACCCGGCAGGGGGAGTGGAGGGTAAATGGATACCTGGTATGCGGAGTGGAGGGTAAATGGATACCCGGTAGGGGGAGTGGAGTGGAGGGTATATGGATACCTGGTAGGGGGAGTGGAGTGGAGGCTAAATGGATGCCCGAAAGGGGTTGGTGAGTGGAGGCTAAATGGATACCCGGAAGGGGTTGGTGAGTGGAGGCTAAATGGATACCCGGTATGGGTTGGGGAGTGGAGGCTAAAAGGATACCTGGTAGGGGGAGAGGAGGGTATATCGATACCCGGTAGGGGGGAGTGGAGGGTAAATGGATACCTGGTAGGAGGTGTGGAGGGTAAATGGATACACGGTAGGGGTTGGGGAGTGGAGGCTAAAAGGATACCTGGTAGGGGGAGAGGAGGGTATATCGATACCCGGTAGGGGGGAGTGGAGGGTAAATGGATACACGGAGGGGGAGTGGAGGGTAAATGGATACACGGTAGGGGGGGTAGAGGGTAAATGGATACACGGTAAGGGGAGTGGAGGGTAAATGGATACCTGGTAGGGGAGTGGAGGGTATATGGATACCTGGTAGGTGGAGTGGAGGCTAAATGGATACCTGGTAGGGGAGTGGAGGGTAAATGGATACGTGGTAGGGGAGTGGAGGGTAAATGGATACACGGTAGTAGGAGTGGAGGGTAAATGGATACCTGGTAGGGGGAGTGGAAAGTAAATGGATACCTGGTAGGGGGAGTGGAGGGTAAATGGATACACGGTAGGGGGAGAGGAGGGTAAATGGATACACGTTAGGGGGAGAGGAGGGTAAATGGATACAAGGTAGGGGTTGGGGAGTGGAGGGTAAATGGATACACGGTAGGGGGAGTGGAGGGTAAATGGATACCTGGTAGGGGAGTGGAGGGTAAATGGATACACGGTAGGGGTTGGGGAGTGGAGGGTAAATGGATACACGGTAGGGGGATTGGAGGGTAAATGGATACATGGTAGGGGGAGTGGAGGGTAAATGGATACACGGTAGGGGTTGGGGAGTGGAGGGTAAATGGATACAAGGTAGGGGTTGGGGAGTGGAGGGTAAATGGATACACGGTAGGGGGAGTGGAGGGTAAATGGATACACGGTAGGGGGAGTGGAGGGTAAATGGATACACGGTAGGGGTTGGGGAGTGGAGGGTAAATGGATACACGGTAGGAGGAGTGGAGGGTAAATGGATACACGGTAGGGGGAGTGGAGGGTAAATGGATACACGGTAGGGGGAGTGGAGTGGAGGGTATATGGATACCTGTTAGGGGGAGTGGAGTGGAGGCTAAATGGATACCTGGTAGAGGGAGTGGAGTGGAGGGTATATGGATACCTGGTAGGGGGAGTGGAGTGGAGGCTAAATGGATACCTGGTAGATGGAGTGGAGGGTAAATGGATACCTGGTAGGGGTTGGGGAGTGGAGGGTAAATGGATACCTGGTAGGGGGAGTAGAGGGTAAATGGATACACGGTAGGGGGAGTGGAGGGTAAATGGATACCTGGTAGGGGGAGTGGAGGCTAAATGGATACCCGGTAGGGGGAGTGGAGGGTAAATGGATACCTGGTAGGGGCAGTGGAGGGTAAATGGATACCTGGTAGGGGCAGTGGAGGGTAAATGGATACACGGTAGGGGGAGTGGAGGGTAAATGGATACCTGGTAGGGGGAGTGGAGGGTAAATGGATACCTGGTAGGAGGAGTGGAGGCTAAATGGATACCCGGTAGGGGGAGTGGAGGGTAAATGGATACCCGGTAGGGGGAGTGGAGGGTAAATGGATACCTAGTAGGGGGAGTAGAGGGTAAATGGATACACGGTAGGGGGAGTGGAGGGTAAATGGATACCTGGTAGGGGGAGTGGAGGGTAAATGGAAACTGGTAGGGGTTGGGGAGAGTAAATGGATACCTGGTAGGGGAGTGGAAAGTAAATGGATACCTGGTAGGGGGAGTGGAGGGTAAATGGTTACACGGTAGGGGGAGAGGAGGGTACATGGATACACGGTAGGGGGAGTGGAGTGGAGGCTAAATGGATACCTGGTAGGGGGAGTGGAGGGTAATGGATACCTGGTAGGGGGAGCGGAGGGTAAATGGATACACGGTAGGGGTTGGGGAGTGGAGGCTAAAAGGATACCTGGTAGGTGGAGAGGAGGGTATATCGATACCCGGTAGGGGGGAGTGGAGGGTAAATGGATACACGGAGGGGGAGTGGAGGGTAAATGGATACACGGTAGGGGGGGTAGAGGGTAAATGAATACACGGTAGGGGGAGTAGAGGGTAAATGGATACCTGGTAGGGGGAAAAGAGGCTAAATAGATATCCGGTAGGGGGAGTGGAGGGTAAATGGATACCTGGTAGGGGAAGTGAAGGGTAAATGGATACAGGGTAGGGAGGTGGAGGGTAAATGGATACACGGTAGGGGGAGTAGAGGGTAAATGGATACCTGGTAGGGGGAGTGGAGGGTAAATGGATACCGGGTAAATGGATACCTGGTAGGGGGAGTGGAGGGTAAATGGATACACGGTAGGGGGAGTGGAGGGTAAATGGATACCTGGTAGGGGTTGGGGAGTGGAGGGTAAATGGATACCTGGTAGGGAGAGTAGAGGGTAAATGGATACCCGGTAGGGGGAGTGGAGTGGAGGGTACATGGATACCTGGTAGGGGGAGTGGAGTGGAGGCTAGAATGGATACCTGGTAGGGGGAGTGGAGGGTAAATGGAAACTGGTAGGGGTTGGGGAGAGTAAATGGATACCTGGTAGGGGAGTGGAAAGTAAATGGATACCTGGTAGGGGGAGTGGAGGGTAAATGGTTACACGGTAGGGGGAGAGGAGGGTACATGGATACACGGTAGGGGGAGAGGAGGGTAAATGGATACCCGGTAGGGGGAGTGGAGTGGAGGGTATATGGATACCTGGTAGGGGGAGTGGAGTGGAGGCTAAATGGATACCTGGTAGGGGGAGTGGAGGGTAATGGATACCTGGTAGGGGAGTGGAGGGTAAATGGATACACGGTAGGGGTTGGGGAGTGGAGGGTAAATGGATACACGGTAGGGGGATTGGAGGGTAAATGGATACATGGTAGGGGGAGTGGAGGGTAAATGGATACACGGTAGGGGTTGGGGAGTGGAGGGTAAATGGATACAAGGTAGGGGTTGGGGAGTGGAGGGTAAATGGATACACGGTAGGGGGAGTGGAGGGTAAATGGATACACGGTAGGGGGAGTGGAGGGTAAATGGATACACGGTAGGGGTTGGGGAGTGGAGGGTAAATGGATACACGGTAGGAGGAGTGGAGGGTAAATGGATACACGGTAGGGGGAGTGGAGGGTAAATGGATACACGGTAGGGGGAGTGGAGTGGAGGGTATATGGATACCTGTTAGGGGGAGTGGAGTGGAGGCTAAATGGATACCTGGTAGAGGGAGTGGAGTGGAGGGTATATGGATACCTGGTAGGGGGAGTGGAGTGGAGGCTAAATGGATACCTGGTAGATGGAGTGGAGGGTAAATGGATACCTGGTAGGGGTTGGGGAGTGGAGGGTAAATGGATACCTGGTAGGGGGAGTAGAGGGTAAATGGATACACGGTAGGGGGAGTGGAGGGTAAATGGATACCTGGTAGGGGGAGTGGAGGCTAAATGGATACCCGGTAGGGGGAGTGGAGGGTAAATGGATACCTGGTAGGGGCAGTGGAGGGTAAATGGATACCTGGTAGGGGCAGTGGAGGGTAAATGGATACACGGTAGGGGGAGTGGAGGGTAAATGGATACCTGGTAGGGGGAGTGGAGGGTAAATGGATACCTGGTAGGAGGAGTGGAGGCTAAATGGATACCCGGTAGGGGGAGTGGAGGGTAAATGGATACCCGGTAGGGGGAGTGGAGGGTAAATGGATACCTAGTAGGGGGAGTAGAGGGTAAATGGATACACGGTAGGGGGAGTGGAGGGTAAATGGATACCTGGTAGGGGGAGTGGAGGGTAAATGGAAACTGGTAGGGGTTGGGGAGAGTAAATGGATACCTGGTAGGGGAGTGGAAAGTAAATGGATACCTGGTAGGGGGAGTGGAGGGTAAATGGTTACACGGTAGGGGGAGAGGAGGGTACATGGATACACGGTAGGGGGAGTGGAGTGGAGGCTAAATGGATACCTGGTAGGGGGAGTGGAGGGTAATGGATACCTGGTAGGGGGAGCGGAGGGTAAATGGATACACGGTAGGGGTTGGGGAGTGGAGGCTAAAAGGATACCTGGTAGGTGGAGAGGAGGGTATATCGATACCCGGTAGGGGGGAGTGGAGGGTAAATGGATACACGGAGGGGGAGTGGAGGGTAAATGGATACACGGTAGGGGGGGTAGAGGGTAAATGAATACACGGTAGGGGGAGTAGAGGGTAAATGGATACCTGGTAGGGGGAAAAGAGGCTAAATAGATATCCGGTAGGGGGAGTGGAGGGTAAATGGATACCTGGTAGGGGAAGTGAAGGGTAAATGGATACAGGGTAGGGAGGTGGAGGGTAAATGGATACACGGTAGGGGGAGTAGAGGGTAAATGGATACCTGGTAGGGGGAGTGGAGGGTAAATGGATACCGGGTAAATGGATACCTGGTAGGGGGAGTGGAGGGTAAATGGATACACGGTAGGGGGAGTGGAGGGTAAATGGATACCTGGTAGGGGTTGGGGAGTGGAGGGTAAATGGATACCTGGTAGGGAGAGTAGAGGGTAAATGGATACCCGGTAGGGGGAGTGGAGTGGAGGGTACATGGATACCTGGTAGGGGGAGTGGAGTGGAGGCTAGAATGGATACCTGGTAGGGGGAGTGGAGGGTAAATGGAAACTGGTAGGGGTTGGGGAGAGTAAATGGATACCTGGTAGGGGAGTGGAAAGTAAATGGATACCTGGTAGGGGGAGTGGAGGGTAAATGGTTACACGGTAGGGGGAGAGGAGGGTACATGGATACACGGTAGGGGGAGAGGAGGGTAAATGGATACCCGGTAGGGGGAGTGGAGTGGAGGGTATATGGATACCTGGTAGGGGGAGTGGAGTGGAGGCTAAATGGATACCTGGTAGGGGGAGTGGAGGGTAATGGATACCTGGTAGGGGGAGCGGAGGGTAAATGGATACACGGTAGGGGTTGGGGAGTGGAGGCTAAAAGGATACCTGGTAGGTGGAGAGGAGGGTATATCGATACCCGGTAGGGGGGAGTGGAGGGTAAATGGATACACGGAGGGGGAGTGGAGGGTAAATGGATACACGGTAGGGGGGGTAGAGGGTAAATGAATACACGGTAGGGGGAGTAGAGGGTAAATGGATACCTGGTAGGGGGAAAAGAGGCTAAATAGATATCCGGTAGGGGGAGTGGAGGGTAAATGGATACCTGGTAGGGGAAGTGAAGGGTAAATGGATACAGGGTAGGGAGGTGGAGGGTAAATGGATACACGGTAGGGGGAGTAGAGGGTAAATGGATACCTGGTAGGGGGAGTGGAGGGTAAATGGATACCGGGTAAATGGATACCTGGTAGGGGGAGTGGAGGGTAAATGGATACACGGTAGGGGGAGTGGAGGGTAAATGGATACCTGGTAGGGGTTGGGGAGTGGAGGGTAAATGGATACCTGGTAGGGAGAGTAGAGGGTAAATGGATACCCGGTAGGGGGAGTGGAGTGGAGGGTACATGGATACCTGGTAGGGGGAGTGGAGTGGAGGCTAGAATGGATACCTGGTAGGGGGAGTGGAGGGTAAATGGATACCTGGTAGGGGGAGTGGAGGGTAAATGGAAACTGGTAGGGGTTGGGGAGAGTAAATGGATACCTGTTAGGGGGAGTGGAAAGTAAATGGATACCTGGTAGGGAGAGTGGAGGGTAAATGGTTACACGGTAGGGGGAGAGGAGGGTAAATGGATACCCGGTAGGGGGAGTGGAGTGGAGGGTATATGGATACCTGGTAGGGGGAGTGGAGGGTAATGGATACCTGGTAGGGGGAGTGGAGTGGAGGCTAAATGGATACCTGGTAGGGGGAGTGGAGGGTAATGGATACCTGGTAGGGGGAGCGGAGGGTAAATGGATACCTGGTAGGGGGAGCGGAGGGTAAATGGATACCTGGTAGGGGTTGGGGAGTGGAGGGTAAATGGATACCTGGTAGGGGGAGTAGAGGGTAAATGGATAGAAGGTAGGGGGAGTGGAGGGTAAATGGATACCTGGTAGGGGGAGTGGAGGCTAAATGGATACCTGGTAGGGGCAGTGGAGGGTAAATGGATACCTGGTAGGGGCAGTGGAGTGTAAATGGATACATGGTAGGGGGAGTGGAGGGTAAATGGATACCTGGTAGGGGGAGTGGAGGGTAAATGGATACCTGGTAGGGGGAGTGGAGGCTAAATGGATACCCGGTAGGGGGAGTGGAGGGTAAATGGATACCCGTTAGGGGGAGTGGAGGGTAAATGGATACCTGGTAGGGGAGTGGAGGGTAATGGATACCTGGTAGGGGGAGCGGAGGGTAAATGGATACCCGGCAGGGGGAGTGGAGGGTAAATGGATACCTGGTAGGGGGAGTGGAGGCTAAATGGATACCCGGTAGGGGGAGTGGAGGGTAAATGGATACCCGGTAGGGGGAGTGGAGGGTAAATGGATACCTGGTAGGGGGAGTAGAGGGTAAATGGATACACGGTAGGGGGAGTGGAGGGTAAATGGATACCTGGTAGGGGGAGTGGAGGGTAAATGGAAACTGGTAGGGGTTGGGGAGAGTAAATGGATAGCTGGTAGGGGAGTGGAAAGTAAATGGATACCTGGTAGGGGGAGTGGAGGGTAAATGGTTACACGGTAGGGGGAGAGGAGGGTACATGGATACACGGTAGGGGGAGAGGAGGGTAAATGGATACCCGGTAGGGGGAGTGAGTGGAGGGTATATGGATACCTGGTAGGGGGAGTGGAGTGGAGGCTAAATGGATACCTGGTAGGGGGAGTGGAGGGTAATGGATACCTGGTAGGGGGAGCGGAGGGTAAATGGATACCCGGCAGGGGGAGTGGAGGGTAAATGGATACCTGGTATGCGGAGTGGAGGGTAAATGGATACCCGGTAAGGGGAGTGGAGTGGAGGGTATATGGATACCTGGTAGGGGGAGTGGAGTGGAGGCTAAATGGATGCCCGAAAGGGGTTGGTGAGTGGAGGCTAAATGGATACCCGGAAGGGGTTGGTGAGTGGAGGCTAAATGGATACCCGGTAGGGGTTGGGGAGTGGAGGCTAAAAGGATACCTGGTAGGGGGAGAAGAGGGTATATCGATACCCGGTAGGGGGGAGTGGAGGGTAAATGGATACCTGGTAGGAGGAGTGGAGGGTAAATGGATACACGGTAGGGGTTGGGGAGTGGAGGCTAAAAGGATACCTGGTAGGGGGAGAGGAGGGTATATCGATACCCGGTAGGGGGGAGTGGAGGGTAAATGGATACACGGAGGGGGAGTGGAGGGTAAATGGATACACGGTAGGGGGGGTAGAGGGTAAATGGATACACGGTAGGGGGAGTGGAGGGTAAATGGATACCTGGTAGGGGAAGTGAAGGGTAAATGGATACACGGTAGGGGAGTGGAGGGTAAATGGATACACGGTAGGGGGAGTAGAGGGTAAATGGATACCTGGTAGGGGGAGTGGAGAGTAAATGGATACCGGGTAAATGGATACCTGCTAGGGGGAGTGGAGGGGAGGGTAAATGGATACCTGGTAGGGGGAGTGGAGTGGAGGGTATATGGATACCTGGTAGGGGGAGTGGAGTGGAGGCTAAATGGATACCTGGTAGGGGGAGTGGAGGGTAAATGGATACCTGGTAGGGGGAGTGGAGGGTAAATGGAAACTGGTAGGGGTTGGGGAGAGTAAATGGATACCTGTTAGGGGGAGTGGAAAGTAAATGGATACCTGGTAGGGGGAGTGGAGGGTAAATGGTTACACGGTAGGGGGAGAGGAGGGTACATGGATACACGGTAGGGGGAGAGGAGGGTAAATGGATACCCGGTAGGGGGAGTGGAGTGGAGGGTATATGGATACCTGGTAGGGGGAGTGGAGTGGAGGCTAAATGGATACCTGGTAGGGGGAGTGGAGGGTAATGGATACCTGGTAGGGGGAGCGGAGGGTAAATGGATACCCGGTAGGGGGAGTGGAGGGTAAATGGATACACGGTAGGGGTTGGGGAGTGGAGGGTAAATGGATACCTGGTAGGGGGAGTAGAGGGTAAATGGATACACGGTAGGGGGAGTGGAGGGTAAATGGATACCTGGTAGGGGGAGTGGAGGCTAAATGGATACCCGGTAGGGGGAGTGGAGGGTAAATGGATACCTGGTAGGGGCAGTGGAGGGTAAATGGATACCTGGTAGGGGCAGTGGAGGGTAAATGGATACACGGTAGGGGGAGTGGAGGGTAAATGGATACCTGGTAGGGGGAGTGGAGGGTAAATGGATACCTGGTAGGGGGAGTGGAGGCTAAATGGATACCCGGTAGGGGGAGTGGAGGGTAAATGGATACCCGTTAGGGGGAGTGGAGGGTAAATGGATACCTGGTAGGGGAGTGGAGGGTAAATGGATACCCGGAAGGGGGAGTGGAGGGTAAATGGATACCCGGTAGGGGAGTGGAGCGTAAATGGATACCCGGTATGGGGAGTGGAGGGTAAATGGATGCCCGGTAGGAGGAGAGGAGGGTACATGGATGCCCGGTAGGGGAGAGGAGGGTAAATGGATACCCGGTAGGGGGAGTGGAGTGTAAATGGATACCCGGTAGGGGGAGTAGATGGTCAATGGATGCCTGGTAGGGGAGTGGAGCGTAAATGGATACCCGGTAGGGGGAGTAGAGGGTAAATGGATACCTGGTAGGGGGAGTGGAGGCTAAATGGATACCCGGTAGGGGTTGGGGAGTGGAGGGTAAATGGGTACACGGTAGGGGGAGTGGAGGGTAAATGGATACACGGTAGGGGGAGTTGAGGGTAAAAGGATACCTGGTAGGGGGAGTGGAGGCTAATTGGATACACGGTAGGGGTTGGGGAGTGGAGGGTAAATGGATACACGGTAAGGGGGAGTGGAGGGTAAATGGATACACGGTAGGGAGAGTGGAGGGTAAATGGATACACGGTAGGGGGAGTGGAGGGTAAATGGATGCCCGGTAGGAGGAGAGGAGGGTAAATGGATACCCGGTAGGGGAGTGGAGCGTAAATGGATACCCAGTATGGGGAGTGGAGGGTAAATGGATGCCCGGTAGGAGGAGAGGAGGGTAAATGGATGCCCGGTAGGGGAGAGGAGGGTAAATGGATACCCGGTAGGGGGAGTGGAGGGTAAATGGATACCCGTTAGGGGGAGTGGAGGGTAAATGGATACCTGGTAGGGGAGTGGAGGGTAAATGGATACCCGGAAGGGGGAGTAGAGGGTAAATGGATACCCGGTAGGGGAGTGGAGCGTAAATGGATACCCGGTATGGGGAGTGGAGGGTAAATGGATGCCCGGTAGGAAGAGAGGAGAGTAAATGGATGCCCGGTAGGGGAGAGGAGGGTAAATGGATACCTGGTAGGGGGAGTGGAGGGTAAATGGATACCCGGTAGGGGGAGTAGATGGTCAATGGATACCTGGTAGGGGAGTGGAGCGTAAATGGATACCCGGTAGGGGGAGTAGAGGGTAAATGGATACCTGGTAGGGGGAGTGGAGGCTAAATGGATACCCGGTAGGGGTTGGGGAGTGGAGGGTAAATGGATACAGGGTAGGGGGAGTGGAGGGTAAATGGATACACGGTAGGGGTAGTTGAGGGTAAATGGATACCTGGTAGGGGGAGTGGAGGCTAATTGGATACACGGTAGGGGTTGGGGAGTGGAGGGTAAATGGATACACGGTAAGGGGGAGTGGAGGGTAAATGGATACACGGTAGGGTGAGTGGAGGGTAAATGGATACACGGTAGGGGGAGTGGAGGGTAAATGGATGCCCAGTAGGAGGAGAGGAGGGTAAATGGATGCCCGGTAGGGGGAGTGGAGGGTAAATGGATACACGGTAGGGGGAGTGGAGGGTAATTGGATACCTGGTAGGGGCAGTGGAGGGTAAATGGATACACGGTAGGGGGAGTGGAGGGTAAATGGATACCTGGTAGGGGGAGTGGAGGGTAAATGGATACCTGGTAGGGGGAGTGGAGGCTAAATGGATACCCGGTAGGGGGAGTGGAGGGTAAATGGGTACCCGGTAGGGGGAGTGGAGGGTAAATGGATACCTGGTAGGGGAGTGGAGGGTAAATGGATACCCGGAAGGGGGAGTGGAGGGTAAATGGATACCCGGTAGGGGAGTGGAGCGTAAATGGATACCCGGTAGGGGGATTGGAGGGTAAATGGATGCCCGGTAGGAGGAGAGGAGGGTAAATGGATGCCCGGTAGGGGAGAGGAGGGTAAATGGATACCTGGTAGGGGGAGTGGAGGCTAAATGGATACCCGGTAGGGGTTGGGGAGTGGAGGGTAAATGGATACACGGTAAGGGGGAGTGGAGGGTAAATGGATACACGGTAGGGAGAGTGGAGGGTAAATGGATACACGGTAGGGGGAGTGGAGGGTAAATGGATGCCCGGTAGGAGGAGAGGAGGGTAAATGGATGCCCGGTAGGGGAGAGGAGGGTAAATGGATACCCGGTAAGGGAGAGGAGGGTAAATGGATACCAGGTAGGGGGAGTGGAGGGTAAATGGATACCTGGTAGGGGAGAGGAGGGTAAATGGATACCCGGTAGGGGAGAGGAGGGTAAATGGATACCTGGTAGGGGGAGTGGAGGGTAAATGGATACCTGGTAGGGGGAGTGGAGGCTAAATGGATACACGGTAGGCGCTGGGGAGAGGAGAGTAAATGGATACTTGGTAGGGGGAGAGGAGGGTAAATAGATACCCGGTTGGGGAGTGGAGGGCAAATGGATACCTGGTAGGGAGAGTGGAGGGTAAATGGATACCTGGTAGGGAGAGTGGAGGGTAAATGGATACCTGGTAGGGGGAGTGGAGGGTAAATGGATACGTGGTAGGTGGGAGTGGAGGGTAAATGGATACCTGGTAGGGGGAGTGAAGGGTAAATGGATACCTGGTAGGGGGAGTAGAGGGTAAATGGATACCTGGTAGGGTGAGTGGAGGGTAAATGGATACCTGGTAGGGGGAGTAGAGGGTAAATGGATACCTGGTAGGGGGAGTAGAGTGTCAATGGATACCTGGTAGGGGAGTGGAGCGTAAATGGATACCCGGTAGGGGGAGTAGAGGGTAAATGTATACCTGGTAGGGGGAGTGGAGGCTAAATGGATACCCGGTAGGGGTTGGGGAGTGGAGGGTAAAAGGATACATTGTAGGGGGAGTGGAGGGTAAATGGATACACGGTAGGGGGAGTTGAGGGTAAATGGATACCTGGTAGGGGGAGTGGAGGCTAATTGGATACACGGTAGGGGTTGGGGAGTGGAGGGTAAATGGATACACGGTAAGGGGGAGTGGAGGGTAAATGGATTCACGGTAGGGAGAGTGGAGGGTAAATGGATACACGGTAGGGGTTGGGGAGTGGAGGGTAAATGGATACACGGTAGGGGGAGTGGAGGGTAAATGGATACCTGGTAGGGGGAGTGGAGGCTAAATGGATACACGGTAAGGGGGAGTGGAGGATAAATGGATACACGGTAGGGGGAGTGGAGGGTAAATGGATACCTGGTAGGGGGAGTGGAGGGTAAATGGATACACGGTAGGGGGAGTGGAGGGTAAATGGATACACGGTAGGGGGAGTGGAGGGTAAATGGATTCCTGGTAGGGGGAGTGGAAGGTAAATGGATACAAGGTAGGGGGACTGGAGGGTAAATGGATACATGGTAGGCGGAGTGGAGGGTAAATGGATACACGGTAGGGGGAGTGGAGGGTAAATAGATACCTGGTAGGGGGAGTGGAGGGTAAATGGATACACGGTAGGGGAGTGGAGGGTAAATGGATACACGGTACGGGGGGTGGAGGGTAAATGGATACCTGGTAGGGGGAATAGAGGGTAAATAGATATCCGGTAGGGGGAGTGGAGGGTAAATGGATACCTGGTAGGGGAGTGGAGGGTAAATGGATACCCGGAAGGGGAGGTGGAGGGTAAATGGATACCCGGTAGGGGGAGTAGAGGGTCAATGGATACCTGGTAGGGGAGTGGAGCGTAAATGGATACCCGGTAGGGGGAGTGGAGGGTAAATGGATGCCCGGTAGGAGGAGAGGAGGGTAAATGGATGCCCGGTAGGGGGAGTGGAGGGTAAATGGATGCCCGGTAGGAGGAGAGGAGGGTAAATGGATGCCCGGTAGGGGGAGTAGAGTGTCAATGGATACCTGGTAGGGGAGTGGAGCGTAAATGGATACCCGGTAGGGGGAGTAGAGGGTAAATGGATACCTGGTAGGGGGAGTGGAGGCTAAATGGATACCCGGTAGGGGTTGGGGAGTGGAGGGTAAAAGGATACATTGTAGGGGGAGTGGAGGGTAAATGGATACACGGTAGGGGGAGTTGAGGGTAAATGGATACCTGGTAGGGGGAGTGGAGGCTAATTGGATACACGGTAGGGGTTGGGGAGTGGAGGGTAAATGGATACACGGTAAGGGGGAGTGGAGGGTAAATGGATTCACGGTAGGGAGAGTGGAGGGTAAATGGATACACGGTAGGGGGAGTGGAGGGTAAATGGATGCCCGGTAGGAGGAGAGGAGGGTAAATGGATGCACGGTAGGGGAGAGGAGGGTAAATGGATACCCGTTTGGGGAGTGGAGGGTAAATGGATACCTGGTTGGGGGAGTGGAGGGTAAATGAATACCCGGTAGGGGAGAGGAGGGTAAATGGATACCTGGTAGGGGGAGTGGAGGGTAAATGGATACCTGGTAGGGGGAGTGGAGGCTAAATGGATACACGGTAGGGGTTGGGGAGAGGAGGGTAAATGGATACTTGGTAGGGGGAGAGGAGGGTAAATGGATACCCGGTTGGGGAGTGGAGGGCAAATGGATACCTGGTAGTGAGAGTGGAGGGTAAATGGATAACTGGTAGGGGGAGTGGAGGGTAAATGGATACCTGGTAGGGGGAGTGGAGGGTAAATGGATACCTGGTAGGGGGAGTGGAGGGTAAATGGATACCTGGTAGGGGGAGTGGAGGGTAAATGGATACCTGGTAGGGGGAGTAGAGGGTAAATGGATACCTGGTAGGGGGAGTGGAGGGTAAATGGATACCTGATAGGGTGAGTGGAGGGTATTTGGATACCTGGTAGGGGGAGTAGAGGGTAATATGGATACCTGTTAGGGGGAGTAGAGGGTAAATGGATACCTGGTAGGGGGAGTGGAGGGTAAATGGATACCTGGTAGGGGTTGGGGAGAGGAGGGCAAATGGATTCCTGGTAGGGGGAGTAGAGGGTAAATGGATACCTGGTAGGGGGAGTGGAGGGTAAATGGATTCCTGGTAGGGGGAGTGGAGGGTAAATGGATACCTGGTAGGGGGAGTGGAGGGTAAATGGATACCCGGTTGGGGAGTGGAGGGCAAATGGATACCTGGTAGGGGGAGTGGAGGGTAAATGGATACCCAGTTGGGGAGTGGAGGGCAAATGGATACCTGGTAGGGAGAGTGGAGGGTAAATGGCTACCTGGTAGGTGGAGTGGAGGGTAAATGGATACCTGGTAGGGGGAGTGGAGGGTAAATGGATACCTGGTAGGGGGAGTGGAGGGTAAATGGATACCCGGTTGGGGAGTGGAGGGTAAATTGATACCTGGTAGGGAGAGTGGAGGGTAAATGGATACCTGGTAGGGGGAGTGGCGGGTAAATGGATACCTGGTAGGGGGAGTGGAGGGTAAATGGATACCCAGTTGGGGAGTGGAGGGCAAATGGATACCTGGCAGGGAGAGTGGAGGGTAAATGGATACCTGGTAGGGGGAGTGGAGGGTAAATGGATACCCGGTAGGGGGAGTGGAGGGTAAATGGATGCCCGGAAGGAGGAGAGGAAGGTAAATGGATGCCCGGTAGGGGAGAGGAGGGTAAATGGATACCTGGTAGGGGGAGTGGAGGGTAAATGGATACCTGGAAGGGGGAGTGGAGGGTAAATGGATACCGGGTAGGGGGAGTAGAGGGTAAATGGATACACGGTAGGGGGAGTGGAGGGTAAATGAATACCTGGTAGGGGGAGTAGAGGGTAAATGGATACCTGGTAGGGTGAGTGGAGGGTAAATGGATATTTGGTAGGGGGAGTAGAGGGCAAATGGATACCTGGTAGGGGGAGTGGAGGGTAAATGGATACCCGGTTGGGGAGTGGAGGGCAAATGGATACCTGGTAGGGAGAGTGGAGGGTAAATGGATACCTGGTAGGGGGAGTTGAGGGTAAATGGATACCCGGTAGGGGGAGTGGAGGGTAAATGGATGCCCGGTAGGAGGAGAGGAGAGGGTAAATGGATGCCCGGTAGGGGAGAGGAGGGTAAATGGATACCCGGTAGGGGGAGTGGAGGGTAAATGGATACCCGGTAGGGGGAGTAGAGGGTCAATGGATACCTGGTAGGGGAGTGGAGCGTAAATGGATACCCGGTAGGGGGAGTAGAGGGTAAATGGATACCTGGTAGGGGGAGTGGAGGCTAAATGGATACCCGGTAGGGGTTGGGGAGTGGAGGGTAAATGGATACACGGTAGGGGGAGTGGAGGGTAAATGGATACACGGTAGGGGGAGTGGAGGCTAATTGGATACACGGTAGGGGTTGGGGAGTGGAGGGTAAATGGATACACGGTAAGGGGGAGTGGAGGGTAAATGGATACACGGTAGGGAGAGTGGAGGGTAAATGGATACATGGTAGGGGGAGTGGAGGGTAAATGGATGCCTGGTAGGGGAGAGGAGGGTAAATGGATACCCGGTAAGGGAGAGGAGGGTAAATGGATACCCGTTTGGGGAGTGGAGGGTAAATGGATACCTGGTAGGGGAGAGGAGGGTAAATGGATACACGGTAGGGGGAGTGGAGGCTAAATGGATACACGGTAGCGGTTGGGGAGAGGAGGGTAAATGGATACTTGGTAGGGGGAGAGGAGGGTAAATGGATACCCGGTTGGGGAGTGGAGGGCAAATGGATACCTGGTAGGGAGAGTGGAGGGTAAATGGATACCTGGTAGAAAGAGTGGAGGGTAAATAGATACCTGGTAGGGGGAGTGGAGGGTAAATGGATACCTGGTAGGGGGAGTGGAGGGTAAATGGATACCTGGAAGAGTGAGTGGAGGGTAAATGGATACCTGGTAGGGGGAGTAGAGGGTAAATGGATACCTGGTAGGGGGAGTAGAGGGTAAATGGATACCTGGTAGGGGGAGTAGAGTGTAAATGGATACCTGGTAGGGGGAGTGGAGGGTAAATGGATACCTGGTATTGGAGGTAGAGGGTAAATGGATACCTGGTAGGGGTTGGGGAGAGGAGGGCAAATGGATACCTGGTAGGGAGAGTGGAGGGTAAATGGATACCTGGTAGGGGAGGTAGAGGGTAAATGGATACCTGGTAGGGGGAGTGGAGGCTAAATGGATACCCGGTAGGGGTTGGGGAGTGGAGGGTAAATGGATACACGGTAGGGGGAGTGGAGGGTAAATGGATACACGGTAGGGGGAGTTGAGGGTAAATGGATACCTGGTAGGGGGAGTGGAGGCTAATTGGATACACGGTAGGGGTTGGGGAGTGGAGGGTAAATGGATACACGGTAAGGGGGAGTGGAGGGTAAATGGATACACGGTAGGGAGAGTGGAGGGTAAATGGATACACGATAGGGGGAGTGGAGGGTAAATGGATGCCCGGTAGGAGGAGAGGAGGGTAAATGGATGCCCGGTAGGGGAGAGGAGGGTAAATGGATACCCGGTAAGGGAGAGGAGGGTAAATGGATACCAGTTTGGGGAGTGGAGGGTAAATGGATACCTGGTAGGGGAGAGGAGGGTAAATGGATACCTGGTTGGGGGAGTGGAGGGTAAATTAATACCCGGTAGGGGAGAGGAGGGTAAATGGATACCTGGTAGGGGGAGTGGAGGGTAAATGGATACCTGGTAGGGGGAGTGGAGGCTAAATGGATACACGGTAGCGGTTGGGGAGAGGAGGGTAAATGGATACTTGGTAGGTGGAGAGGAGGGTAAATGGATACCCGGTTGGGGAGTGGAGGGCAAATGGATACCTGGTAGGGAGAGTGGAGGGTAAATGGATACCTGGTAGAAAGAGTGGAGGGTAAATGGATACCTGGTAGGGGGAGTGGAGGGTAAATGGATACCTGGTAGGGGGAGTAGAGGGTAAATGGATACCTGGAAGAGTGAGTGGAGGGTAAATGGATACCTGGTAGGGGGAGTAGAGGGTAAATGGATACCTGGTAGGGGGAGTAGAGGGTAAATGGATACCTGGTAGGGGGAGTAGAGTGTAAATGGATACCTGGTAGGGGGAGTGGAGGGTAAATGGATACCTGGTATTGGAGGTAGAGGGTAAATGGATACCTGGTAGGGGTTGGGGAGAGGAGGGCAAATGGATACCTGGTAGGGAGAGTGGAGGGTAAATGGATACCTGGTAGGGGAGGTAGAGGGTAAATGGATACCTGGTAGGGGGAGTGGAGGCTAATTGGATACCCGGTAGGGGTTGGGGAGTGGAGGGTAAATGGATACACGGTAGGGGGAGTGGAGGGTAAATGGATACACGGTAGCGGGAGTTGAGGGTAAATGGATACCTGGTAGGGGGAGTGGAGGCTAATTGGATACACGGTAGGGGTTGGGGAGTGGAGGGTAAATGGATACACGGTAAGGGGGAGTGGAGGGTAAATGGATACACGGTAGGGAGAGTGGAGGGTAAATGGATACACGATAGGGGGAGTGGAGGGTAAATGGATGCCCGGTAGGAGGAGAGGAGGGTAAATGGATGCCCGGTAGGGGAGAGGAGGGTAAATGGATACCCGGTAAGGGAGAGGAGGGTAAATGGATACCCGTTTGGGGAGTGGAGGGTAAATGGATACCTGGTAGGGGAGAGGAGGGTAAATGAATACCTGGTTGGGGGAGTGGAGGGTAAATTAATACCCGGTAGGGGAGAGGAGGGTAAATGGATACCTGGTAGGGGGAGTGGAGGGTAAATGGATACCTGGTAGGGGGAGTGGAGGCTAAATGGATACACGGTAGCGGTTGGGGAGAGGAGGGTAAATGGATACTTGGTAGGGGGAGAGGAGGGTAAATGGATACCCGGTTGGGGAGTGGAGGGCAAATGGATACCTGGTAGGGAGAGTGGAGGGTAAATGGATACCTGGTAGAAAGAGTGGAGGGTAAATAGATACCTGGTAGGGGGAGTGGAGGGTAAATGGATACCTGGTAGGGGGAGTGGAGGGTAAATGGATACCTGGAAGAGTGAGTGGACGGTAAATGGATACCTGGTAGGGGGAGTAGAGGGTAAATGGATACCTGGTAGGGGGAGTAGAGGGTAAATGGATACCTGGTAGGGGGAGTAGAGTGTAAATGGATACCTGGTAGGGGGAGTGGAGGGTAAATGGATACCTGGTATTGGAGGTAGAGGGTAAATGGATACCTGGTAGGGGTTGGGGAGAGGAGGGCAAATGGATACCTGGTAGGGAGAGTGGAGAGTAAATGGATACCTGGTAGGGGAGGTAGAGGGTAAATGGATACCTGGTAGGGGGAGTGGAGGCTAAATGGATACCCGGTAGGGGTTGGGGAGTGGAGGGTAAATGGATACACGGTAGGGGGAGTGGAGGGTAAATGGATACACGGTAGGGGGAGTTGAGGGTAAATGGATACCTGGTAGGGGGAGTGGAGGCTAATTGGATACACGGTAGGGGTTGGGGAGTGGAGGGTAAATGGATACACGGTAAGGGGGAGTGGAGGGTAAATGGATACACGGTAGGGAGAGTGGAGGGTAAATGGATACACGATAGGGGGAGTGGAGGGTAAATGGATGCCCGGTAGGAGGAGAGGAGGGTAAATGGATGCCCGGTAGGGGAGAGGAGGGTAAATGGATACCCGGTAAGGGAGAGGAGGGTAAATGGATACCCGTTTGGGGAGTGGAGGGTAAATGGATACCTGGTAGGGGAGAGGAGGGTAAATGGATACCTGGTTGGGGGAGTGGAGGGTAAATTAATGCCCGGTAGGGGAGAGGAGGGTAAATGGATACCTGGTAGGGGGAGTGGAGGGTAAATGGAAACCTGGTAGGGGGAGTGGAGGCTAAATGGATACACGGTAGCGGTTGGGGAGAGGAGGGTAAATGGATACTTGGTAGGGGGAGAGGAGGGTAAATGGATACTTGGTAGGGGGAGAGGAGGGTAAATGGATACCCGGTTGGGGAGTGGAGGGCAAATGGATACCTGGTAGGGAGAGTGGAGGGTAAATGGATACCTGGTAGAAAGAGTGGAGGGTAAATAGATACCTGGTAGGGGGAGTAGAGGGTAAATGGATACCTGGTAGGGGGAGTAGAGTGTCAATGGATACCTGGTAGGGGAGTGGAGCGTAAATGGATACCCGGTAGGGGGAGTAGAGGGTAAATGTATACCTGGTAGGGGGAGTGGAGGCTAAATGGATACCCGGTAGGGGTTGGGGAGTGGAGGGTAAAAGGATACATTGTAGGGGGAGTGGAGGGTAAATGGATACACGGTAGGGGGAGTTGAGGGTAAATGGATACCTGGTAGGGGGAGTGGAGGCTAATTGGATACACGGTAGGGGTTGGGGAGTGGAGGGTAAATGGATACACGGTAAGGGGGAGTGGAGGGTAAATGGATTCACGGTAGGGAGAGTGGAGGGTAAATGGATACACGGTAGGGGTTGGGGAGTGGAGGGTAAATGGATACACGGTAGGGGGAGTGGAGGGTAAATGGATACCTGGTAGGGGGAGTGGAGGCTAAATGGATACACGGTAAGGGGGAGTGGAGGATAAATGGATACACGGTAGGGGGAGTGGAGGGTAAATGGATACCTGGTAGGGGGAGTGGAGGGTAAATGGATACACGGTAGGGGGAGTGGAGGGTAAATGGATACACGGTAGGGGGAGTGGAGGGTAAATGGATTCCTGGTAGGGGGAGTGGAAGGTAAATGGATACAAGGTAGGGGGACTGGAGGGTAAATGGATACATGGTAGGCGGAGTGGAGGGTAAATGGATACACGGTAGGGGGAGTGGAGGGTAAATAGATACCTGGTAGGGGGAGTGGAGGGTAAATGGATACACGGTAGGGGAGTGGAGGGTAAATGGATACACGGTACGGGGGGTGGAGGGTAAATGGATACCTGGTAGGGGGAATAGAGGGTAAATAGATATCCGGTAGGGGGAGTGGAGGGTAAATGGATACCTGGTAGGGGAGTGGAGGGTAAATGGATACCCGGAAGGGGAGGTGGAGGGTAAATGGATACCCGGTAGGGGGAGTAGAGGGTCAATGGATACCTGGTAGGGGAGTGGAGCGTAAATGGATACCCGGTAGGGGGAGTGGAGGGTAAATGGATGCCCGGTAGGAGGAGAGGAGGGTAAATGGATGCCCGGTAGGGGGAGTGGAGGGTAAATGGATGCCCGGTAGGAGGAGAGGAGGGTAAATGGATGCCCGGTAGGGGGAGTAGAGTGTCAATGGATACCTGGTAGGGGAGTGGAGCGTAAATGGATACCCGGTAGGGGGAGTAGAGGGTAAATGGATACCTGGTAGGGGGAGTGGAGGCTAAATGGATACCCGGTAGGGGTTGGGGAGTGGAGGGTAAAAGGATACATTGTAGGGGGAGTGGAGGGTAAATGGATACACGGTAGGGGGAGTTGAGGGTAAATGGATACCTGGTAGGGGGAGTGGAGGCTAATTGGATACACGGTAGGGGTTGGGGAGTGGAGGGTAAATGGATACACGGTAAGGGGGAGTGGAGGGTAAATGGATTCACGGTAGGGAGAGTGGAGGGTAAATGGATACACGGTAGGGGGAGTGGAGGGTAAATGGATGCCCGGTAGGAGGAGAGGAGGGTAAATGGATGCACGGTAGGGGAGAGGAGGGTAAATGGATACCCGTTTGGGGAGTGGAGGGTAAATGGATACCTGGTTGGGGGAGTGGAGGGTAAATGAATACCCGGTAGGGGAGAGGAGGGTAAATGGATACCTGGTAGGGGGAGTGGAGGGTAAATGGATACCTGGTAGGGGGAGTGGAGGCTAAATGGATACACGGTAGGGGTTGGGGAGAGGAGGGTAAATGGATACTTGGTAGGGGGAGAGGAGGGTAAATGGATACCCGGTTGGGGAGTGGAGGGCAAATGGATACCTGGTAGTGAGAGTGGAGGGTAAATGGATAACTGGTAGGGGGAGTGGAGGGTAAATGGATACCTGGTAGGGGGAGTGGAGGGTAAATGGATACCTGGTAGGGGGAGTGGAGGGTAAATGGATACCTGGTAGGGGGAGTGGAGGGTAAATGGATACCTGGTAGGGGGAGTAGAGGGTAAATGGATACCTGGTAGGGGGAGTGGAGGGTAAATGGATACCTGATAGGGTGAGTGGAGGGTATTTGGATACCTGGTAGGGGGAGTAGAGGGTAATATGGATACCTGTTAGGGGGAGTAGAGGGTAAATGGATACCTGGTAGGGGGAGTGGAGGGTAAATGGATACCTGGTAGGGGTTGGGGAGAGGAGGGCAAATGGATTCCTGGTAGGGGGAGTAGAGGGTAAATGGATACCTGGTAGGGGGAGTGGAGGGTAAATGGATTCCTGGTAGGGGGAGTGGAGGGTAAATGGATACCTGGTAGGGGGAGTGGAGGGTAAATGGATACCCGGTTGGGGAGTGGAGGGCAAATGGATACCTGGTAGGGGGAGTGGAGGGTAAATGGATACCCAGTTGGGGAGTGGAGGGCAAATGGATACCTGGTAGGGAGAGTGGAGTGTAAATGGCTACCTGGTAGGTGGAGTGGAGGGTAAATGGATACCTGGTAGGGGGAGTGGAGGGTAAATGGATACCTGGTAGGGGGAGTGGAGGGTAAATGGATACCCGGTTGGGGAGTGGAGGGTAAATTGATACCTGGTAGGGAGAGTGGAGGGTAAATGGATACCTGGTAGGGGGAGTGGCGGGTAAATGGATACCTGGTAGGGGGAGTGGAGGGTAAATGGATACCCAGTTGGGGAGTGGAGGGCAAATGGATACCTGGCAGGGAGAGTGGAGGGTAAATGGATACCTGGTAGGGGGAGTGGAGGGTAAATGGATACCCGGTAGGGGGAGTGGAGGGTAAATGGATGCCCGGAAGGAGGAGAGGAAGGTAAATGGATGCCCGGTAGGGGAGAGGAGGGTAAATGGATACCTGGTAGGGGGAGTGGAGGGTAAATGGATACCTGGAAGGGGGAGTGGAGGGTAAATGGATACCGGGTAGGGGGAGTAGAGGGTAAATGGATACACGGTAGGGGGAGTGGAGGGTAAATGGATACCTGGTAGGGGGAGTAGAGGGTAAATGGATACCTGGTAGGGTGAGTGGAGGGTAAATGGATATTTGGTAGGGGGAGTAGAGGGCAAATGGATACCTGGTAGGGGGAGTGGAGGGTAAATGGATACCCGGTTGGGGAGTGGAGGGCAAATGGATACCTGGTAGGGAGAGTGGAGGGTAAATGGATACCTGGTAGGGGGAGTTGAGGGTAAATGGATACCCGGTAGGGGGAGTGGAGGGTAAATGGATGCCCGGTAGGAGGAGAGGAGAGGGTAAATGGATGCCCGGTAGGGGAGAGGAGGGTAAATGGATACCCGGTAGGGGGAGTGGAGGGTAAATGGATACCCGGTAGGGGGAGTAGAGGGTCAATGGATACCTGGTAGGGGAGTGGAGCGTAAATGGATACCCGGTAGGGGGAGTAGAGGGTAAATGGATACCTGGTAGGGGGAGTGGAGGCTAAATGGATACCCGGTAGGGGTTGGGGAGTGGAGGGTAAATGGATACACGGTAGGGGGAGTGGAGGGTAAATGGATACACGGTAGGGGGAGTGGAGGCTAATTGGATACACGGTAGGGGTTGGGGAGTGGAGGGTAAATGGATACACGGTAAGGGGGAGTGGAGGGTAAATGGATACACGGTAGGGAGAGTGGAGGGTAAATGGATACATGGTAGGGGGAGTGGAGGGTAAATGGATGCCTGGTAGGGGAGAGGAGGGTAAATGGATACCCGGTAAGGGAGAGGAGGGTAAATGGATACCCGTTTGGGGAGTGGAGGGTAAATGGATACCTGGTAGGGGAGAGGAGGGTAAATGGATACACGGTAGGGGGAGTGGAGGCTAAATGGATACACGGTAGCGGTTGGGGAGAGGAGGGTAAATGGATACTTGGTAGGGGGAGAGGAGGGTAAATGGATACCCGGTTGGGGAGTGGAGGGCAAATGGATACCTGGTAGGGAGAGTGGAGGGTAAATGGATACCTGGTAGAAAGAGTGGAGGGTAAATAGATACCTGGTAGGGGGAGTGGAGGGTAAATGGATACCTGGTAGGGGGAGTGGAGGGTAAATGGATACCTGGAAGAGTGAGTGGAGGGTAAATGGATACCTGGTAGGGGGAGTAGAGGGTAAATGGATACCTGGTAGGGGGAGTAGAGGGTAAATGGATACCTGGTAGGGGGAGTAGAGTGTAAATGGATACCTGGTAGGGGGAGTGGAGGGTAAATGGATACCTGGTATTGGAGGTAGAGGGTAAATGGATACCTGGTAGGGGTTGGGGAGAGGAGGGCAAATGGATACCTGGTAGGGAGAGTGGAGGGTAAATGGATACCTGGTAGGGGAGGTAGAGGGTAAATGGATACCTGGTAGGGGGAGTGGAGGCTAAATGGATACCCGGTAGGGGTTGGGGAGTGGAGGGTAAATGGATACACGGTAGGGGGAGTGGAGGGTAAATGGATACACGGTAGGGGGAGTTGAGGGTAAATGGATACCTGGTAGGGGGAGTGGAGGCTAATTGGATACACGGTAGGGGTTGGGGAGTGGAGGGTAAATGGATACACGGTAAGGGGGAGTGGAGGGTAAATGGATACACGGTAGGGAGAGTGGAGGGTAAATGGATACACGATAGGGGGAGTGGAGGGTAAATGGATGCCCGGTAGGAGGAGAGGAGGGTAAATGGATGCCCGGTAGGGGAGAGGAGGGTAAATGGATACCCGGTAAGGGAGAGGAGGGTAAATGGATACCCGTTTGGGGAGTGGAGGGTAAATGGATACCTGGTAGGGGAGAGGAGGGTAAATGGATACCTGGTTGGGGGAGTGGAGGGTAAATTAATACCCGGTAGGGGAGAGGAGGGTAAATGGATACCTGGTAGGGGGAGTGGAGGGTAAATGGATACCTGGTAGGGGGAGTGGAGGCTAAATGGATACACGGTAGCGGTTGGGGAGAGGAGGGTAAATGGATACTTGGTAGGGGGAGAGGAGGGTAAATGGATACCCGGTTGGGGAGTGGAGGGCAAATGGATACCTGGTAGGGAGAGTGGAGGGTAAATGGATACCTGGTAGAAAGAGTGGAGGGTAAATGGATACCTGGTAGGGGGAGTGGAGGGTAAATGGATACCTGGTAGGGGGAGTAGAGGGTAAATGGATACCTGGAAGAGTGAGTGGAGGGTAAATGGATACCTGGTAGGGGGAGTAGAGGGTAAATGGATACCTGGTAGGGGGAGTAGAGGGTAAATGGATACCTGGTAGGGGGAGTAGAGTGTAAATGGATACCTGGTAGGGGGAGTGGAGGGTAAATGGATACCTGGTATTGGAGGTAGAGGGTAAATGGATACCTGGTAGGGGTTGGGGAGAGGAGGGCAAATGGATACCTGGTAGGGAGAGTGGAGGGTAAATGGATACCTGGTAGGGGAGGTAGAGGGTAAATGGATACCTGGTAGGGGGAGTGGAGGCTAATTGGATACCCGGTAGGGGTTGGGGAGTGGAGGGTAAATGGATACACGGTAGGGGGAGTGGAGGGTAAATGGATACACGGTAGCGGGAGTTGAGGGTAAATGGATACCTGGTAGGGGGAGTGGAGGCTAATTGGATACACGGTAGGGGTTGGGGAGTGGAGGGTAAATGGATACACGGTAAGGGGGAGTGGAGGGTAAATGGATACACGGTAGGGAGAGTGGAGGGTAAATGGATACACGATAGGGGGAGTGGAGGGTAAATGGATGCCCGGTAGGAGGAGAGGAGGGTAAATGGATGCCCGGTAGGGGAGAGGAGGGTAAATGGATACCCGGTAAGGGAGAGGAGGGTAAATGGATACCCGTTTGGGGAGTGGAGGGTAAATGGATACCTGGTAGGGGAGAGGAGGGTAAATGAATACCTGGTTGGGGGAGTGGAGGGTAAATTAATACCCGGTAGGGGAGAGGAGGGTAAATGGATACCTGGTAGGGGGAGTGGAGGGTAAATGGATACCTGGTAGGGGGAGTGGAGGCTAAATGGATACACGGTAGCGGTTGGGGAGAAGAGGGTAAATGGATACTTGGTAGGGGGAGAGGAGGGTAAATGGATACCCGGTTGGGGAGTGGAGGGCAAATGGATACCTGGTAGGGAGAGTGGAGGGTAAATGGATACCTGGTAGAAAGAGTGGAGGGTAAATAGATACCTGGTAGGGGGAGTGGAGGGTAAATGGATACCTGGTAGGGGGAGTGGAGGGTAAATGGATACCTGGAAGAGTGAGTGGACGGTAAATGGATACCTGGTAGGGGGAGTAGAGGGTAAATGGATACCTGGTAGGGGGAGTAGAGGGTAAATGGATACCTGGTAGGGGGAGTAGAGTGTAAATGGATACCTGGTAGGGGGAGTGGAGGGTAAATGGATACCTGGTATTGGAGGTAGAGGGTAAATGGATACCTGGTAGGGGTTGGGGAGAGGAGGGCAAATGGATACCTGGTAGGGAGAGTGGAGGGTAAATGGATACCTGGTAGGGGAGGTAGAGGGTAAATGGATACCTGGTAGGGGGAGTGGAGGCTAAATGGATACCCGGTAGGGGTTGGGGAGTGGAGGGTAAATGGATACACGGTAGGGGGAGTGGAGGGTAAATGGATACACGGTAGGGGGAGTTGAGGGTAAATGGATACCTGGTAGGGGGAGTGGAGGCTAATTGGATACACGGTAGGGGTTGGGGAGTGGAGGGTAAATGGATACACGGTAAGGGGGAGTGGAGGGTAAATGGATACACGGTAGGGAGAGTGGAGGGTAAATGGATACACGATAGGGGGAGTGGAGGGTAAATGGATGCCCGGTAGGAGGAGAGGAGGGTAAATGGATGCCCGGTAGGGGAGAGGAGGGTAAATGGATACCCGGTAAGGGAGAGGAGGGTAAATGGATACCCGTTTGGGGAGTGGAGGGTAAATGGATACCTGGTAGGGGAGAGGAGGGTAAATGGATACCTGGTTGGGGGAGTGGAGGGTAAATTAATGCCCGGTAGGGGAGAGGAGGGTAAATGGATACCTGGTAGGGGGAGTGGAGGGTAAATGGAAACCTGGTAGGGGGAGTGGAGGCTAAATGGATACACGGTAGCGGTTGGGGAGAGGAGGGTAAATGGATACTTGGTAGGGGGAGAGGAGGGTAAATGGATACTTGGTAGGGGGAGAGGAGGGTAAATGGATACCCGGTTGGGGAGTGGAGGGCAAATGGATACCTGGTAGGGAGAGTGGAGGGTAAATGGATACCTGGTAGAAAGAGTGGAGGGTAAATGGATACCTGGTAGGGGGAGTGGAGGGTAAATGGATACCTGGTAGGGGGAGTAGAGGGTAAATGGATACCTGGAAGAGTGAGTGGAGGGTAAATGGATACCTGGTAGGGGGAGTAGAGGGTAAATGGATACCTGGTAGGGGGAGTAGAGGGTAAATGGATACCTGGTAGGGGGAGTAGAGTGTAAATGGATACCTGGTAGGGGGAGTGGAGGGTAAATGGATACCTGGTATTGGAGGTAGAGGGTAAATGGATACCTGGTAGGGGTTGGGGAGAGGAGGGCAAATGGATACCTGGTAGGGAGAGTGGAGGGTAAATGGATACCTGGTAGGGGAGGTAGAGGGTAAATGGATACCTGGTAGGGGGAGTGGAGGCTAATTGGATACCCGGTAGGGGTTGGGGAGTGGAGGGTAAATGGATACACGGTAGGGGGAGTGGAGGGTAAATGGATACACGGTAGCGGGAGTTGAGGGTAAATGGATACCTGGTAGGGGGAGTGGAGGCTAATTGGATACACGGTAGGGGTTGGGGAGTGGAGGGTAAATGGATACACGGTAAGGGGGAGTGGAGGGTAAATGGATACACGGTAGGGAGAGTGGAGGGTAAATGGATACACGATAGGGGGAGTGGAGGGTAAATGGATGCCCGGTAGGAGGAGAGGAGGGTAAATGGATGCCCGGTAGGGGAGAGGAGGGTAAATGGATACCCGGTAAGGGAGAGGAGGGTAAATGGATACCCGTTTGGGGAGTGGAGGGTAAATGGATACCTGGTAGGGGAGAGGAGGGTAAATGAATACCTGGTTGGGGGAGTGGAGGGTAAATTAATACCCGGTAGGGGAGAGGAGGGTAAATGGATACCTGGTAGGGGGAGTGGAGGGTAAATGGATACCTGGTAGGGGGAGTGGAGGCTAAATGGATACACGGTAGCGGTTGGGGAGAAGAGGGTAAATGGATACTTGGTAGGGGGAGAGGAGGGTAAATGGATACCCGGTTGGGGAGTGGAGGGCAAATGGATACCTGGTAGGGAGAGTGGAGGGTAAATGGATACCTGGTAGAAAGAGTGGAGGGTAAATAGATACCTGGTAGGGGGAGTGGAGGGTAAATGGATACCTGGTAGGGGGAGTGGAGGGTAAATGGATACCTGGAAGAGTGAGTGGACGGTAAATGGATACCTGGTAGGGGGAGTAGAGGGTAAATGGATACCTGGTAGGGGGAGTAGAGGGTAAATGGATACCTGGTAGGGGGAGTAGAGTGTAAATGGATACCTGGTAGGGGGAGTGGAGGGTAAATGGATACCTGGTATTGGAGGTAGAGGGTAAATGGATACCTGGTAGGGGTTGGGGAGAGGAGGGCAAATGGATACCTGGTAGGGAGAGTGGAGGGTAAATGGATACCTGGTAGGGGAGGTAGAGGGTAAATGGATACCTGGTAGGGGGAGTGGAGGCTAAATGGATACCCGGTAGGGGTTGGGGAGTGGAGGGTAAATGGATACACGGTAGGGGGAGTGGAGGGTAAATGGATACACGGTAGGGGGAGTTGAGGGTAAATGGATACCTGGTAGGGGGAGTGGAGGCTAATTGGATACACGGTAGGGGTTGGGGAGTGGAGGGTAAATGGATACACGGTAAGGGGGAGTGGAGGGTAAATGGATACACGGTAGGGAGAGTGGAGGGTAAATGGATACACGATAGGGGGAGTGGAGGGTAAATGGATGCCCGGTAGGAGGAGAGGAGGGTAAATGGATGCCCGGTAGGGGAGAGGAGGGTAAATGGATACCCGGTAAGGGAGAGGAGGGTAAATGGATACCCGTTTGGGGAGTGGAGGGTAAATGGATACCTGGTAGGGGAGAGGAGGGTAAATGGATACCTGGTTGGGGGAGTGGAGGGTAAATTAATGCCCGGTAGGGGAGAGGAGGGTAAATGGATACCTGGTAGGGGGAGTGGAGGGTAAATGGAAACCTGGTAGGGGGAGTGGAGGCTAAATGGATACACGGTAGCGGTTGGGGAGAGGAGGGTAAATGGATACTTGGTAGGGGGAGAGGAGGGTAAATGGATACTTGGTAGGGGGAGAGGAGGGTAAATGGATACCCGGTTGGGGAGTGGAGGGCAAATGGATACCTGGTAGGGAGAGTGGAGGGTAAATGGATACCTGGTAGAAAGAGTGGAGGGTAAATAGATACCTGGTAGGGGGAGTGGAGGGTAAATGGATATCTGGTAGGGGGAGTGGAGGGTAAATGGATACCTGGAAGAGTGAGTGGACGGTAAATGGATACCTGGTAGGGGGAGTAGAGGGTAAATGGATACCTGGTAGGGGGAGTAGAGTGTAAATGGATACCTGGTAGGGGTAGTGGAGGGTAAATGGATACCTGGTATTGGAGGTAAATGGATACCCTCTAGGGGAGAGGGCAAATGGATACCTGGTAGGGAGAGTGGAGGGTAAATGGATACCTGGTAGGGGTAGTGGAGGGTAAATGGATACCTGGTAGGGGGAGTGGAGGGTAAATGGATACCTGGTAAGGTGAGTGAAGGGTAAATGGATACCCGGTTGGGGAGTGGAGGGTAAATGGATACCTGGTAGGGAGAGTGAAGGGTAAATGGATACCTGGTAGGGGGAGTGGAGGGTAATTGGATACCTGGTAGGGGGAGTGGAGGGTAAATGGATACCTGGTAGGGGGAGTGGAGGGTAAATGGATACCCAGTTGGGAGTGGAGGGCAAATGGATACCTGGTAGGGAGAGTGGAGGGTAAATGGATACCTGGTAGGGGGAGTGGAGGGTAAATGGATACCTGGTAGGGGGAGTGGAGGGTAAATGGATACCTGGTAGGGGGAGTGGAGGGTAAATGGATACCCGGTTGGGGAGTCGAGGGCAAATGGATACCTGGTAAGGAGAGTGGAGGGTAAATGGATACCTGGTAGGGGGAGTAGAGGGTAAATGGATACCCGGTAGGGGGAGTGGAGGGTAAATGGATGCCCGGTAGGAGGAGAGGAGGGTAAATGGATACCTGGTAGGGGGAGTGGAGGGTAAATGGATACCTGGAAGGGGGAGTGGAGGGTAAATGGATACCGGGTAGGGGGAGTAGAGGGTAAATGGATACACGGTAGGGGGAGTGGAGGGTAAATGGATACCTGGTAAGGGGAGTAGAGGGTAAATGGATACCTGGTAGGGTGAGTGGAGGGTAAATGGATATTTTGTAGGGGTAGTAGAGGGTAAATGGATACCTGGTAGGGGGAGTGGAGGGTAAATGGATACCTGGTAGGGGGAGTAGAGGGCAAATGGATACCTGGTAGGGGGAGTGGAGGGTAAATGGATACCCGGTTGGGGAGTGGAGGGCAAATGGATACCTGGTAGGGAGAGTGGAGGGTAAATGGATACCTGGTAGAAAGAGTGGAGGGTAAATAGATACCTGGTAGGGGGAGTGGAGGGTAAATGGATACCTGGTAGGGGGAGTGGAGGGTAAATGGATACCTGGAAGAGTGAGTGGACGGTAAATGGATACCTGGTAGGGGGAGTAGAGGGTAAATGGATACCTGGTAGGGGGAGTAGAGGGTAAATGGATACCTGGTAGGGGGAGTAGAGTGTAAATGGATACCTGGTAGGGGGAGTGGAGGGTAAATGGATACCTGGTATTGGAGGTAGAGGGTAAATGGATACCCTCTAGGGGAGAGGGCAAATGGATACCTGGTAGGGAGAGTGGAGGGTAAATGGATACCTGGTAGGGGGAGTGGAGGGTAAATGGATACCTGGTAGGGGGAGTGGAGGGTAAATGGATACCTGGTAGGGGGAGTGAAGGGTAAATGGATACCCGGTTGGGGAGTGGAGGGTAAATGGATACCTGGTAGGGAGAGTGAAGGGTAAATGGATACCTGGTAGGGGGAGTGGAGGGTAATTGGATACCTGGTAGGGGGAGTGGAGGGTAAATGGATACCTGGTAGGGGGAGTGGAGGGTAAATGGATACCCAGTTGGGAGTGGAGGGCAAATGGATACCTGGTAGGGAGAGTGGAGGGTAAATGGATACCTGGTAGGGGGAGTGGAGGGTAAATGGATACCTGGTAGGGGGAGTGGAGGGTAAATGGATACCTGGTAGGGGGAGTGGAGGGTAAATGGATACCCGGTTGGGGAGTGGAGGGTAAATGGATACACGATAGGGGGAGTGGAGGGTAAATCGATGCCCGGTAGGAGGAGAGGAGGGTAAATGGATGCCCGGTAGGGGAGAGGAGGGTAAATGGATACCCGGTAAGGGAGAGGAGGGTAAATGGATACCTGGTAGGGGAGGTAGAGGGTAAATGGATACCTGGTAGGGGGAGTGGAGGCTAAATGGATACCCGGTAGGGGTTGGGGAGTGGAGGGTAAATGGATACACGGTAGGGGGAGTGGAGGGTAAATGGATACACGGTAGGGGGAGTTGAGGGTAAATGGATACCTGGTAGGGGGAGTGGAGGCTAATTGGATACACGGTAGGGGTTGGGGAGTGGAGGGTAAATGGATACACGGTAAGGGGGAGTGGAGGGTAAATGGATACACGGTAGGGAGAGTGGAGGGTAAATGGATACACGATAGGGGGAGTGGAGGGTAAATGGATGCCCGGTAGGAGGAGAGGAGGGTAAATGGATGCCCGGTAGGGGAGAGGAGGGTAAATGGATACCCGGTAAGGGAGAGGAGGGTAAATGGATACCTGTTTGGGGAGTGGAGGGTAAATGGATACCTGGTAGGGGAGAGGAGGGTAAATGGATACCTGGTTGGGGGAGTGGAGGGTAAATTAATACCCGGTAGGGGAGAGGAGGGTAAATGGATACCTGGTAGGGGGAGTGGAGGGTAAATGGATACCTGGTAGGGGGAGTGGAGGCTAAATGGATACACTGTAGCGGTTGGGGAGAGGAGGGTAAATGGATACTTGGTAGGGGGAGAGGAGGGTAAATGGATACCCGGTTGGGGAGTGGAGGGCAAATGGATACCTGGTAGGGAGAGTGGAGGGTAAATGGATACCTGGTAGAAAGAGTGGAGGGTAAATAGATACCTGGTAGGGGGAGTGGAGGGTAAATGGATACCTGGTAGGGGGAGTGGAGGGTAAATGGATACCTGGAAGAGTGAGTGGAGGGTAAATGGATACCTGGTAGGGGGAGTAGAGGGTAAATGGATACCTGGTAGGGGGAGTAGAGGGTAAATGGATACCTGGTAGGGGGAGTAGAGTGTAAATGGATACCTGGTAGGGGGAGTGGAGGGTAAATGGATACCTGGTATTGGAGGTAGAGGGTAAATGGATACCTGGTAGGGGTTGGGGAGAGGAGGGCAAATGGATACCTGGTAGGGAGAGTGGAGGGTAAATGGATACCTGGTAGGGGAGGTAGAGGGTAAATGGATACCTGGTAGGGGGAGTGGAGGCTAAATGGATACCCGGTAGGGGTTGGGGAGTGGAGGGTAAATGGATACACGGTAGGGGGAGTGGAGGGTAAATGGATACAAGGTAGGGGGAGTTGAGGGTAAATGGATACCTGGTAGGGGGAGTGGAGGCTAATTGGATACACGGTAGGGGTTGGGGAGTGGAGGGTAAATGGATACACGGTAAGGGGGAGTGGAGGGTAAATGGATACACGGTAGGGAGAGTGGAGGGTAAATGGATACACGATAGGGGGAGTGGAGGGTAAATGGATGCCCGGTAGGAGGAGAGGAGGGTAAATGGATGCCCGGTAGGGGAGAGGAGGGTAAATGGATACCCGGTAAGGGAGAGGAGGGTAAATGGATACCGGTTTGGGGAGTGGAGGGTAAATGGATACCTGGTAGGGGAGAGGAGGGTAAATGGATACCTGGTTGGGGGAGTGGAGGGTAAATTAATACCCGGTAGGGGAGAGGAGGGTAAATGGATACCTGGTAGGGGGAGTGGAGGGTAAATGGATACCTGGTAGGGGGAGTGGAGGCTAAATGGATACACGGTAGCGGTTGGGGAGAGGAGGGTAAATGGATACTTGGTAGGGGGAGAGGAGGGTAAATGGATACCCGGTTGGGGAGTGGAGGGCAAATGGATACCTGGTAGGGAGAGTGGAGGGTAAATGGATACCTGGTAGAAAGAGTGGAGGGTAAATAGATACCTGGTAGGGGGAGTGGAGGGTAAATGGATACCTGGTAGGGGGAGTGGAGGGTAAATGGATACCTGGAAGAGTGAGTGGACGGTAAATGGATACCTGGTAGGGGGAGTAGAGGGTAAATGGATACCTGGTAGGGGGAGTAGAGGGTAAATGGATACCTGGTAGGGGGAGTGAAGGGTAAATGGATACCCGGTTGGGGAGTGGAGGGTAAATGGATACCTGGTAGGGAGAGTGAAGGGTAAATGGATACCTGGTAGGGGGAGTGGAGGGTAATTGGATACCTGGTAGGGGGAGTGGAGGGTAAATGGATACCTGGTAGGGGGAGTGGAGGGTAAATGGATACCCAGTTGGGAGTGGAGGGCAAATGGATACCTGGTAGGGAGAGTGGAGGGTAAATGGATACCTGGTAGGGGGAGTGGAGGGTAAATGGATACCTGGTAGGGGGAGTGGAGGGTAAATGGATACCTGGTAGGGGGAGTGGAGGGTAAATGGATACCCGGTTGGGGAGTGGAGGGTAAATGGATACACGATAGGGGGAGTGGAGGGTAAATCGATGCCCGGTAGGAGGAGAGGAGGGTAAATGGATGCCCGGTAGGGGAGAGGAGGGTAAATGGATACCCGGTAAGGGAGAGGAGGGTAAATGGATACCTGGTAGGGGAGGTAGAGGGTAAATGGATACCTGGTAGGGGGAGTGGAGGCTAAATGGATACCCGGTAGGGGTTGGGGAGTGGAGGGTAAATGGATACACGGTAGGGGGAGTGGAGGGTAAATGGATACACGGTAGGGGGAGTTGAGGGTAAATGGATACCTGGTAGGGGGAGTGGAGGCTAATTGGATACACGGTAGGGGTTGGGGAGTGGAGGGTAAATGGATACACGGTAAGGGGGAGTGGAGGGTAAATGGATACACGGTAGGGAGAGTGGAGGGTAAATGGATACACGATAGGGGGAGTGGAGGGTAAATGGATGCCCGGTAGGAGGAGAGGAGGGTAAATGGATGCCCGGTAGGGGAGAGGAGGGTAAATGGATACCCGGTAAGGGAGAGGAGGGTAAATGGATACCTGTTTGGGGAGTGGAGGGTAAATGGATACCTGGTAGGGGAGAGGAGGGTAAATGGATACCTGGTTGGGGGAGTGGAGGGTAAATTAATACCCGGTAGGGGAGAGGAGGGTAAATGGATACCTGGTAGGGGGAGTGGAGGGTAAATGGATACCTGGTAGGGGGAGTGGAGGCTAAATGGATACACTGTAGCGGTTGGGGAGAGGAGGGTAAATGGATACTTGGTAGGGGGAGAGGAGGGTAAATGGATACCCGGTTGGGGAGTGGAGGGCAAATGGATACCTGGTAGGGAGAGTGGAGGGTAAATGGATACCTGGTAGAAAGAGTGGAGGGTAAATAGATACCTGGTAGGGGGAGTGGAGGGTAAATGGATACCTGGTAGGGGGAGTGGAGGGTAAATGGATACCTGGAAGAGTGAGTGGAGGGTAAATGGATACCTGGTAGGGGGAGTAGAGGGTAAATGGATACCTGGTAGGGGGAGTAGAGGGTAAATGGATACCTGGTAGGGGGAGTAGAGTGTAAATGGATACCTGGTAGGGGGAGTGGAGGGTAAATGGATACCTGGTATTGGAGGTAGAGGGTAAATGGATACCTGGTAGGGGTTGGGGAGAGGAGGGCAAATGGATACCTGGTAGGGAGAGTGGAGGGTAAATGGATACCTGGTAGGGGAGGTAGAGGGTAAATGGATACCTGGTAGGGGGAGTGGAGGCTAAATGGATACCCGGTAGGGGTTGGGGAGTGGAGGGTAAATGGATACACGGTAGGGGGAGTGGAGGGTAAATGGATACAAGGTAGGGGGAGTTGAGGGTAAATGGATACCTGGTAGGGGGAGTGGAGGCTAATTGGATACACGGTAGGGGTTGGGGAGTGGAGGGTAAATGGATACACGGTAAGGGGGAGTGGAGGGTAAATGGATACACGGTAGGGAGAGTGGAGGGTAAATGGATACACGATAGGGGGAGTGGAGGGTAAATGGATGCCCGGTAGGAGGAGAGGAGGGTAAATGGATGCCCGGTAGGGGAGAGGAGGGTAAATGGATACCCGGTAAGGGAGAGGAGGGTAAATGGATACCGGTTTGGGGAGTGGAGGGTAAATGGATACCTGGTAGGGGAGAGGAGGGTAAATGGATACCTGGTTGGGGGAGTGGAGGGTAAATTAATACCCGGTAGGGGAGAGGAGGGTAAATGGATACCTGGTAGGGGGAGTGGAGGGTAAATGGATACCTGGTAGGGGGAGTGGAGGCTAAATGGATACACGGTAGCGGTTGGGGAGAGGAGGGTAAATGGATACTTGGTAGGGGGAGAGGAGGGTAAATGGATACCCGGTTGGGGAGTGGAGGGCAAATGGATACCTGGTAGGGAGAGTGGAGGGTAAATGGATACCTGGTAGAAAGAGTGGAGGGTAAATAGATACCTGGTAGGGGGAGTGGAGGGTAAATGGATACCTGGTAGGGGGAGTGGAGGGTAAATGGATACCTGGAAGAGTGAGTGGACGGTAAATGGATACCTGGTAGGGGGAGTAGAGGGTAAATGGATACCTGGTAGGGGGAGTAGAGGGTAAATGGATACCTGGTAGGGGGAGTAGAGTGTAAATGGATACCTGGTAGGGGGAGTGGAGGGTAAATGGATACCTGGTATTGGAGGTAGAGGGTAAATGGATACCCTCTAGGGGAGAGGGCAAATGGATACCTGGTAGGGAGAGTGGAGGGTAAATGGATACCTGGTAGGGCTAGTGGAGGGTAAATGGATACCTGGTAGGGGGAGTGGAGGGTAAATGGATACCTGGTAAGGGGAGTGAAGGGTAAATGGATACCCGGTTGGGGAGTGGAGGGTAAATGGATACCTGGTAGGGAGAGTGAAGGGTAAATGGATACCTGGTAGGGGGAGTGGAGGGTAATTGGATACCTGGTAGGGGGAGTGGAGGGTAAATGGATACCTGGTAGGGGGAGTGGAGGGTAAATGGATACCCAGTTGGGAGTGGAGGGCAAATGGATACCTGGTAGGGAGAGTGGAGGGTAAATGGATACCTGGTAGGGGGAGTGGAGGGTAAATGGATACCTGGTAGGGGGAGTGGAGGGTAAATGGATACCTGGTAGGGGGAGTGGAGGGTAAATGGATACCCGGTTGGGGAGTGGAGGGCAAATGGATACCTGGTAAGGAGAGTGGAGGGTAAATGGATACCTGGTAGGGGGAGTAGAGGGTAAATGGATACCCGGTAGGGGGAGTGGAGGGTAAATGGATGCCCGGTAGGAGGAGAGGAGGGTAAATGGATACCGGGTAGGGGGAGTAGAGGGTAAATGGATACACGGTAGGGGGAGTGGAGGGTAAATGGATACCTGGTAAGGGGAGTAGAGGGTAAATGGATACCTGGTAGGGTGAGTGGAGGGTAAATGGATATTTTGTAGGGGTAGTAGAGGGTAAATGGATACCTGGTAGGGGGAGTGGAGGGTAAATGGATACCTGGTAAGGAGAGTGGAGGGTAAATGGATACCTGGTAGGGGGAGTAGAGGGTAAATGGATACCTGGTAGGGGGAGTGGAGGGTAAATGGATACCTGGAAGGGGGAGTGGAGGGTAAATGGATACCGGGTAGGGGGAGTAGAGGGTAAATGGATACACGGTAGGGGGAGTGGAGGGTAAATGGATACCTGGTAAGGGGAGTAGAGGGTAAATGGATACCTGGTAGGGTGAGTGGAGGGTAAATGGATATTTTGTAGGGGTAGTAGAGGGTAAATGGATACCTGGTAGGGGGAGTGGAGGGTAAATGGATACCTGGTAGGGGGAGTAGAGGGCAAATGGATACCTGGTAGGGGGAGTGGAGGGTAAATGGATACCCGGTTGGGGAGTGGAGGGCAAATGGATACCTGGTAGGGAGAGTGGAGGGTAAATGGATACCTGGTAGGGGGAGTGGAGGGTAAATGGATACCCGGTCGGTGGAGTGGAGGGTAAATGGATGCCCGGTAGGAGGAGAGGAGAGGGTAAATGGATGCCCAGTAGGGGAGAGGAGGGTAAATGGATACCCGGTAGGGGGAGTGGAGGGTAAATGGATACCCGGTAGGGGGAGTAGAGGGTCAATGGATACCTGGTAGGGGAGTGGAGCGTAAATGGATACCCGGTAGGGGGAGTAGAGGGTAAATGGATACCTGGTAGGGGGAGTGGAGGCTAAATGGATACCCGGTAGGGGTTGGGGAGTGGAGGGTAAATGGATACACGGTAGGGGGAGTGGAGGGTAAATGGATACACGGTAGGGGGAGTTGAGGGTAAATGGATACACGGTAGGGGGAGTGGAGGGTAAATGGATGCCCGGTAGGAGGAGAGGAGGGTAAATGGATGCCCGGTAGGGGAGAGGAGGGTAAATGGATACCCGGTAAGGGAGAGGAGGGTAAATGGATACCCGTTTGGGGAGTGGAGGATAAATGGATACCTGGTAGGGGAGAGGAGGGTAAATGGATACCTGGTTGGGGGAGTGGAGGGTAAATGAATACCCGGTAGGGGAGAGGAGGGTAAATGGATACCTGGTAGGGGGAGTGGAGGGTAAATGGATACCTGGTAGGGGGAGTGGAGGGTAAATGGATACACGGTAGGGGTTGGGGAGAGGAGGGTAAATGGATACTTGGTAGGGGGAGAGGAGGGTAAATGGATACCCGGTTGGGGAGTGGAGGGCAAATGGATACCTGGTAGAGAGAGTGGAGGGTAAATGGATACCTGGTAGGAAGAGTGGAGGGTAAATGGATACCTGGTAGGGGGAGTGGAGGGTAAATGGATACCTGGTAGGGGGAGTGGAGGGTAAATGGATACCTGGTAGGGGGAGTGGAGGGTAAATGGATACCTGGTATTGGAGGTAGAGGGTAAATGGATACCTGGTAGTGGTTGGGGAGAGGAGGGCAAATGGATACCTGGTAGGGAGAGTGGAGGGTAAATGGATACCTGGTAGGGGGAGTGGAGGCTAAATGGATACACGGTAGGGGTTGGGGAGAGGAGGGTAAAAGGATACTTGGTAGGGGGAGAGGAGGGTAAATGGATACCCGGTTGGGGAGTGGAGGGCAAATGGATACCTGGTAGGGAGAGTGGAGGGTAAATGGATACCTGGTAGCGGGAGTGGAGGGTAAATGGATACCTGGTAGGGGGAGTGGAGGGTAAATGGATACCCTGTAGGGGGAGTAGAGGGTAAATGGATACCTGGTAGGGGGAGTGGAGGGTAAATGGATACACGGTAGGGGGAGTGGAGGGTAAATGGATACCTGGTAGGGGTTGGGGAATGGAGGGTAAATGGATACCTGGTTAGGCGAGTAGAGGGTAAATTGATACACGGTAGGGGGAGTGGAGGGTAAATGGATACCTGGTAGGGGGAGTGGAGGCTAAATGGATACCTGGTAGGGGAGAGGAGGGTAAATGGATACCTGGTTGGGGGAGTGGAGGGTAAATGAATACACGGTAGGGGAGAGGAGGGTAAATGGATACCTGGTAGGGGGAGTGGAGGGTAAATGGATACCTGGTAGGGGGAGTGGAGGCTAAATGGATACACGGTAGGGGTTGGGGAGAGGAGGGTAAAAGGATACTTGGTAGGGGGAGAGGAGGGTAAATGGATACCTGGTAGGGAGAGTGGAGGGTAAATTGATACCTGGTAGGGGGAGTGGAGGGTAAATGGATACCTGGTAGGGAGATTGGAGGGTAAATTGATACCTGGTAGGGGGAGTGGAGGGTAAATGGATACCTGGAAGAGTGAGTGGAGGGTAAATGGATACCTGGTAGGGGGAGTAGAGGGTAAATGGATACCTGGTAGGGGGAGTAGAGGGTAAATGGATACCTGGTAGGGGGAGTAGAGTGTAAATGGATACCTGGTAGGGGGAGTGGAGGGTAAATGGATACCTGGTATTGGAGGTAGAGGGTAAATGGATACCTGGTAGGGGTTGGGGAGAGGAGGGCAAATGGATACCTGGTAGGGAGAGTGGAGGGTAAATGGATACCTGGTAGGGGAGGTAGAGGGTAAATGGATACCTGGTAGGGGGAGTGGAGGCTAAATGGATACCCGGTAGGGGTTGGGGAGTGGAGGGTACATGGATACACGGTAGGGGGAGTGGAGGGTAAATGGATACAAGGTAGGGGGAGTTGAGGGTAAATGGATACCTGGTAGGGGGAGTGGAGGCTAATTGGATACACGGTAGGGGTTGGGGAGTGGAGGGTAAATGGATACACGGTAAGGGGGAGTGGAGGGTAAATGGATACACGATAGGGGGAGTGGAGGGTAAATGGATGCCCGGTAGGAGGAGAGGAGGGTAAATGGATGCCCGGTAGGGGAGAGGAGGGTAAATGGATACCCGGTAAGGGAGAGGAGGGTAAATGGATACCGGTTTGGGGAGTGGAGGGTAAATGGATACCTGGTAGGGGAGAGGAGGGTAAATGGATACCTGGTTGGGGGAGTGGAGGGTAAATTAATACCCGGTAGGGGAGAGGAGGGTAAATGGATACCTGGTAGGGGGAGTGGAGGGTAAATGGATACCTGGTAGGGGGAGTGGAGGCTAAATGGATACACGGTAGCGGTTGGGGAGAGGAGGGTAAATGGATACTTGGTAGGGGGAGAGGAGGGTAAATGGATACCCGGTTGGGGAGTGGAGGGCAAATGGATACCTGGTAGGGAGAGTGGAGGGTAAATGGATACCTGGTAGAAAGAGTGGAGGGTAAATAGATACCTGGTAGGGGGAGTGGAGGGTAAATGGATACCTGGTAGGGGGAGTGGAGGGTAAATGGATACCTGGAAGAGTGAGTGGACGGTAAATGGATACCTGGTAGGGGGAGTAGAGGGTAAATGGATACCTGGTAGGGGGAGTAGAGGGTAAATGGATACCTGGTAGGGGGAGTAGAGTGTAAATGGATACCTGGTAGGGGGAGTGGAGGGTAAATGGATACCTGGTATTGGAGGTAGAGGGTAAATGGATACCCTCTAGGGGAGAGGGCAAATGGATACCTGGTAGGGAGAGTGGAGGGTAAATGGATACCTGGTAGGGCTAGTGGAGGGTAAATGGATACCTGGTAGGGGGAGTGGAGGGTAAATGGATACCTGGTAAGGGGAGTGAAGGGTAAATGGATACCCGGTTGGGGAGTGGAGGGTAAATGGATACCTGGTAGGGAGAGTGAAGGGTAAATGGATACCTGGTAGGGGGAGTGGAGGGTAATTGGATACCTGGTAGGGGGAGTGGAGGGTAAATGGATACCTGGTAGGGGGAGTGGAGGGTAAATGGATACCCAGTTGGGAGTGGAGGGCAAATGGATACCTGGTAGGGAGAGTGGAGGGTAAATGGATACCTGGTAGGGGGAGTGGAGGGTAAATGGATACCTGGTAGGGGGAGTGGAGGGTAAATGGATACCTGGTAGGGGGAGTGGAGGGTAAATGGATACCCGGTTGGGGAGTGGAGGGCAAATGGATACCTGGTAAGGAGAGTGGAGGGTAAATGGATACCTGGTAGGGGGAGTAGAGGGTAAATGGATACCCGGTAGGGGGAGTGGAGGGTAAATGGATGCCCGGTAGGAGGAGAGGAGGGTAAATGGATACCGGGTAGGGGGAGTAGAGGGTAAATGGATACACGGTAGGGGGAGTGGAGGGTAAATGGATACCTGGTAAGGGGAGTAGAGGGTAAATGGATACCTGGTAGGGTGAGTGGAGGGTAAATGGATATTTTGTAGGGGTAGTAGAGGGTAAATGGATACCTGGTAGGGGGAGTGGAGGGTAAATGGATACCTGGTAAGGAGAGTGGAGGGTAAATGGATACCTGGTAGGGGGAGTAGAGGGTAAATGGATACCTGGTAGGGGGAGTGGAGGGTAAATGGATACCTGGAAGGGGGAGTGGAGGGTAAATGGATACCGGGTAGGGGGAGTAGAGGGTAAATGGATACACGGTAGGGGGAGTGGAGGGTAAATGGATACCTGGTAAGGGGAGTAGAGGGTAAATGGATACCTGGTAGGGTGAGTGGAGGGTAAATGGATATTTTGTAGGGGTAGTAGAGGGTAAATGGATACCTGGTAGGGGGAGTGGAGGGTAAATGGATACCTGGTAGGGGGAGTAGAGGGCAAATGGATACCTGGTAGGGGGAGTGGAGGGTAAATGGATACCCGGTTGGGGAGTGGAGGGCAAATGGATACCTGGTAGGGAGAGTGGAGGGTAAATGGATACCTGGTAGGGGGAGTGGAGGGTAAATGGATACCCGGTCGGTGGAGTGGAGGGTAAATGGATGCCCGGTAGGAGGAGAGGAGAGGGTAAATGGATGCCCAGTAGGGGAGAGGAGGGTAAATGGATACCCGGTAGGGGGAGTGGAGGGTAAATGGATACCCGGTAGGGGGAGTAGAGGGTCAATGGATACCTGGTAGGGGAGTGGAGCGTAAATGGATACCCGGTAGGGGGAGTAGAGGGTAAATGGATACCTGGTAGGGGGAGTGGAGGCTAAATGGATACCCGGTAGGGGTTGGGGAGTGGAGGGTAAATGGATACACGGTAGGGGGAGTGGAGGGTAAATGGATACACGGTAGGGGGAGTTGAGGGTAAATGGATACACGGTAGGGGGAGTGGAGGGTAAATGGATGCCCGGTAGGAGGAGAGGAGGGTAAATGGATGCCCGGTAGGGGAGAGGAGGGTAAATGGATACCCGGTAAGGGAGAGGAGGGTAAATGGATACCCGTTTGGGGAGTGGAGGATAAATGGATACCTGGTAGGGGAGAGGAGGGTAAATGGATACCTGGTTGGGGGAGTGGAGGGTAAATGAATACCCGGTAGGGGAGAGGAGGGTAAATGGATACCTGGTAGGGGGAGTGGAGGGTAAATGGATACCTGGTAGGGGGAGTGGAGGGTAAATGGATACACGGTAGGGGTTGGGGAGAGGAGGGTAAATGGATACTTGGTAGGGGGAGAGGAGGGTAAATGGATACCCGGTTGGGGAGTGGAGGGCAAATGGATACCTGGTAGAGAGAGTGGAGGGTAAATGGATACCTGGTAGGAAGAGTGGAGGGTAAATGGATACCTGGTAGGGGGAGTGGAGGGTAAATGGATACCTGGTAGGGGGAGTGGAGGGTAAATGGATACCTGGTAGGGGGAGTGGAGGGTAAATGGATACCTGGTATTGGAGGTAGAGGGTAAATGGATACCTGGTAGTGGTTGGGGAGAGGAGGGCAAATGGATACCTGGTAGGGAGAGTGGAGGGTAAATGGATACCTGGTAGGGGGAGTGGAGGCTAAATGGATACACGGTAGGGGTTGGGGAGAGGAGGGTAAAAGGATACTTGGTAGGGGGAGAGGAGGGTAAATGGATACCCGGTTGGGGAGTGGAGGGCAAATGGATACCTGGTAGGGAGAGTGGAGGGTAAATGGATACCTGGTAGCGGGAGTGGAGGGTAAATGGATACCTGGTAGGGGGAGTGGAGGGTAAATGGATACCCTGTAGGGGGAGTAGAGGGTAAATGGATACCTGGTAGGGGGAGTGGAGGGTAAATGGATACACGGTAGGGGGAGTGGAGGGTAAATGGATACCTGGTAGGGGTTGGGGAATGGAGGGTAAATGGATACCTGGTTAGGCGAGTAGAGGGTAAATTGATACACGGTAGGGGGAGTGGAGGGTAAATGGATACCTGGTAGGGGGAGTGGAGGCTAAATGGATACCTGGTAGGGGAGAGGAGGGTAACTGGATACCTGGTTGGGGGAGTGGAGGGTAAATGAATACACGGTAGGGGAGAGGAGGGTAAATGGATACCTGGTAGGGGGAGTGGAGGGTAAATGGATACCTGGTAGGGGGAGTGGAGGCTAAATGGATACACGGTAGGGGTTGGGGAGAGGAGGGTAAAAGGATACTTGGTAGGGGGAGAGGAGGGTAAATGGATACCTGGTAGGGAGAGTGGAGGGTAAATTGATACCTGGTAGGGGGAGTGGAGGGTAAATGGATACCTGGTAGGGAGATTGGAGGGTAAATTGATACCTGGTAGGGGGAGTGGAGGGTAAATGGATACCTGGTAGGGGGAGTGGAGGGTAAATGGATACCTGGTAGGGGGAGTGGAGGGTAAATGGATACCCTCTAGGGGGAGTAGAGGGTAAATGGATACCTGGTAGGGGGAGTGGAGGGTAAATGGATACCTGGTAGGGGGAGTGGAGGGTAAATGGATACCCTGTAGGGGGAGTAGAGGGTAAATGGATACCTGGTAGGGGGAGTGGAGGGCAAATGGATACCTGGTAGGGGGAGTGGAGGGTAAATGGATACCCTGCAGGGGGAGTAGAGGGTAAATGGATACCTGGTAGGGGGAGTGGAGGGTAAATGGATACACGGTAGGGGGAGTGGAGGGTAAATGGATACCTGGTAGGGGTTGGGGAGTGGAGGGTAAATGGATACCTGGTAGGGGGAGCAGAGGGTAAATTGATACACGGTAGGGGGAGTGGAGGGTAAATGGATACCTGGTAGGGGGAGTGGAGGCTAAATGGATACCTGGTAGGGGGAGTGGAGGGTAAATGGATACATGGTAGGGGGAGTGGAGGGTAAATGGATACACGGTAGGGGGAGTGGAGGGTAAATGGATACCCGGTAGGGGGAGTGGAGGTTAAATGGATACCCGGTAGGGGGAGTGGAGGGTAAATGGATACCCGGTAGGGGGAGCGGAGGGTAAATGGATACCCGGTAGGGGGAGTGGAGGGTAAATGGATACCTGGTAGGGGGAGCGGAGGGTAAATGGATACACGGTAGGGGGAGTGGAGGGTAAATTGATACCTGGTAGGGGAGTGGAGGGTAAATGGATACCTGGTAGGGGGAGTCAAGGGTAAATGGATACACGGTAGGGGTTGGGGAGTGGAGGGTAAATGGATACACGGTAGGGGGAGTGGAGGGTAAATGGATACCTGGTAGGGGGAGTGGAGGGTAAATGGATACACGGTAGGGGGAGTGGAGGGTAAATGGATACACGGTAGGGGGAGTGGAGGGTAAATGGATTCCTGGTAGGGGGAGTGGAGGGTAAATGGATACAAGGTAGGGGGAGTGGAGGGTAAATGGATACATGGTAGGCGGAGTGGAGGGTAAATGGATACCTGGTAGGGGGAATAGAGGGTAAATAGATATCCGGTAGGGGGAGTGGAGGGTAAATGGATACCTGGTAGGGGAGTGGAGGGTAAATGGATACCCGGAAGGGGAGGTGGAGGGTAAATGGATACCCGGTAGGGGGAGTAGAGGGTCAATGGATACCTGGTAGGGGAGTGGAGCGTAAATGGATACCCGGTAGGGGGAGTGGAGGGTAAATGGATGCCCGGTAGGAGGAGAGGAGGGTAAATGGATGCCCGGTAGGGGGAGTGGAGGGTAAATGGATGCCCGGTAGGAGGAGAGGAGGGTAAATGGATGCCCGGTAGGGGGAGTAGAGTGTCAATGGATACCTGGTAGGGGAGTGGAGCGTAAATGGATACCCGGTAGGGGGAGTAGAGGGTAAATGTATACCTGGTAGGGGGAGTGGAGGCTAAATGGATACCCGGTAGGGGTTGGGGAGTGGAGGGTAAAAGGATACATTGTAGGGGGAGTGGAGGGTAAATGGATACACGGTAGGGGGAGTTGAGGGTAAATGGATACCTGGTAGGGGGAGTGGAGGCTAATTGGATACACGGTAGGGGTTGGGGAGTGGAGGGTAAATGGATACACGGTAAGGGGGAGTGGAGGGTAAATGGATTCACGGTAGGGAGAGTGGAGGGTAAATGGATACACGGTAGGGGTTGGGGAGTGGAGGGTAAATGGATACACGGTAGGGGGAGTGGAGGATAAATGGATACCTGGTAGGGGGAGTGGAGGCTAAATGGATACACGGTAAGGGGGAGTGGAGGATAAATGGATACACGGTAGGGGGAGTGGAGGGTAAATGGATACCTGGTAGGGGGAGTGGAGGGTAAATGGATACACGGTAGGGGGAGTGGAGGGTAAATGGATACACGGTAGGGGGAGTGGAGGGTAAATGGATTCCTGGTAGGGGGAGTGGAGGGTAAATGGATACAAGGTAGGGGGAGTGGAGGGTAAATGGATACATGGTAGGCGGAGTGGAGGGTAAATGGATACACGGTAGGGGGAGTGGAGGCTAAATGGATACCCGGTAGGGGTTGGGGAGTGGAGGGTAAAAGGATACATTGTAGGGGGAGTGGAGGGTAAATGGATACACGGTAGGGGGAGTTGAGGGTAAATGGATACCTGGTAGGGGGAGTGGAGGCTAATTGGATACACGGTAGGGGTTGGGGAGTGGAGGGTAAATGGATACACGGTAAGGGGGAGTGGAGGGTAAATGGATTCACGGTAGGGAGAGTGGAGGGTAAATGGATACACGGTAGGGGGAGTGGAGGGTAAATGGATGCCCGGTAGGAGGAGAGGAGGGTAAATGGATGCACGGTAGGGGAGAGGAGGGTAAATGGATACCCGTTTGGGGAGTGGAGGGTAAATGGATACCTGGTTGGGGGAGTGGAGGGTAAATGAATACCCGGTAGGGGAGAGGAGGGTAAATGGATACCTGGTAGGGGGAGTGGAGGGTAAATGGATACCTGGTAGTGGGAGTGGAGGCTAAATGGATACACGGTAGGGGTTGGGGAGAGGAGGGTAAATGGATACTTGGTAGGGGGAGAGGAGGGTAAATGGATACCCGGTTGGGGAGTGGAGGGCAAATGGATACCTGGTAGTGAGAGTGGAGGGTAAATGGATAACTGGTAGGGGGAGTGGAGGGTAAATGGATACCTGGTAGGGGGAGTGGAGGGTAAATGGATACCTGGTAGGGGGAGTGGAGGGTAAATGGATACCTGGTAGGGGGAGTGGAGGGTAAATGGATACCTGGTAGGGGGAGTAGAGGGTAAATGGATACCTGGTAGGGGGAGTGGAGGGTAAATGGATACCTGGTAGGGGGAGTGGAGGGTAAATGGATACCTGGTAGGGGGAGTGGAGGGTAAATGGATACCTGGTAGGGGGAGTAGAGGGTAAATGGATACCTGTTAGGGGGAGTAGAGGGTAAATGGATACCTGGTAGGGGGAGTGGAGGGTAAATGGATACCTGGTAGGGATTGGGGAGAGGAGGGCAAATGGATACCTGGTAGGGGGAGTAGAGGGTAAATGGATACCTGGTAGGGGGAGTGGAGGGTAAATGGATACCTGGTAGGGGGAGTGGAGGGTAAATGGATACCTGGTAGGGGGAGTGGAGGGTAAATGGATACCCGGTAGGGGGAGTAGAGGGCAAATGGATACCTGGTAGGGGGAGTGGAGGGTAAATGGATACCCAGTTGGGGAGTGGAGGGCAAATGGATACCTGGTAGGGATAGTGGAGAGTAAATGGATACCTGGTAGGGGGAGTGGAGGGTAAATGGATACCTGGTAGTGAGAGTGGAGGGTAAATGGATACCTGGTAGGGGGAGTGGAGGGCAAATGGATACCTGGTAGGGAGAGTGGAGGGTAAATGGATACCTGGTAGGGAGAGTGGAGGCTAAATGGATACCTGGTAGGGGGAGTGGAGGCTAAATGGATACACGGTAGGGGTTGGGGAGAGGAGGGTAAATGGATACTTGGTAAGGGGAGCGGAGGGTAAATGGATACCCGATTGGGGAGTGGAGGGCAAATGGATACCTGGTAGTGAGAGTGGAGGGTAAATGGATACCTGGTAGGGGGAGTGGAGGGCAAATGGATACCTGGTAGGGAGAGTGGAGGGTAAATGGATACCTGGTAGGGGGAGTGGAGGGTAAATGGATACCTGGTAGGGGGAGTGGAGGGTAAATGGATACCTGGTAGGGGGAGTGGAGGGTAAATGGATACCTGGTAGGGGGAGTAGAGGGTAAATGGATACCTGGTAGGGGGAGTGGAGGGTAAATGGATTCACGGTAGGGAGAGTGGAGGGTAAATGGATACACGGTAGGGGGAGTGGAGGGTAAATGGATGCCCGGTAGGAGGAGAGGAGGGTAAATGGATGCACGGTAGGGGAGAGGAGGGTAAATGGATACCCGTTTGGGGAGTGGAGGGTAAATGGATACCTGGTTGGGGGAGTGGAGGGTAAATGAATACCCGGTAGGGGAGTGGAGGGTAAATGGATACCTGGTTGGGGGAGTGGAGGGTAAATGAATACCCGGTAGGGGAGAGGAGGGTAAATGGATACCTGGTAGGGGGAGTGGAGGGTAAATGGATACCTGGTAGGGGGAGTGGAGGCTAAATGGATACACGGTAGGGGTTGGGGAGAGGAGGGTAAATGGATACTTGGTAGGGGGAGAGGAGGGTAAATGGATACCCGGTTGGGGAGTGGAGGGCAAATGGATACCTGGTAGTGAGAGTGGAGGGTAAATGGATAACTGGTAGGGGGAGTGGAGGGTAAATGGATACCTGGTAGGGGGAGTGGAGGGTAAATGGATACCTGGTAGGGGGAGTGGAGGGTAAATGGATACCTGGTAGGGGGAGTGGAGGGTAAATGGATACCTGGTAGGGGGAGTAGAGGGTAAATGGATACCTGGTAGGGGGAGTGGAGGGTAAATGGATACCTGGTAGGGGGAGTGGAGGGTAAATGGATACCTGGTAGGGGGAGTGGAGGGTAAATGGATACCTGGTAGGGGGAGTAGAGGGTAAATGGATACCTGTTAGGGGGAGTAGAGGGTAAATGGATACCTGGTAGGGGGAGTGGAGGGTAAATGGATACCTGGTAGGGATTGGGGAGAGGAGGGCAAATGGATACCTGGTAGGGGGAGTAGAGGGTAAATGGATACCTGGTAGGGGGAGTGGAGGGTAAATGGATACCTGGTAGGGGGAGTGGAGGGTAAATGGATACCTGGTAGGGGGAGTGGAGGGTAAATGGATACCCGGTAGGGGGAGTAGAGGGCAAATGGATACCTGGTAGGGGGAGTGGAGGGTAAATGGATACCTGGTAGGGGGAGTGGAGGGTAAATGGATACCTGGTAGGGGGAGCGGAGGGTAAATGGATACCTGGTAGGGGGAGTGGAGGGTAAATGGATACCCGGTTGGGGAGTGGAGTTTAAATGGATACCTGGTAGGGAGAGTGGAGGGTAAATGGATACCTGGTAGGGGGAGTGGAGGGTAAATGGATACCTGGTAGGGGGAGTGGAGGCTAAATGGATACACGGTAGGGGTTGGGGAGAGGAGGGTAAATGGATACTTGGTAAGGGGAGCGGAGGGTAAATGGATACCCGATTGGGGAGTGGAGGGCAAATGGATACCTGGTAGTGAGAGTGGAGGGTAAATGGATACCTGGTAGGGGGAGTGGAGGGTAAATGGATACCTGGTAGGGGGAGTGGAGGGTAAATGGATACCTGGTAGGGGGAGTGGAGGGTAAATGGATACCTGGTAGGGGGAGTGGAGGGTAAATGGATACCTGGTAGGGGGAGTAGAGGGTAAATGGATACCTGGTAGGGGGAGTGAAGGGTAAATGGATACCTGGTAGGGGGAGTAGAGGGTAAATGGATACCTGGTAGGGTGAGTGGAGGGTATTTGGATACCTGGTAGGGGGAGTAGAGGGTAAAATGGATACCTGTTAGGGGGAGTAGAGGGTAAATGGATACCTGGTAGGGGGAGTGGAGTGGAGGGTAAATGGATACCTGGTAGGGGGAGTGAAGGGTAAATGGATACCTGGTAGGGGGAGTAGAGGGTAAATGGATACCTGGTAGGGTGAGTGGAGGGTATTTGGATACCTGGTAGGGGGAGTAGAGGGTAAAATGGATACCTGTTAGGGGGAGTAGAGGGTAAATGGATACCTGGTAGGGGTTGGGGAGTGGAGGGTAAATGGATACCTGGTAGGGGGAGCAGAGGGTAAATTGATACACGGTAGGGGGAGTGGAGGGTAAATGGATACCTGGTAGGGGGAGTGGAGGCTAAATGGATACCTGGTAGGGGGAGTGGAGGGTAAATGGATACCTGGTAGGGGGAGTGGAGGGTAAATGGATACACGGTAGGGGGAGTGGAGGGTAAATGGATACCCGGTAGGGGGAGTGGAGGGTAAATGGATACCCGGTAGGGGGAGTGGAGGTTAAATGGATACCCGGTAGGGGGAGTGGAGGGTAAATGGATACCCGGTAGGGGGAGCGGAGGGTAAATGGATACCCGGTAGGGGGAGTGGAGGGTAAATGGATACCTGGTAGGGGGAGCGGAGGGTAAATGGATACACGGTAGGGGGAGTGGAGGGTAAATTGATACCTGGTAGGGGAGTGGAGGGTAAATGGATACCTGGTAGGGGGAGTCAAGGGTAAATGGATACACGGTAGGGGTTGGGGAGTGGAGGGTAAATGGATACACGGTAGGGGGAGTGGAGGGTAAATGGATACCTGGTAGTGGGAGTGGAGGCTAAATGGATACACGGTAAGGGGGAGTGGAGGATAAATGGATACACGGTAGGGGGAGCGGAGGGTAAATGGATACCTGGTAGGGGGAGTGGAGGGTAAATGGATACACGGTAGGGGGAGTGGAGGGTAAATGGATACACGGTAGGGGGAGTGGAGGGTAAATGGATTCCTGGTAGGGGGAGTGGAGGGTAAATGGATACAAGGTAGGGGGAGTGGAGTGTAAATGGATACATGGTAGGCGGAGTGGAGGGTAAATGGATACACGGTAGGGGGAGTGGAGGGTAAATAGATACCTGGTAGGGGGAGTGGAGGGTAAATGGATACACGGTAGGGGAGTGGAGGGTAAATGGATACACGGTACGGGGGGTGGAGGGTAAATGGATACCTGGTAGGGGGAATAGAGGGTAAATAGATATCCGGTAGGGGGAGTGGAGGGTAAATGGATATCTGGTAGGGGAGTGGAGGGTAAATGGATACCCGGAAGGGGAGGTGGAGGGTAAATGGATACCCGGTAGGGGGAGTAGAGGGTCAATGGATACCTGGTAGGGGAGTGGAGCGTAAATGGATACCCGGTAGGGGGAGTGGAGGGTAAATGGATGCCCGGTAGGAGGAGAGGAGGGTAAATGGATGCCCGGTAGGGGGAGTGGAGGGTAAATGGATGCCCGGTAGGAGGAGAGGAGGGTAAATGGATGCCCGGTAGGGGGAGTAGAGTGTCAATGGATACCTGGTAGGGGAGTGGAGCGTAAATGGATACCCGGTAGGGGGAGTAGAGGGTAAATGTATACCTGGTAGGGGGAGTGGAGGCTAAATGGATACCCGGTAGGGGTTGGGGAGTGGAGGGTAAAAGGATACATTGTAGGGGGAGTGGAGGGTAAATGGATACACGGTAGGGGGAGTTGAGGGTAAATGGATACCTGGTAGGGGGAGTGGAGGCTAATTGGATACACGGTAGGGGTTGGGGAGTGGAGGGTAAATGGATACACGGTAAGGGGGAGTGGAGGGTAAATGGATTCACGGTAGGGAGAGTGGAGGGTAAATGGATACACGGTAGGGGTTGGGGAGTGGAGGGTAAATGGATACACGGTAGGGGGAGTGGAGGGTAAATGGATACCTGGTAGGGGGAGTGGAGGCTAAATGGATACACGGTAAGGGGGAGTGGAGGATAAATGGATACACGGTAGGGGGAGTGGAGGGTAAATGGATACCTGGTAGGGGGAGTGGAGGGTAAATGGATACACGGTAGGGGGAGTGGAGGGTAAATGGATACACGGTAGGGGGAGTGGAGGGTAAATGGATTCCTGGTAGGGGGAGTGGAGGGTAAATGGATACAAGGTAGGGGGAGTGGAGGGTAAATGGATACATGGTAGGCGGAGTGGAGGGTAAATGGATACACGGTAGGGGGAGTGGAGGGTAAATAGATACCTGGTAGGGGGAGTGGAGGGTAAATGGATACACGGTAGGGGAGTGGAGGGTAAATGGATACACGGTACGGGGGGTGAAGGGTAAATGGATACCTGGTAGGGGGAATAGAGGGTAAATAGATATCCGGTAGGGGGAGTGGAGGGTAAATGGATACCTGGTAGGGGAGTGGAGGGTGAATGGATACCCGGAAGGGGAGGTGGAGGGTAAATGGATACCCGGTAGGGGGAGTAGAGGGTCAATGGATACCTGGTAGGGGGAGTGGAGCGTAAATGGATACCCGGTAGGGGGAGTGGAGGGTAAATGGATGCCCGGTAGGAGGAGAGGAGGGTAAATGGATGCCCGGTAGGGGGAGTGGAGGGTAAATGGATGCCCGGTAGGAGGAGAGGAGGGTAAATGGATGCCCGGTAGGGGGAGTAGAGTGTCAATGGATACCTGGTAGGGGAGTGGAGCGTAAATGGATACCCGGTAGGGGGAGTAGAGGGTAAATGGATACCTGGTAGGGGGAGTGGAGGGTAAATGGATACCTGGTAGGGGGAGTGGAGGGTAAATGGATACCTGGTAGGGGGAGTAGAGGGTAAATGGATACCTGGTAGGGGGAGTGGAGGGTAAATGGATACCTGGTAGGGGGAGTGGAGGGTAAATGGATACCTGGTAGGGGGAGTAGAGGGTAAATGGATACCTGTTAGGGGGAGTAGAGGGTAAATGGATACCTGGTAGGGGGAGTGGAGGGTAAATGGATACCTGGTAGGGATTGGGGAGAGGAGGGCAAATGGATACCTGGTAGGGGGAGTAGAGGGTAAATGGATACCTGGTAGGGGGAGTGGAGGGTAAATGGATACCTGGTAGGGGGAGTGGAGGGTAAATGGATACCTGGTAGGGGGAGTGGAGGGTAAATGGATACCCGGTAGGGGGAGTAGAGGGCAAATGGATACCTGGTAGGGGGAGTGGAGGGTAAATGGATACCCAGTTGGGGAGTGGAGGGCAAATGGATACCTGGTAGGGATAGTGGAGAGTAAATGGATACCTGGTAGGGGGAGTGGAGGGTAAATGGATACCTGGTAGGGGGAGCGGAGGGTAAATGGATACCTGGTAGGGGGAGTGGAGGGTAAATGGATACCTGGTAGGGGGAGTGGAGGGTAAATTGATACCTGGTAGGGAGAGTGGAGGGTAAATGGATACCTGGTAGGGGGAGTGGAGGGTAAATGGATACCTGGTAGGGGGAGTGGAGGCTAAATGGATACACGGTAGGGGTTGGGGAGAGGAGGGTAAATGGATACTTGGTAAGGGGAGCGGAGGGTAAATGGATACCCGATTGGGGAGTGGAGGGCAAATGGATACCTGGTAGTGAGAGTGGAGGGTAAATGGATACCTGGTAGGGGGAGTGGAGGGTAAATGGATACCTGGTAGGGGGAGTGGAGGGTAAATGGATACCTGGTAGGGGGAGTGGAGGGTAAATGGATACCTGGTAGGGGGAGTGGAGGGTAAATGGATACCTGGTAGGGGGAGTAGAGGGTAAATGGATACCTGGTAGGGGGAGTGAAGGGTAAATGGATACCTGGTAGGGGTTGGGGAGAGGAGGGCAAATGGATACCAGGTAGGGGGAGTAGAGGGTAAATGGATATCTGGTAGGGGGAGTGGAGGGTAAATGGATACCTGGTAGGGGGAGTGGAGGGTAAATGGATACCTGGTAGGGGGAGTGGAGGGTAAATGGATACCCGGTAGGGGGAGTAGAGGGCAAATGGATACCTGGTAGGGGGAGTGGAGGGTAAATGGATACCCAGTTGGGGAGTGGAGGGCAAATGGATACCTGGTAGGGAGAGTGGAGGGTAAATGGATACCTGGTAGGGGGAGTGGAGGGTAAATGGATACCTGGTAGGGGGAGTGGAGGGTAAATGGATACCTGGTAGGGGGAGTGGAGGGTAAATGGATACCTGGTAGGGGGAGTGTGGGGTAAATGGATACCTGGTAGGGGGAGTAGAGGGTAAATGGATACCTGGTAGGGGGAGTGGAGGGTAAATGGATACCTGGTAGGGGGAGTGGAGGGTAAATGGATACCCGGTAGGGGGAGTAGAGGGCAAATGGATACCTGGTAGGGAGAGTGGAGGGTAAATGGATACCCAGTTGGGGAGTGGAGGGCAAATGGATACCTGGTAGGGAGAGTGGAGGGTAAATGGATACCTGGTAGGGGGAGTGGAGGGTAAATGGATACCTGGTAGGGGGAGTGGAGGGTAAATGGATACCTGGTAGGGGGAGTGGAGGGTAAATGGATACCCGGTTGGGGAGTGGAGGGTAAATGGATACCTGGTAGGGAGAGTGGAGGGTAAATGGATACCTGGTAGGGGGAGTGGAGGGTAAATGGATACCTGGTAGGGGGAGTGGAGGGTAAATGGATACCTGGTAGGGGGAGTGGAGGGTAAATGGATACCTGGTAGGGGGAGTGGAGGGTAAATGGATACCCGGTTGGGGAGTGGAGGGCAAATGGATACCTGGTAGGGAGAGTGGAGGGTAAATGGATACCTGGTATGGGGAGTAGAGGGTAAAAGGATACCCGGTAGGGGGAGTGGAGGGTAAATGGATGCCCGGTAGGAGGAGAGGAGGGTAAATGGATGCCCGGTAGGGGAGAGGAGGGTAAATGGATACCTGGTAGGGTGAGTGGAGGGTAAATGGATACCTGGTAGGGGGAGTGGAGGGTAAATGGATACCTGGTAGGGGGTGTAGAGGGTAAATGGATACACGGTAGGGGGAGTGGAGGGTAAATGGATACCTGGTAGGGGGAGTAGAGGGTAAATGGATACCTGGTAGGGTGAGTGGAGGGTAAATGGATATTTGGTAGGGGTAGTAGAGGGTAAATGGATACCTGGTAGGGGGAGTGGAGGGTAAATGGATACCTGGTAGGGGGAGTAGAGGGCAAATGGATACCTGGTAGGGGGAGTGGAGGGTAAATGGATACCCGGTTGGGGAGTGGAGGGCAAATGGATACCTGGTAGGGAGAGTGGAGGGTAAATGGATGCCCGGTAGGGGGAGTGGAGGGTAAATGGATGCCCGGTAGGAGGAGAGGAGGGTAAATGGATGCCCGGTAGGGGGAGTAGAGTGTCAATGGATACCTGGTAGGGGAGTGGAGCGTAAATGGATACCCGGTAGGGGGAGTAGAGGGTAAATGGATACCTGGTAGGGGGAGTGGAGGGTAAATGGATACCTGGTAGGGGGAGTGGAGGGTAAATGGATACCTGGTAGGGGGAGTAGAGGGTAAATGGATACCTGGTAGGGGGAGTGGAGGGTAAATGGATACCTGGTAGGGGGAGTGGAGGGTAAATGGATACCTGGTAGGGGGAGTAGAGGGTAAATGGATACCTGTTAGGGGGAGTAGAGGGTAAATGGATACCTGGTAGGGGGAGTGGATGGTAAATGGATACCTGGTAGGGATTGGGGAGAGGAGGGCAAATGGATACCTGGTAGGGGGAGTAGAGGGTAAATGGATACCTGGTAGGGGGAGTGGAGGGTAAATGGATACCTGGTAGGGGGAGTGGAGGGTAAATGGATACCTGGTAGGGGGAGTGGAGGGTAAATGGATACCCGGTAGGGGGAGTAGAGGGCAAATGGATACCTGGTAGGGGGAGTGGAGGGTAAATGGATACCCAGTTGGGGAGTGGAGGGCAAATGGATACCTGGTAGGGATAGTGGAGAGTAAATGGATACCTGGTAGGGGGAGTGGAGGGTAAATGGATACCTGGTAGGGGGAGCGGAGGGTAAATGGATACCTGGTAGGGGGAGTGGAGGGTAAATAGATACCTGGTAGGGGGAGTGGAGGGTAAATGGATACCTGGTAGGGAGAGTGGAGGGTAAATGGATACCTGGTAGGGGGAGTGGAGGGTAAATGGATACCTGGTAGGGGGAGTGGAGGCTAAATGGATACACGGTAGGGGTTGGGGAGAGGAGGGTAAATGGATACTTGGTAAGGGGAGCGGAGGGTAAATGGATACCCGATTGGGGAGTGGAGGGCAAATGGATACCTGGTAGTGAGAGTGGAGGGTAAATGGATACCTGGTAGGGGGAGTGGAGGGTAAATGGATACCTGGTAGGGGGAGTGGAGGGTAAATGGATGCCCGGTAGGGGGAGTAGAGTGTCAATGGATACCTGGTAGGGGAGTGGAGCGTAAATGGATACCCGGTAGGGGGAGTAGAGGGTAAATGGATACCTGGTAGGGGGAGTGGAGGGTAAATGGATACCTGGTAGGGGGAGTGGAGGGTAAATGGATACCTGGTAGGGGGAGTAGAGGGTAAATGGATACCTGGTAGGGGGAGTGGAGGGTAAATGGATACCTGGTAGGGGGAGTGGAGGGTAAATGGATACCTGGTAGGGGGAGTAGAGGGTAAATGGATACCTGTTAGGGGGAGTAGAGGGTAAATGGATACCTGGTAGGGGGAGTGGAGGGTAAATGGATACCTGGTAGGGATTGGGGAGAGGAGGGCAAATGGATACCTGGTAGGGGGAGTAGAGGGTAAATGGATACCTGGTAGGGAGAGTGGAGGGTAAATGGATACCTGGTAGGGGGAGTGGAGGGTAAATGGATACCTGGTAGGGGGAGTGGAGGGTAAATGGATACCCGGTAGGGGGAGTAGAGGGCAAATGGATACCTGGTAGGGGGAGTGGAGGGTAAATGGATACCCAGTTGGGGAGTGGAGGGCAAATGGATACCTGGTAGGGATAGTGGAGAGTAAATGGATACCTGGTAGGGGGAGTGGAGGGTAAATGGATACCTGGTAGGGGGAGCGGAGGGTAAATGGATACCTGGTAGGGGGAGTGGAGGGTAAATAGATACCTGGTAGGGGGAGTGGAGGGTAAATGGATACCTGGTAGGGAGAGTGGAGGGTAAATGGATACCTGGTAGGGGGAGTGGAGGGTAAATGGATACCTGGTAGGGGGAGTGGAGGCTAAATGGATACACGGTAGGGGTTGGGGAGAGGAGGGTAAATGGATACTTGGTAAGGGGAGCGGAGGGTAAATGGATACCCGATTGGGGAGTGGAGGGCAAATGGATACCTGGTAGTGAGAGTGGAGGGTAAATGGATACCTGGTAGGGGGAGTGGAGGGTAAATGGATACCTGGTAGGGGGAGTGGAGGGTAAATGGATACCTGGTAGGGGGAGTGGAGGGTAAATGGATACCTGGTAGGGGGAGTGGAGGGTAAATGGATACCTGGTAGGGGGAGTAGAGGGTAAATGGATACCTGGTAGGGGGAGTGGAGGGTAAATGGATACCTGGTAGGGGTTGGGGAGAGGAGGGCAAATGGATACCTGGTAGGGGGAGTAGAGGGTAAATGGATACCTGGTAGGGGGAGTGGAGGGTAAATGGATACCTGGTAGGGGGAGTGGAGGGTAAATGGATACCTGGTAGGGGGAGTGGAGGGTAAATGGATACCCGGTAGGGGGAGTAGAGGGCAAATGGATACCTGGTAGGGGGAGTGGAGGGTAAATGGATACCCAGTTGGGGAGTGGAGGGCAAATGGATACCTGGTAGGGAGAGTGGAGGGTAAATGGATACCTGGTAGGGGGAGTGGAGTGTAAATGGATACCTGGTAGGGGGAGTGGAGGGTAAATGGATACCTGGTAGGGGGAGTGGAGGGTAAATGGATACCTGGTAGGGGGAGTGGAGGGTAAATGGATACCTGGTAGGGGGAGTAGAGGGTAAATGGATACCTGGTAGGGGGAGTGGAGGGTAAATGGATACCTGGTAGGGGGAGTGGAGGGTAAATGGATACCCGGTAGGGGGAGAAGAGGGCAAATGGATACCTGGTAGGGGGAGTGGAGGGTAAATGGATACCCAGTTGGGGAGTGGAGGGCAAATGGATACCTGGTAGGGAGAGTGGAGGGTAAATGGATACCTGGTAGGGGGAGTGGAGGGTAAATGGATACCTGGTAGGGGGAGTGGAGGGTAAATGGATACCTGGTAGGGGGAGTGGAGGGTAAATGGATACCCGGTTGGGGAGTGGAGGGTAAATGGATACCTGGTAGGGAGAGTGGAGGGTAAATGGATACCTGGTAGGGGGAGTGGAGGGTAAATGGATACCTGGTAGGGGGAGTGGAGGGTAAATGGATACCTGGTAGGGGGAGTGGAGGGTAAATGGATACCTGGTAGGGGGAGTGGAGGGTAAATGGATACCCGGTTGGGGAGTGGAGGGCAAATGGATACCTGGTAGGGAGAGTGGAGGGTAAATGGATACCTGGTATGGGGAGTAGAGGGTAAAAGGATACCCGGTAGGGGGAGTGGAGGGTAAATGGATGCCCGGTAGGAGGAGAGGAGGGTAAATGGATGCCCGGTAGGGGAGAGGAGGGTAAATGGATACCTGGTAGGGTGAGTGGAGGGTAAATGGATACCTGGTAGGGGGAGTGGAGGGTAAATGGATACCTGGTAGGGGGTGTAGAGGGTAAATGGATACACGGTAGGGGGAGTGGAGGGTAAATGGATACCTGGTAGGGGGAGTAGAGGGTAAATGGATACCTGGTAGGGTGAGTGGAGGGTAAATGGATATTTGGTAGGGGTAGTAGAGGGTAAATGGATACCTGGTAGGGGGAGTGGAGGGTAAATGGATACCTGGTAGGGGGAGTAGAGGGCAAATGGATACCTGGTAGGGGGAGTGGAGGGTAAATGGATACCCGGTTGGGGAGTGGAGGGCAAATGGATACCTGGTAGGGAGAGTGGAGGGTAAATGGATACCTGGTAGGGGGAGTGGAGGGTAAATGGATACCCGGTAGGGGGAGTGGAGGGTAAATGGATGCCCGGTAGGAGGAGAGGAGAGGGTAAATGGATGCCCGGTAGGGGAGAGTAGGGTAAATGGATAACCGGTAGGGGGAATGGAGGGTAAATGGATACCCGGTAGGGGGTGTAGAGGGTAAATGGATACACGGTAGGGGGAGTGGAGGGTAAATGGATACCTGGTAGGGGGAGTAGAGGGTAAATGGATACCTGGTAGGGTGAGTGGAGGGTAAATGGATATTTGGTAGGGGTAGTAGAGGGTAAATGGATACCTGGTAGGGGGAGTGGAGGGTAAATGGATACCTGGTAGGGGGAGTAGAGGGCAAATGGATACCTGGTAGGGGGAGTGGAGGGTAAATGGATACCCGGTTGGGGAGTGGAGGGCAAATGGATACCTGGTAGGGAGAGTGGAGGGTAAATGGATGCCCGGTAGGGGGAGTGGAGGGTAAATGGATGCCCGGTAGGAGGAGAGGAGGGTAAATGGATGCCCGGTAGGGGGAGTAGAGTGTCAATGGATACCTGGTAGGGGAGTGGAGGGTAAATGGATACCTGGTAGGGGGAGTGGAGGGTAAATGGATACCTGGTAGGGGGAGTAGAGGGTAAATGGATACCTGGTAGGGGGAGTGGAGGGTAAATGGATACCTGGTAGGGGGAGTGGAGGGTAAATGGATACCTGGTAGGGGGAGTAGAGGGTAAATGGATACCTGTTAGGGGGAGTAGAGGGTAAATGGATACCTGGTAGGGGGAGTGGAGGGTAAATGGATACCTGGTAGGGATTGGGGAGAGGAGGGCAAATGGATACCTGGTAGGGGGAGTAGAGGGTAAATGGATACCTGGTAGGGGGAGTGGAGGGTAAATGGATACCTGGTAGGGGGAGTGGAGGGTAAATGGATACCTGGTAGGGGGAGTGGAGGGTAAATGGATACCCGGTAGGGGGAGTAGAGGGCAAATGGATACCTGGTAGGGGGAGTGGAGGGTAAATGGATACCCAGTTGGGGAGTGGAGGGCAAATGGATACCTGGTAGGGATAGTGGAGAGTAAATGGATACCTGGTAGGGGGAGTGGAGGGTAAATGGATACCTGGTAGAGGGAGCGGAGGGTAAATGGATACCTGGTAGGGGGAGTGGAGGGTAAATAGATACCTGGTAGGGGGAGTGGAGGGTAAATGGATACCTGGTAGGGAGAGTGGAGGGTAAATGGATACCTGGTAGGGGGAGTGGAGGGTAAATGGATACCTGGTAGGGGGAGTGGAGGCTAAATGGATACACGGTAGGGGTTGGGGAGAGGAGGGTAAATGGATACTTGGTAAGGGGAGCGGAGGGTAAATGGATACCCGATTGGGGAGTGGAGGGCAAATGGATACCTGGTAGTGAGAGTGGAGGGTAAATGGATACCTGGTAGGGGGAGTGGAGGGTAATTGGATACCTGGTAGGGGGAGTGGAGGGTAAATGGATACCTGGTAGGGGGAGTGGAGGGTAAATGGATACCCGGTAGGGGGAGTAGAGGGCAAATGGATACCTGGTAGGGGGAGTGGAGGGTAAATGGATACCCAGTTGGGGAGTGGAGGGCAAATGGATACCTGGTAGGGATAGTAGAGAGTAAATGGATACCTGGTAGGGGGAGTGGAGGGTAAATGGATACCTGGTAGGGGGAGCGGAGGGTAAATGGATACCTGGTAGGGGGAGTGGAGGGTAAATAGATACCTGGTAGGGGGAGTGGAGGGTAAATGGATACCTGGTAGGGAGAGTGGAGGGTAAATGGATACCTGGTAGGGGGAGTGGAGGGTAAATGGATACCTGGTAGGGGGAGTGGAGGCTAAATGGATACACGGTAGGGGTTGGGGAGAGGAGGGTAAATGGATACTTGGTAAGGGGAGCGGAGGGTAAATGGATACCCGATTGGGGAGTGGAGGGCAAATGGATACCTGGTAGTGAGAGTGGAGGGTAAATGGATACCTGGTAGGGGGAGTGGAGGGTAAATGGATACCTGGTAGGGGGAGTGGAGGGTAAATGGATACCTGGTAGGGGGAGTAGAGGGTAAATGGATACCTGGTAGGGGGAGTGGAGGGTAAATGGATACCTGGTAGGGGGAGTAGAGGGTAAATGGATACCTGGTAGGGGGAGTGGAGGGTAAATGGATACCTGGTAGGGGTTGGGGAGAGGAGGGCAAATGGATACCTGGTAGGGGGAGTAGAGGGTAAATGGATACCTGGTAGGGGGAGTGGAGGGTAAATGGATACCTGGTAGGGGGAGTGGAGGGTAAATGGATACCTGGTAGGGGGAGTGGAGGGTAAATGGATACCCGGTAGGGGGAGTAGAGGGCAAATGGATACCTGGTAGGGGGAGTGGAGGGTAAATGGATACCCAGTTGGGGAGTGGAGGGCAAATGGATACCTGGTAGGGAGAGTGGAGGGTAAATGGATACCTGGTAGGGGGAGTGGAGTGTAAATGGATACCTGGTAGGGGGAGTGGAGGGTAAATGGATACCTGGTAGGGGGAGTGGAGGGTAAATGGATACCTGGTAGGGGGAGTGGAGGGTAAATGGATACCTGGTAGGGGGAGTAGAGGGTAAATGGATACCTGGTAGGGGGAGTGGAGGGTAAATGGATACCTGGTAGGGGGAGTGGAGGGTAAATGGATACCCGGTAGGGGGAGTAGAGGGCAAATGGATACCTGGTAGGGGGAGTGGAGGGTAAATGGATACCCAGTTGGGGAGTGGAGGGCAAATGGATACCTGGTAGGGAGAGTGGAGGGTAAATGGATACCTGGTAGGGGGAGTGGAGGGTAAATGGATACCTGGTAGGGGGAGTGGAGGGTAAATGGATACCTGGTAGGGGGAGTGGAGGGTAAATGGATACCCGGTTGGGGAGTGGAGGGTAAATGGATACCTGGTAGGGAGAGTGGAGGGTAAATGGATACCTGGTAGGGGGAGTGGAGGGTAAATGGATACCTGGTAGGGGGAGTGGAGGGTAAATGGATACCTGGTAGGGGGAGTGGAGGGTAAATGGATACCTGGTAGGGGGAGTGGAGGGTAAATGGATACCCGGTTGGGGAGTGGAGGGCAAATGGATACCTGGTAGGGAGAGTGGAGGGTAAATGGATACCTGGTATGGGGAGTAGAGGGTAAAAGGATACCCGGTAGGGGGAGTGGAGGGTAAATGGATGCCCGGTAGGAGGAGAGGAGGGTAAATGGATGCCCGGTAGGGGAGAGGAGGGTAAATGGATACCTGGTAGGGTGAGTGGAGGGTAAATGGATACCTGGTAGGGGGAGTGGAGGGTAAATGGATACCTGGTAGGGGGTGTAGAGGGTAAATGGATACACGGTAGGGGGAGTGGAGGGTAAATGGATACCTGGTAGGGGGAGTAGAGGGTAAATGGATACCTGGTAGGGTGAGTGGAGGGTAAATGGATATTTGGTAGGGGTAGTAGAGGGTAAATGGATACCTGGTAGGGGGAGTGGAGGGTAAATGGATACCTGGTAGGGGGAGTAGAGGGCAAATGGATACCTGGTAGGGGGAGTGGAGGGTAAATGGATACCCGGTTGGGGAGTGGAGGGCAAATGGATACCTGGTAGGGAGAGTGGAGGGTAAATGGATACCTGGTAGGGGGAGTGGAGGGTAAATGGATACCCGGTAGGGGGAGTGGAGGGTAAATGGATGCCCGGTAGGAGGAGAGGAGAGGGTAAATGGATGCCCGGTAGGGGAGAGTAGGGTAAATGGATAACCGGTAGGGGGAATGGAGGGTAAATGGATACCCGGTAGGGGGAGTAGAGGGTCAATGGATACCTGGTAGGGGGAGTGGAGGGTAAATGGATACCTGGTAGGGGGAGTGGAGGGTAAATGGATACCCGGTTGGGGAGTGGAGGGTAAATGGATACCTGGTAGGGAGAGTGGAGGGTAAATGGATACCTGGTAGGGGGAGTAGAGGGCAAATGGATACCTGGTAGGGGGAGTGGAGGGTAAATGGATACCTGTTAGGGGGAGTAGAGGGTAAATGGATACCTGGTAGGGGGAGTGGAGGGTAAATGGATATTTGGTAGGGGTAGTAGAGGGTAAATGGATACCTGGTAGGGGGAGTGGAGGGTAAATGGATACCCGGTTGGGGAGTGGAGGGCAAATGGATACCTGGTAGGGAGAGTGGAGGGTAAATGGATGCCCGGTAGGGGGAGTGGAGGGTAAATGGATGCCCGGTAGGAGGAGAGGAGGGTAAATGGATGCCCGGTAGGGGGAGTAGAGTGTCAATGGATACCTGGTAGGGGAGTGGAGCGTAAATGGATACCCGGTAGGGGGAGTAGAGTGTAAATGGATACCTGGTAGGGGGAGTGGAGGGTAAATGGATACCTGGTAGGGGGAGTGGAGGGTAAATGGATACCTGGTAGGGAGAGTGGAGGGTAAATGGATACCTGGTAGGGGGAGTGGAGGGTAAATGGATACCTGGTAGGGGGAGTGGAGGCTAAATGGATACACGGTAGGGGTTGGGGAGAGGAGGGTAAATGGATACTTGGTAAGGGGAGCGGAGGGTAAATGGATACCCGATTGGGGAGTGGAGGGCAAATGGATACCTGGTAGTGAGAGTGGAGGGTAAATGGATACCTGGTAGGGGGAGTGGAGGGTAAATGGATACCTGGTAGGGGGAGTGGAGGGTAAATGGATACCTGGTAGGGGGAGTGGAGGGTAAATGGATACCCGGTAGGGGGAGTAGAGGGCAAATGGATACCTGGTAGGGGGAGTGGAGGGTAAATGGATACCCAGTTGGGGAGTGGAGGGCAAATGGATACCTGGTAGGGATAGTGGAGAGTAAATGGATACCTGGTAGGGGGAGTGGAGGGTAAATGGATACCTGGTAGGGGGAGCGGAGGGTAAATGGATACCTGGTAGGGGGAGTGGAGGGTAAATAGATACCTGGTAGGGGGAGTGGAGGGTAAATGGATACCTGGTAGGGAGAGTGGAGGGTAAATGGATACCTGGTAGGGGGAGTGGAGGGTAAATGGATACCTGGTAGGGGGAGTGGAGGCTAAATGGATACACGGTAGGGGTTGGGGAGAGGAGGGTAAATGGATACTTGGTAAGGGGAGCGGAGGGTAAATGGATACCCGATTGGGGAGTGGAGGGCAAATGGATACCTGGTAGTGAGAGTGGAGGGTAAATGGATACCTGGTAGGGGGAGTGGAGGGTAAATGGATACCTGGTAGGGGGAGTGGAGGGTAAATGGATACCTGGTAGGGGGAGTGGAGGGTAAATGGATACCTGGTAGGGGGAGTGGAGGGTAAATGGATACCTGGTAGGGGGAGTAGAGGGTAAATGGATACCTGGTAGGGGGAGTGGAGGGTAAATGGATACCTGGTAGGGGTTGGGGAGAGGAGGGCAAATGGATACCTGGTAGGGGGAGTAGAGGGTAAATGGATACCTGGTAGGGGGAGTGGAGGGTAAATGGATACCTGGTAGGGGGAGTGGAGGGTAAATGGATACCTGGTAGGGGGAGTGGAGGGTAAATGGATACCCGGTAGGGGGAGTAGAGGGCAAATGGATACCTGGTAGGGGGAGTGGAGGGTAAATGGATACCCAGTTGGGGAGTGGAGGGCAAATGGATACCTGGTAGGGAGAGTGGAGGGTAAATGGATACCTGGTAGGGGGAGTGGAGTGTAAATGGATACCTGGTAGGGGGAGTGGAGGGTAAATGGATACCTGGTAGGGGGAGTGGAGGGTAAATGGATACCTGGTAGGGGGAGTGGAGGGTAAATGGATACCTGGTAGGGGGAGTAGAGGGTAAATGGATACCTGGTAGGGGGAGTGGAGGGTAAATGGATACCTGGTAGGGGGAGTGGAGGGTAAATGGATACCCGGTAGGGGGAGTAGAGGGCAAATGGATACCTGGTAGGGGGAGTGGAGGGTAAATGGATACCCAGTTGGGGAGTGGAGGGCAAATGGATACCTGGTAGGGAGAGTGGAGGGTAAATGGATACCTGGTAGGGGGAGTGGAGGGTAAATGGATACCTGGTAGGGGGAGTGGAGGGTAAATGGATACCTGGTAGGGGGAGTGGAGGGTAAATGGATACCCGGTTGGGGAGTGGAGGGTAAATGGATACCTGGTAGGGAGAGTGGAGGGTAAATGGATACCTGGTAGGGGGAGTGGAGGGTAAATGGATACCTGGTAGGGGGAGTGGAGGGTAAATGGATACCTGGTAGGGGGAGTGGAGGGTAAATGGATACCTGGTAGGGGGAGTGGAGGGTAAATGGATACCCGGTTGGGGAGTGGAGGGCAAATGGATACCTGGTAGGGAGAGTGGAGGGTAAATGGATACCTGGTATGGGGAGTAGAGGGTAAAAGGATACCCGGTAGGGGGAGTGGAGGGTAAATGGATGCCCGGTAGGAGGAGAGGAGGGTAAATGGATGCCCGGTAGGGGAGAGGAGGGTAAATGGATACCTGGTAGGGTGAGTGGAGGGTAAATGGATACCTGGTAGGGGGAGTGGAGGGTAAATGGATACCTGGTAGGGGGTGTAGAGGGTAAATGGATACACGGTAGGGGGAGTGGAGGGTAAATGGATACCTGGTAGGGGGAGTAGAGGGTAAATGGATACCTGGTAGGGTGAGTGGAGGGTAAATGGATATTTGGTAGGGGTAGTAGAGGGTAAATGGATACCTGGTAGGGGGAGTGGAGGGTAAATGGATACCTGGTAGGGGGAGTAGAGGGCAAATGGATACCTGGTAGGGGGAGTGGAGGGTAAATGGATACCCGGTTGGGGAGTGGAGGGCAAATGGATACCCGGTAGGGGGAGTAGAGGGTCAATGGATACCTGGTAGGGGGAGTGGAGGGTAAATGGATACCCGGTAGGGGGAGTAGAGGGTCAATGGATACCTGGTAGGGGGAGTGGAGGGTAAATGGATACCTGGTAGGGGGAGTGGAGGGTAAATGGATACCCGGTTGGGGAGTGGAGGGTAAATGGATACCTGGTAGGGAGAGTGGAGGGTAAATGGATACCTGGTAGGGGGAGTAGAGGGCAAATGGATACCTGGTAGGGGGAGTGGAGGGTAAATGGATACCTGTTAGGGGGAGTAGAGGGTAAATGGATACCTGGTAGGGGGAGTGGAGGGTAAATGGATATTTGGTAGGGGTAGTAGAGGGTAAATGGATACCTGGTAGGGGGAGTGGAGGGTAAATGGATACCCGGTTGGGGAGTGGAGGGCAAATGGATACCTGGTAGGGAGAGTGGAGGGTAAATGGATGCCCGGTAGGGGGAGTGGAGGGTAAATGGATGCCCGGTAGGAGGAGAGGAGGGTAAATGGATGCCCGGTAGGGGGAGTAGAGTGTCAATGGATACCTGGTAGGGGAGTGGAGCGTAAATGGATACCCGGTAGGGGGAGTAGAGGGTAAATGGATACCTGGTAGGGGGAGTGGAGGGTAAATGGATACCTGGTAGGGGGAGTGGAGGGTAAATGGATACCTGGTAGGGGGAGTAGAGGGTAAATGGATACCTGGTAGGGGGAGTGGAGGGTAAATGGATACCTGGTAGGGGGAGTGGAGGGTAAATGGATACCTGGTAGGGGGAGTAGAGGGTAAATGGATACCTGTTAGGGGGAGTAGAGGGTAAATGGATACCTGGTAGGGGGAGTGGAGGGTAAATGGATACCTGTTAGGGGGAGTAGAGGGTAAATGGATACCTGGTAGGGGGAGTGGAGGGTAAATGGATATTTGGTAGGGGTAGTAGAGGGTAAATGGATACCTGGTAGGGGGAGTGGAGGGTAAATGGATACCCGGTTGGGGAGTGGAGGGCAAATGGATACCTGGTAGGGAGAGTGGAGGGTAAATGGATGCCCGGTAGGGGGAGTGGAGGGTAAATGGATGCCCGGTAGGAGGAGAGGAGGGTAAATGGATGCCCGGTAGGGGGAGTAGAGTGTCAATGGATACCTGGTAGGGGAGTGGAGCGTAAATGGATACCCGGTAGGGGGAGTAGAGGGTAAATGGATACCTGGTAGGGGGAGTGGAGGGTAAATGGATACCTGGTAGGGGGAGTGGAGGGTAAATGGATACCTGGTAGGGGGAGTAGAGGGTAAATGGATACCTGGTAGGGGGAGTGGAGGGTAAATGGATACCTGGTAGGGGGAGTGGAGGGTAAATGGATACCTGGTAGGGGGAGTAGAGGGTAAATGGATACCTGTTAGGGGGAGTAGAGGGTAAATGGATACCTGGTAGGGGGAGTGGAGGGTAAATGGATACCTGGTAGGGATTGGGGAGAGGAGGGCAAATGGATACCTGGTAGGGGGAGTAGAGGGTAAATGGATACCTGGTAGGGGGAGTGGAGGGTAAATGGATACCTGGTAGGGGGAGTGGAGGGTAAATGGATACCTGGTAGGGGGAGTGGAGGGTAAATGGATACCCGGTAGGGGGAGTAGAGGGCAAATGGATACCTGGTAGGGGGAGTGGAGGGTAAATGGATACCCAGTTGGGGAGTGGAGGGCAAATGGATACCTGGTAGGGATAGTGGAGAGTAAATGGATACCTGGTAGGGGGAGTGGAGGGTAAATGGATACCTGGTAGGGGGAGCGGAGGGTAAATGGATACCTGGTAGGGGGAGTGGAGGGTAAATAGATACCTGGTAGGGGGAGTGGAGGGTAAATGGATACCTGGTAGGGAGAGTGGAGGGTAAATGGATACCTGGTAGGGGGAGTGGAGGGTAAATGGATACCTGGTAGGGGGAGTGGAGGCTAAATGGATACACGGTAGGGGTTGGGGAGAGGAGGGTAAATGGATACTTGGTAAGGGGAGCGGAGGGTAAATGGATACCCGATTGGGGAGTGGAGGGCAAATGGATACCTGGTAGTGAGAGTGGAGGGTAAATGGATACCTGGTAGGGGGAGTGGAGGGTAAATGGATACCTGGTAGGGGGAGTGGAGGGTAAATGGATACCTGGTAGGGGGAGTGGAGGGTAAATGGATACCTGGTAGGGGGAGTGGAGGGTAAATGGATACCTGGTAGGGGGAGTAGAGGGTAAATGGATACCTGGTAGGGGGAGTGGAGGGTAAATGGATACCTGGTAGGGGTTGGGGAGAGGAGGGCAAATGGATACCTGGTAGGGGGAGTAGAGGGTAAATGGATACCTGGTAGGGGGAGTGGAGGGTAAATGGATACCTGGTAGGGGGAGTGGAGGGTAAATGGATACCTGGTAGGGGGAGTGGAGGGTAAATGGATACCCGGTAGGGGGAGTAGAGGGCAAATGGATACCTGGTAGGGGGAGTGGAGGGTAAATGGATACCCAGTTGGGGAGTGGAGGGCAAATGGATACCTGGTAGGGAGAGTGGAGGGTAAATGGATACCTGGTAGGGGGAGTGGAGTGTAAATGGATACCTGGTAGGGGGAGTGGAGGGTAAATGGATACCTGGTAGGGGGAGTGGAGGGTAAATGGATACCTGGTAGGGGGAGTGGAGGGTAAATGGATACCTGGTAGGGGGAGTAGAGGGTAAATGGATACCTGGTAGGGGGAGTGGAGGGTAAATGGATACCTGGTAGGGGGAGTGGAGGGTAAATGGATACCCGGTAGGGGGAGTAGAGGGCAAATGGATACCTGGTAGGGGGAGTGGAGGGTAAATGGATACCCAGTTGGGGAGTGGAGGGCAAATGGATACCTGGTAGGGAGAGTGGAGGGTAAATGGATACCTGGTAGGGGGAGTGGAGGGTAAATGGATACCTGGTAGGGGGAGTGGAGGGTAAATGGATACCTGGTAGGGGGAGTGGAGGGTAAATGGATACCCGGTTGGGGAGTGGAGGGTAAATGGATACCTGGTAGGGAGAGTGGAGGGTAAATGGATACCTGGTAGGGGGAGTGGAGGGTAAATGGATACCTGGTAGGGGGAGTGGAGGGTAAATGGATACCTGGTAGGGGGAGTGGAGGGTAAATGGATACCTGGTAGGGGGAGTGGAGGGTAAATGGATACCCGGTTGGGGAGTGGAGGGCAAATGGATACCTGGTAGGGAGAGTGGAGGGTAAATGGATACCTGGTATGGGGAGTAGAGGGTAAAAGGATACCCGGTAGGGGGAGTGGAGGGTAAATGGATGCCCGGTAGGAGGAGAGGAGGGTAAATGGATGCCCGGTAGGGGAGAGGAGGGTAAATGGATACCTGGTAGGGTGAGTGGAGGGTAAATGGATACCTGGTAGGGGGAGTGGAGGGTAAATGGATACCTGGTAGGGGGTGTAGAGGGTAAATGGATACACGGTAGGGGGAGTGGAGGGTAAATGGATACCTGGTAGGGGGAGTAGAGGGTAAATGGATACCTGGTAGGGTGAGTGGAGGGTAAATGGATATTTGGTAGGGGTAGTAGAGGGTAAATGGATACCTGGTAGGGGGAGTGGAGGGTAAATGGATACCTGGTAGGGGGAGTAGAGGGCAAATGGATACCTGGTAGGGGGAGTGGAGGGTAAATGGATACCCGGTTGGGGAGTGGAGGGCAAATGGATACCTGGTAGGGAGAGTGGAGGGTAAATGGATACCTGGTAGGGGGAGTGGAGGGTAAATGGATACCCGGTAGGGGGAGTGGAGGGTAAATGGATGCCCGGTAGGAGGAGAGGAGAGGGTAAATGGATGCCCGGTAGGGGAGAGTAGGGTAAATGGATAACCGGTAGGGGGAATGGAGGGTAAATGGATACCCGGTAGGGGGAGTAGAGGGTCAATGGATACCTGGTAGGGGAGTGGAGCGAAAATGGATACCCGGTAGGAGGAGAGGAGAGGGTAAATGGATGCCCGGTAGGGGAGAGTAGGGTAAATGGATACCCGGTAGGGGGAGTGGAGGGTAAATGGATACCCGGTAGGGGGAGTAGAGGGTAAATGGATACCTGGTAGGGTGAGTGGAGGGTAAATGGATATTTGGTAGGGGTAGTAGAGGGTAAATGGATACCTGGTAGGGGGAGTGGAGGGTAAATGGATACCTGGTAGGGGGAGTAGAGGGCAAATGGATACCTGGTAGGGGGAGTGGAGGGTAAATGGATACCCGGTTGGGGAGTGGAGGGCAAATGGATACCTGGTAGGGAGAGTGGAGGGTAAATGGATACCTGGTAGGGGGAGTGGAGGGTAAATGGATACCTGGTAGGGGGAGTAGAGGGCAAATGGATACCTGGTAGGGGGAGTGGAGGGTAAATGGATACACGGTAGGGGGAGTGGAGGGTAAATGGATACACGGTACGGGGAGTGGAGGGTAAATGGATACCTGGTAGGGGGAATAGAGGGTAAATAGATATCCGGTAGGGGGAGTGGAGGGTAAATGGATACTTGGTAAGGGGAGCGGAGGGTAAATGGATACCCGATTGGGGAGTGGAGGGCAAATGGATACCTGGTAGTGAGAGTGGAGGGTAAATGGATACCTGGTAGGGGGAGTGGAGGGTAAATGGATACCTGGTAGGGGGAGTGGAGGGTAAATGGATACCTGGTAGGGGGAGTGGAGGGTAAATGGATACCTGGTAGGGGGAGTGGAGGGTAAATGGATACCTGGTAGGGGGAGTAGAGGGTAAATGGATATCTGGTAGGGGGAGTGGAGGGTAAATGGATACCTGGTAGGGGGAGTAGAGGGTAAATGGATACCTGGTAGGGTGAGTGGAGGGTATTTGGATACCTGGTAGGGGGAGTAGAGGGTAAAATGGATACCTGTTAGGGGGAGTAGAGGGTAAATGGATACCTGGTAGGGGGAGTGGAGGGTAAATGGATACCTGGTAGGGGTTGGGGAGAGGAGGGCAAATGGATACCTGGTAGGGGGAGTAGAGGGTAAATGGATACCTGGTAGGGGGAGTGGAGGGTAAATGGATACCTGGTAGGGGGAGTGGAGGGTAAATGGATACCTGGTAGGGGGAGTGGAGGGTAAATGGATACCCGGTAGGGGGAGTAGAGGGCAAATGGATACCTGGTAGGGGGAGTGGAGGGTAAATGGATACCCAGTTGGGGAGTGGAGGGCAAATGGATACCTGGTAGGGAGAGTGGAGGGTAAATGGATACCTGGTAGGGGGAGTGGAGGGTAAATGGATACCTGGTAGGGGGAGTGGAGGGTAAATGGATACCTGGTAGGGGGAGTGGAGGGTAAATGGATACCCGGTTGGGGAGTGGAGGGTAAATGGATACCTGGTAGGGAGAGTGGAGGGTAAATGGATACCTGGTAGGGGGAGTGGAGGGTAAATGGATACCTGGTAGGGGGAGTGGAGGGTAAATGGATACCTGGTAGGGGGAGTGGAGGGTAAATGGATACCCGGTTGGGGAGTGGAGGGCAAATGGATACCTGGTAGGGAGAGTGGAGGGTAAATGGATACCTGGTAGGGGGAGTAGAGGGTAAAAGGATACCCGGTAGGGGGAGTGGAGGGTAAATGGATGCCCGGTAGGAGGAGAGGAGGGTAAATGGATGCCCGGTAGGGGAGAGGAGGGTAAATGGATACCTGGTAGGGTGAGTGGAGGGTAAATGGATACCTGGTAGGGGGAGTGGAGGGTAAATGGATACCTGGTAGGGGGTGTAGAGGGTAAATGGATACTCGGTAGGGGGAGTGGAGGGTAAATGGATACCTGGTAGGGGGAGTAGAGGGTAAATGGATACCTGGTAGGGTGAGTGGAGGGTAAATGGATATTTGGTAGGGGTAGTAGAGGGTAAATGGATACCTGGTAGGGGGAGTGGAGGGTAAATGGATACCTGGTAGGGGGAGTAGAGGGCAAATGGATACCCGGTAGGGGGAGTGGAGGGTAAATGGATACCCGGTTGGGGAGTGGAGGGCAAATGGATACCTGGTAGGGAGAGTGGAGGGTAAATGGATACCTGGTAGGGGGAGTGGAGGGTAAATGGATACCCGGTAGGGGGAGTGGAGGGTAAATGGATGCCCGGTAGGAGGAGAGGAGAGGGTAAATGGATGCCCGGTAGGGGAGAGTAGGGTAAATGAATAACCGGTAGGGGGAATGGAGGGTAAATGGATACCCGGTAGGGGGAGTAGAGGGTCAATGGATACCTGGTAGGGGAGTGGAGCGAAAATGGATACCCGGTAGGAGGAGAGGAGAGGGTAAATGGATGCCCGGTAGGGGAGAGTAGGGTAAATGGATACCCGGTAGGGGGAGTGGAGGGTAAATGGATACCCGGTAGGGGGAGTAGAGGGTAAATGGATACCTGGTAGGGTGAGTGGAGGGTAAATGGATATTTGGTAGGGGTAGTAGAGGGTAAATGGATACCTGGTAGGGGGAGTGGAGGGTAAATGGATACCTGGTAGGGGGAGTAGAGGGCAAATGGATACCTGGTAGGGTGAGTGGAGGGTAAATGGATACCCGGTTGGGGAGTGGAGGGCAAATGGATACCTGGTAGGGAGAGTGGAGGGTAAATGGATACCTGGTAGGGGGAGTGGAGGGTAAATGGATACCCGGTAGGGGGAGTGGAGGGTAAATGGATGCCCGGTAGGAGGAGAGGAGAGGGTAAATGGATGCCCGGTAGGGAAGAGTAGGGTAAATGGATACCCGGTAGGGGGAGTGGAGGGTAAATGGATACCCGGTAGGGGGAGTAGAGGGTCAATGGATACCTGGTAGGGGAGTGGAGCGAAAATGGATACCCGGTAGGGGGAGTAGAGGGTAAATGGATACCTGGTAGGGGGAGTGGAGGCTAAATGGATACCCGGTAGGGGTTGGGGAGTGGAGGGTAAATGGATACACGGTAGGGGGAGTGGAGGGTAAATGGATACACGGTAGGGGGAGTTGAGGGTAAATGGATACCTGGTAGGGGGAGTGGAGGCTAATTGGATACACGGTAGGGGTTGGGGAGTGGAGGGTAAATGGATACACGGTAAGGGGGAGTGGAGGGTAAATGGAAACACGGTAGGGAGAGTGGAGGGTAAATGGATACACGGTAGGGGGAGTGGAGGGTAAATGGATGCCCGGTAGGAGGAGAGGAGGGTAAATGGATGCCCGGTAGGGGAGAGGAGGGTAAATGGATACCCGGTAAGGGAGAGGAGGGTAAATGGATACCCGTTTGGGGAGTGGAGGGTAAATGGATACCTGGTAGGGGAGAGGAGGGTAAATGGATACCTGGTTGGGGGAGTGGAGGGTAAATGGATACCCGGTTGGGGAGTGGAGGGCAAATGGATACCTGGTAGGGAGAGTGGAGGGTAAATGGATACCTGGTAGGGGGAGTAGAGGGTAAAAGGATACCCGGTAGGGGGAGTGGAGGGTAAATGGATGCCCGGTAGGAGGAGAGGAGGGTAAATGGATGCCCGGTAGGGGAGAGGAGGGTAAATGGATACCTGGTAGGGGGAGTGGAGGGTAAATGGATACCTGGTAGGGGGAGTGGAGGGTAAATGGAAACCTGGTAGGGGGAGTAGAGGGTAAATGGATACACGGTAGGGGGAGTGGAGGGTAAATGGATACCTGGTAGGGGGAGTAGAGGGTAAATGGATACCTGGTAGGGTGAGTGGAGGGTAAATGGATATTTGGTAGGGGTAGTAGAGGGTAAATGGATACCTGGTAGGGGGAGTGGAGGGTAAATGGATACCTGGTAGGGGGAGTAGAGGGCAAATGGATACCTGGTAGGGGGAATGGAGGGTAAATGGATACCCGGTTGGGGAGTGGAGGGCAAATGGATACCTGGTAGGGAGAGTGGAGGGTAAATGGATACCTGGTAGGGGGAGTGGAGGGTAAATGGATACCCGGTAGGGGGAGTGGAGGGTAAATGGATGCCCGGTAGGAGGAGAGGAGAGGGTAAATGGATGCCCGGTAGGGGAGAGGAGGGTAAATGGATACCTGGTAGGGGGAGTGGAGGCTAAATGGATACACGGTAGGGGTTGGGGAGAGGAGGGTAAATGGATACTTGGTAGGGGGAGAGGAGGGTAAATGGATACCCGGTTGGGGAGTGGAGGGCAAATGGATACCTGGTAGGGAGAGTGGAGGGTAAATGGATACCTGGTAGGAAGAGTGGAGGGTAAATGGATACCTGGTAGGGGGAGTGGAGGGTAAATGGATACCCGTTAGGGGGAGTGGAGGGTAAATGGATACCTGGTAGGGGGAGTAGAGGGTAAATGGATACCTGGTAGGGGAGAGGAGGGTAAATGGATACCTGGTTGGGGGAGTGGAGGGTAAATGAATACCCGGTAGGGGAGAGGAGGGTAAATGGATACCCGTTTGGGGAGTGGAGGGTAAATGGATACCTGGTAGGGGAGAGGAGGGTAAATGGATCCCTGGTTGGGGGAGTGGAAGGTAAATGAATACCCGGTAGGGGAGAGGAGGGTAAATGGATACCTGGTAGGGGGAGTGGAGGGTAAATAGATACCTGGTAGGGGGAGTGGAGGCTAAATGGATACACGGTAGGGGTTGGGGAGAGGAGGGTAAATGGATACTTGGTAGGGGGAGAGGAGGGTAAATGGATACCTGGTAGGGGAGAGGAGGGTAAATGGATACCTGGTTGGGGGAGTGGAGGGTAAATGAATACCCGGTAGGGGAGAGAAGGGTAAATGGATACCTGGTAGGGGGAGTGGAGGGTAAATGGATACCTGGTAGGGGGAGTGGAGGCTAAATGGATACACGGTAGGGGTTGGGGAGAGGAGGGTAAATGGATACTTGGTAGGGGGAGAGGAGGGTAAATGGATACCCGGTTGGGGAGTGGAGGGCAATTGGATACCTGGTAGGGAGAGTGGAGGGTAAATGGATACCTGGTAGGGTGAGTGGAGGGTAAATGGATACCTGGTAGGGGGAGTGGAGGGTAAATGGATACCTGGTAGGGGGAGTAGAGGGTAAATGGATACCTGGTAGGGGGAGTAGAGGGTAAATGGATACCTGGTAGGGGGAGTGGAGGGTAAATGGATACCTGGTAGGGGTTGGGGAGAGGAGGGTAAATGGATACCTGGTAGGGGGAGTAGGGGGTAAATGGATACCTGGTAGGGGGAGTGGAGGGTAAATGGATACCTGGTAGGGGGAGTGGAGGGTAAATGGATACCTGGTAGGGGAAGTGGAGGGTAAATGGATACCCGGTAGGGGGAGTAGAGGGCAAATGGATACCTGGTAAGGGGGAGTGGAGGGTAAATGGATACCCGGTAGGGGGAGTAGAGGGCAAATGGATACCTGGTAGGGGGAGTGGAGGGTAAATGGATACCTGGTAGGGTGTGTAGAGGGTAAATGGATACTCGGTAGGGGGAGTGGAGGGTAAATGGATACCTGGTAGGGGGAGTAGAGGGTAAATGGATACCTGGTAGGGGGAGTGGAGGGTAAATGGATACCTGGTAGGGGTTGGGGAGAGGAGGGTAAATGGATACCTGGTAGGGGGAGTAGGGGGTAAATGGATACCTGGTAGGGGGAGTGGAGGGTAAATGGATACCTGGTAGGGGGAGTGGAGGGTAAATGGATACCTGGTAGGGGAAGTGGAGGGTAAATGGATACCCGGTAGGGGGAGTAGAGGGCAAATGGATACCTGGTAAGGGGGAGTGGAGGGTAAATGGATACCCGGTAGGGGGAGTGAAGGGTAAATGGATACCTGGTAGGGGTTGGGGAGAGGAGGGCAAATGGATACCAGGTAGGGGGAGTAGAGGGTAAATGGATATCTGGTAGGGGGAGTGGAGGGTAAATGGATACCTGGTAGGGGGAGTGGAGGGTAAATGGATACCTGGTAGGGGGAGTGGAGGGTAAATGGATACCCGGTAGGGGGAGTAGAGGGCAAATGGATACCTGGTAGGGGGAGTGGAGGGTAAATGGATACCCAGTTGGGGAGTGGAGGGCAAATGGATACCTGGTAGGGAGAGTGGAGGGTAAATGGATACCTGGTAGGGGGAGTGGAGGGTAAATGGATACCTGGTAGGGGGAGTGGAGGGTAAATGGATACCTGGTAGGGGGAGTGGAGGGTAAATGGATACCTGGTAGGGGGAGTGTGGGGTAAATGGATACCTGGTAGGGGGAGTAGAGGGTAAATGGATACCTGGTAGGGGGAGTGGAGGGTAAATGGATACCTGGTAGGGGGAGTGGAGGGTAAATGGATACCCGGTAGGGGGAGTAGAGGGCAAATGGATACCTGGTAGGGAGAGTGGAGGGTAAATGGATACCCAGTTGGGGAGTGGAGGGCAAATGGATACCTGGTAGGGAGAGTGGAGGGTAAATGGATACCTGGTAGGGGGAGTGGAGGGTAAATGGATACCTGGTAGGGGGAGTGGAGGGTAAATGGATACCTGGTAGGGGGAGTGGAGGGTAAATGGATACCCGGTTGGGGAGTGGAGGGTAAATGGATACCTGGTAGGGAGAGTGGAGGGTAAATGGATACCTGGTAGGGGGAGTGGAGGGTAAATGGATACCTGGTAGGGGGAGTGGAGGGTAAATGGATACCTGGTAGGGGGAGTGGAGGGTAAATGGATACCTGGTAGGGGGAGTGGAGGGTAAATGGATACCCGGTTGGGGAGTGGAGGGCAAATGGATACCTGGTAGGGAGAGTGGAGGGTAAATGGATACCTGGTATGGGGAGTAGAGGGTAAAAGGATACCCGGTAGGGGGAGTGGAGGGTAAATGGATGCCCGGTAGGAGGAGAGGAGGGTAAATGGATGCCCGGTAGGGGAGAGGAGGGTAAATGGATACCTGGTAGGGTGAGTGGAGGGTAAATGGATACCTGGTAGGGGGAGTGGAGGGTAAATGGATACCTGGTAGGGGGTGTAGAGGGTAAATGGATACACGGTAGGGGGAGTGGAGGGTAAATGGATACCTGGTAGGGGGAGTAGAGGGTAAATGGATACCTGGTAGGGTGAGTGGAGGGTAAATGGATATTTGGTAGGGGTAGTAGAGGGTAAATGGATACCTGGTAGGGGGAGTGGAGGGTAAATGGATACCTGGTAGGGGGAGTAGAGGGCAAATGGATACCTGGTAGGGGGAGTGGAGGGTAAATGGATACCCGGTTGGGGAGTGGAGGGCAAATGGATACCTGGTAGGGAGAGTGGAGGGTAAATGGATGCCCGGTAGGGGGAGTGGAGGGTAAATGGATGCCCGGTAGGAGGAGAGGAGGGTAAATGGATGCCCGGTAGGGGGAGTAGAGTGTCAATGGATACCTGGTAGGGGAGTGGAGCGTAAATGGATACCCGGTAGGGGGAGTAGAGGGTAAATGGATACCTGGTAGGGGGAGTGGAGGGTAAATGGATACCTGGTAGGGGGAGTGGAGGGTAAATGGATACCTGGTAGGGGGAGTAGAGGGTAAATGGATACCTGGTAGGGGGAGTGGAGGGTAAATGGATACCTGGTAGGGGGAGTGGAGGGTAAATGGATACCTGGTAGGGGGAGTAGAGGGTAAATGGATACCTGTTAGGGGGAGTAGAGGGTAAATGGATACCTGGTAGGGGGAGTGGAGGGTAAATGGATACCTGGTAGGGATTGGGGAGAGGAGGGCAAATGGATACCTGGTAGGGGGAGTAGAGGGTAAATGGATACCTGGTAGGGGGAGTGGAGGGTAAATGGATACCTGGTAGGGGGAGTGGAGGGTAAATGGATACCTGGTAGGGGGAGTGGAGGGTAAATGGATACCCGGTAGGGGGAGTAGAGGGCAAATGGATACCTGGTAGGGGGAGTGGAGGGTAAATGGATACCCAGTTGGGGAGTGGAGGGCAAATGGATACCTGGTAGGGATAGTGGAGAGTAAATGGATACCTGGTAGGGGGAGTGGAGGGTAAATGGATACCTGGTAGGGGGAGCGGAGGGTAAATGGATACCTGGTAGGGGGAGTGGAGGGTAAATAGATACCTGGTAGGGGGAGTGGAGGGTAAATGGATACCTGGTAGGGAGAGTGGAGGGTAAATGGATACCTGGTAGGGGGAGTGGAGGGTAAATGGATACCTGGTAGGGGGAGTGGAGGCTAAATGGATACACGGTAGGGGTTGGGGAGAGGAGGGTAAATGGATACTTGGTAAGGGGAGCGGAGGGTAAATGGATACCCGATTGGGGAGTGGAGGGCAAATGGATACCTGGTAGTGAGAGTGGAGGGTAAATGGATACCTGGTAGGGGGAGTGGAGGGTAAATGGATACCTGGTAGGGGGAGTGGAGGGTAAATGGATGCCCGGTAGGGGGAGTAGAGTGTCAATGGATACCTGGTAGGGGAGTGGAGCGTAAATGGATACCCGGTAGGGGGAGTAGAGGGTAAATGGATACCTGGTAGGGGGAGTGGAGGGTAAATGGATACCTGGTAGGGGGAGTGGAGGGTAAATGGATACCTGGTAGGGGGAGTAGAGGGTAAATGGATACCTGGTAGGGGGAGTGGAGGGTAAATGGATACCTGGTAGGGGGAGTGGAGGGTAAATGGATACCTGGTAGGGGGAGTAGAGGGTAAATGGATACCTGTTAGGGGGAGTAGAGGGTAAATGGATACCTGGTAGGGGGAGTGGAGGGTAAATGGATACCTGGTAGGGATTGGGGAGAGGAGGGCAAATGGATACCTGGTAGGGGGAGTAGAGGGTAAATGGATACCTGGTAGGGAGAGTGGAGGGTAAATGGATACCTGGTAGGGGGAGTGGAGGGTAAATGGATACCTGGTAGGGGGAGTGGAGGGTAAATGGATACCCGGTAGGGGGAGTAGAGGGCAAATGGATACCTGGTAGGGGGAGTGGAGGGTAAATGGATACCCAGTTGGGGAGTGGAGGGCAAATGGATACCTGGTAGGGATAGTGGAGAGTAAATGGATACCTGGTAGGGGGAGTGGAGGGTAAATGGATACCTGGTAGGGGGAGCGGAGGGTAAATGGATACCTGGTAGGGGGAGTGGAGGGTAAATAGATACCTGGTAGGGGGAGTGGAGGGTAAATGGATACCTGGTAGGGAGAGTGGAGGGTAAATGGATACCTGGTAGGGGGAGTGGAGGGTAAATGGATACCTGGTAGGGGGAGTGGAGGCTAAATGGATACACGGTAGGGGTTGGGGAGAGGAGGGTAAATGGATACTTGGTAAGGGGAGCGGAGGGTAAATGGATACCCGATTGGGGAGTGGAGGGCAAATGGATACCTGGTAGTGAGAGTGGAGGGTAAATGGATACCTGGTAGGGGGAGTGGAGGGTAAATGGATACCTGGTAGGGGGAGTGGAGGGTAAATGGATACCTGGTAGGGGGAGTGGAGGGTAAATGGATACCTGGTAGGGGGAGTGGAGGGTAAATGGATACCTGGTAGGGGGAGTAGAGGGTAAATGGATACCTGGTAGGGGGAGTGGAGGGTAAATGGATACCTGGTAGGGGTTGGGGAGAGGAGGGCAAATGGATACCTGGTAGGGGGAGTAGAGGGTAAATGGATACCTGGTAGGGGGAGTGGAGGGTAAATGGATACCTGGTAGGGGGAGTGGAGGGTAAATGGATACCTGGTAGGGGGAGTGGAGGGTAAATGGATACCCGGTAGGGGGAGTAGAGGGCAAATGGATACCTGGTAGGGGGAGTGGAGGGTAAATGGATACCCAGTTGGGGAGTGGAGGGCAAATGGATACCTGGTAGGGAGAGTGGAGGGTAAATGGATACCTGGTAGGGGGAGTGGAGTGTAAATGGATACCTGGTAGGGGGAGTGGAGGGTAAATGGATACCTGGTAGGGGGAGTGGAGGGTAAATGGATACCTGGTAGGGGGAGTGGAGGGTAAATGGATACCTGGTAGGGGGAGTAGAGGGTAAATGGATACCTGGTAGGGGGAGTGGAGGGTAAATGGATACCTGGTAGGGGGAGTGGAGGGTAAATGGATACCCGGTAGGGGGAGTAGAGGGCAAATGGATACCTGGTAGGGGGAGTGGAGGGTAAATGGATACCCAGTTGGGGAGTGGAGGGCAAATGGATACCTGGTAGGGAGAGTGGAGGGTAAATGGATACCTGGTAGGGGGAGTGGAGGGTAAATGGATACCTGGTAGGGGGAGTGGAGGGTAAATGGATACCTGGTAGGGGGAGTGGAGGGTAAATGGATACCCGGTTGGGGAGTGGAGGGTAAATGGATACCTGGTAGGGAGAGTGGAGGGTAAATGGATACCTGGTAGGGGGAGTGGAGGGTAAATGGATACCTGGTAGGGGGAGTGGAGGGTAAATGGATACCTGGTAGGGGGAGTGGAGGGTAAATGGATACCTGGTAGGGGGAGTGGAGGGTAAATGGATACCCGGTTGGGGAGTGGAGGGCAAATGGATACCTGGTAGGGAGAGTGGAGGGTAAATGGATACCTGGTATGGGGAGTAGAGGGTAAAAGGATACCCGGTAGGGGGAGTGGAGGGTAAATGGATGCCCGGTAGGAGGAGAGGAGGGTAAATGGATGCCCGGTAGGGGAGAGGAGGGTAAATGGATACCTGGTAGGGTGAGTGGAGGGTAAATGGATACCTGGTAGGGGGAGTGGAGGGTAAATGGATACCTGGTAGGGGGTGTAGAGGGTAAATGGATACACGGTAGGGGGAGTGGAGGGTAAATGGATACCTGGTAGGGGGAGTAGAGGGTAAATGGATACCTGGTAGGGTGAGTGGAGGGTAAATGGATATTTGGTAGGGGTAGTAGAGGGTAAATGGATACCTGGTAGGGGGAGTGGAGGGTAAATGGATACCTGGTAGGGGGAGTAGAGGGCAAATGGATACCTGGTAGGGGGAGTGGAGGGTAAATGGATACCCGGTTGGGGAGTGGAGGGCAAATGGATACCTGGTAGGGAGAGTGGAGGGTAAATGGATACCTGGTAGGGGGAGTGGAGGGTAAATGGATACCCGGTAGGGGGAGTGGAGGGTAAATGGATGCCCGGTAGGAGGAGAGGAGAGGGTAAATGGATGCCCGGTAGGGGAGAGTAGGGTAAATGGATAACCGGTAGGGGGAATGGAGGGTAAATGGATACCCGGTAGGGGGTGTAGAGGGTAAATGGATACACGGTAGGGGGAGTGGAGGGTAAATGGATACCTGGTAGGGGGAGTAGAGGGTAAATGGATACCTGGTAGGGTGAGTGGAGGGTAAATGGATATTTGGTAGGGGTAGTAGAGGGTAAATGGATACCTGGTAGGGGGAGTGGAGGGTAAATGGATACCTGGTAGGGGGAGTAGAGGGCAAATGGATACCTGGTAGGGGGAGTGGAGGGTAAATGGATACCCGGTTGGGGAGTGGAGGGCAAATGGATACCTGGTAGGGAGAGTGGAGGGTAAATGGATGCCCGGTAGGGGGAGTGGAGGGTAAATGGATGCCCGGTAGGAGGAGAGGAGGGTAAATGGATGCCCGGTAGGGGGAGTAGAGTGTCAATGGATACCTGGTAGGGGAGTGGAGGGTAAATGGATACCTGGTAGGGGGAGTGGAGGGTAAATGGATACCTGGTAGGGGGAGTAGAGGGTAAATGGATACCTGGTAGGGGGAGTGGAGGGTAAATGGATACCTGGTAGGGGGAGTGGAGGGTAAATGGATACCTGGTAGGGGGAGTAGAGGGTAAATGGATACCTGTTAGGGGGAGTAGAGGGTAAATGGATACCTGGTAGGGGGAGTGGAGGGTAAATGGATACCTGGTAGGGATTGGGGAGAGGAGGGCAAATGGATACCTGGTAGGGGGAATAGAGGGTAAATGGATACCTGGTAGGGGGAGTGGAGGGTAAATGGATACCTGGTAGGGGGAGTGGAGGGTAAATGGATACCTGGTAGGGGGAGTGGAGGGTAAATGGATACCCGGTAGGGGGAGTAGAGGGCAAATGGATACCTGGTAGGGGGAGTGGAGGGTAAATGGATACCCAGTTGGGGAGTGGAGGGCAAATGGATACCTGGTAGGGATAGTGGAGAGTAAATGGATACCTGGTAGGGGGAGTGGAGGGTAAATGGATACCTGGTAGAGGGAGCGGAGGGTAAATGGATACCTGGTAGGGGGAGTGGAGGGTAAATAGATACCTGGTAGGGGGAGTGGAGGGTAAATGGATACCTGGTAGGGAGAGTGGAGGGTAAATGGATACCTGGTAGGGGGAGTGGAGGGTAAATGGATACCTGGTAGGGGGAGTGGAGGCTAAATGGATACACGGTAGGGGTTGGGGAGAGGAGGGTAAATGGATACTTGGTAAGGGGAGCGGAGGGTAAATGGATACCCGATTGGGGAGTGGAGGGCAAATGGATACCTGGTAGTGAGAGTGGAGGGTAAATGGATACCTGGTAGGGGGAGTGGAGGGTAATTGGATACCTGGTAGGGGGAGTGGAGGGTAAATGGATACCTGGTAGGGGGAGTGGAGGGTAAATGGATACCCGGTAGGGGGAGTAGAGGGCAAATGGATACCTGGTAGGGGGAGTGGAGGGTAAATGGATACCCAGTTGGGGAGTGGAGGGCAAATGGATACCTGGTAGGGATAGTAGAGAGTAAATGGATACCTGGTAGGGGGAGTGGAGGGTAAATGGATACCTGGTAGGGGGAGCGGAGGGTAAATGGATACCTGGTAGGGGGAGTGGAGGGTAAATAGATACCTGGTAGGGGGAGTGGAGGGTAAATGGATACCTGGTAGGGAGAGTGGAGGGTAAATGGATACCTGGTAGGGGGAGTGGAGGGTAAATGGATACCTGGTAGGGGGAGTGGAGGCTAAATGGATACACGGTAGGGGTTGGGGAGAGGAGGGTAAATGGATACTTGGTAAGGGGAGCGGAGGGTAAATGGATACCCGATTGGGGAGTGGAGGGCAAATGGATACCTGGTAGTGAGAGTGGAGGGTAAATGGATACCTGGTAGGGGGAGTGGAGGGTAAATGGATACCTGGTAGGGGGAGTGGAGGGTAAATGGATACCTGGTAGGGGGAGTAGAGGGTAAATGGATACCTGGTAGGGGGAGTGGAGGGTAAATGGATACCTGGTAGGGGGAGTAGAGGGTAAATGGATACCTGGTAGGGGGAGTGGAGGGTAAATGGATACCTGGTAGGGGTTGGGGAGAGGAGGGCAAATGGATACCTGGTAGGGGGAGTAGAGGGTAAATGGATACCTGGTAGGGGGAGTGGAGGGTAAATGGATACCTGGTAGGGGGAGTGGAGGGTAAATGGATACCTGGTAGGGGGAGTGGAGGGTAAATGGATACCCGGTAGGGGGAGTAGAGGGCAAATGGATACCTGGTAGGGGGAGTGGAGGGTAAATGGATACCCAGTTGGGGAGTGGAGGGCAAATGGATACCTGGTAGGGAGAGTGGAGGGTAAATGGATACCTGGTAGGGGGAGTGGAGTGTAAATGGATACCTGGTAGGGGGAGTGGAGGGTAAATGGATACCTGGTAGGGGGAGTGGAGGGTAAATGGATACCTGGTAGGGGGAGTGGAGGGTAAATGGATACCTGGTAGGGGGAGTAGAGGGTAAATGGATACCTGGTAGGGGGAGTGGAGGGTAAATGGATACCTGGTAGGGGGAGTGGAGGGTAAATGGATACCCGGTAGGGGGAGTAGAGGGCAAATGGATACCTGGTAGGGGGAGTGGAGGGTAAATGGATACCCAGTTGGGGAGTGGAGGGCAAATGGATACCTGGTAGGGAGAGTGGAGGGTAAATGGATACCTGGTAGGGGGAGTGGAGGGTAAATGGATACCTGGTAGGGGGAGTGGAGGGTAAATGGATACCTGGTAGGGGGAGTGGAGGGTAAATGGATACCCGGTTGGGGAGTGGAGGGTAAATGGATACCTGGTAGGGAGAGTGGAGGGTAAATGGATACCTGGTAGGGGGAGTGGAGGGTAAATGGATACCTGGTAGGGGGAGTGGAGGGTAAATGGATACCTGGTAGGGGGAGTGGAGGGTAAATGGATACCTGGTAGGGGGAGTGGAGGGTAAATGGATACCCGGTTGGGGAGTGGAGGGCAAATGGATACCTGGTAGGGAGAGTGGAGGGTAAATGGATACCTGGTATGGGGAGTAGAGGGTAAAAGGATACCCGGTAGGGGGAGTGGAGGGTAAATGGATGCCCGGTAGGAGGAGAGGAGGGTAAATGGATGCCCGGTAGGGGAGAGGAGGGTAAATGGATACCTGGTAGGGTGAGTGGAGGGTAAATGGATACCTGGTAGGGGGAGTGGAGGGTAAATGGATACCTGGTAGGGGGTGTAGAGGGTAAATGGATACACGGTAGGGGGAGTGGAGGGTAAATGGATACCTGGTAGGGGGAGTAGAGGGTAAATGGATACCTGGTAGGGTGAGTGGAGGGTAAATGGATATTTGGTAGGGGTAGTAGAGGGTAAATGGATACCTGGTAGGGGGAGTGGAGGGTAAATGGATACCTGGTAGGGGGAGTAGAGGGCAAATGGATACCTGGTAGGGGGAGTGGAGGGTAAATGGATACCCGGTTGGGGAGTGGAGGGCAAATGGATACCTGGTAGGGAGAGTGGAGGGTAAATGGATACCTGGTAGGGGGAGTGGAGGGTAAATGGATACCCGGTAGGGGGAGTGGAGGGTAAATGGATGCCCGGTAGGAGGAGAGGAGAGGGTAAATGGATGCCCGGTAGGGGAGAGTAGGGTAAATGGATAACCGGTAGGGGGAATGGAGGGTAAATGGATACCCGGTAGGGGGAGTAGAGGGTCAATGGATACCTGGTAGGGGGAGTGGAGGGTAAATGGATACCTGGTAGGGGGAGTGGAGGGTAAATGGATACCCGGTTGGGGAGTGGAGGGTAAATGGATACCTGGTAGGGAGAGTGGAGGGTAAATGGATACCTGGTAGGGGGAGTAGAGGGCAAATGGATACCTGGTAGGGGGAGTGGAGGGTAAATGGATACCTGTTAGGGGGAGTAGAGGGTAAATGGATACCTGGTAGGGGGAGTGGAGGGTAAATGGATATTTGGTAGGGGTAGTAGAGGGTAAATGGATACCTGGTAGGGGGAGTGGAGGGTAAATGGATACCCGGTTGGGGAGTGGAGGGCAAATGGATACCTGGTAGGGAGAGTGGAGGGTAAATGGATGCCCGGTAGGGGGAGTGGAGGGTAAATGGATGCCCGGTAGGAGGAGAGGAGGGTAAATGGATGCCCGGTAGGGGGAGTAGAGTGTCAATGGATACCTGGTAGGGGAGTGGAGCGTAAATGGATACCCGGTAGGGGGAGTAGAGTGTAAATGGATACCTGGTAGGGGGAGTGGAGGGTAAATGGATACCTGGTAGGGGGAGTGGAGGGTAAATGGATACCTGGTAGGGAGAGTGGAGGGTAAATGGATACCTGGTAGGGGGAGTGGAGGGTAAATGGATACCTGGTAGGGGGAGTGGAGGCTAAATGGATACACGGTAGGGGTTGGGGAGAGGAGGGTAAATGGATACTTGGTAAGGGGAGCGGAGGGTAAATGGATACCCGATTGGGGAGTGGAGGGCAAATGGATACCTGGTAGTGAGAGTGGAGGGTAAATGGATACCTGGTAGGGGGAGTGGAGGGTAAATGGATACCTGGTAGGGGGAGTGGAGGGTAAATGGATACCTGGTAGGGGGAGTGGAGGGTAAATGGATACCCGGTAGGGGGAGTAGAGGGCAAATGGATACCTGGTAGGGGGAGTGGAGGGTAAATGGATACCCAGTTGGGGAGTGGAGGGCAAATGGATACCTGGTAGGGATAGTGGAGAGTAAATGGATACCTGGTAGGGGGAGTGGAGGGTAAATGGATACCTGGTAGGGGGAGCGGAGGGTAAATGGATACCTGGTAGGGGGAGTGGAGGGTAAATAGATACCTGGTAGGGGGAGTGGAGGGTAAATGGATACCTGGTAGGGAGAGTGGAGGGTAAATGGATACCTGGTAGGGGGAGTGGAGGGTAAATGGATACCTGGTAGGGGGAGTGGAGGCTAAATGGATACACGGTAGGGGTTGGGGAGAGGAGGGTAAATGGATACTTGGTAAGGGGAGCGGAGGGTAAATGGATACCCGATTGGGGAGTGGAGGGCAAATGGATACCTGGTAGTGAGAGTGGAGGGTAAATGGATACCTGGTAGGGGGAGTGGAGGGTAAATGGATACCTGGTAGGGGGAGTGGAGGGTAAATGGATACCTGGTAGGGGGAGTGGAGGGTAAATGGATACCTGGTAGGGGGAGTGGAGGGTAAATGGATACCTGGTAGGGGGAGTAGAGGGTAAATGGATACCTGGTAGGGGGAGTGGAGGGTAAATGGATACCTGGTAGGGGTTGGGGAGAGGAGGGCAAATGGATACCTGGTAGGGGGAGTAGAGGGTAAATGGATACCTGGTAGGGGGAGTGGAGGGTAAATGGATACCTGGTAGGGGGAGTGGAGGGTAAATGGATACCTGGTAGGGGGAGTGGAGGGTAAATGGATACCCGGTAGGGGGAGTAGAGGGCAAATGGATACCTGGTAGGGGGAGTGGAGGGTAAATGGATACCCAGTTGGGGAGTGGAGGGCAAATGGATACCTGGTAGGGAGAGTGGAGGGTAAATGGATACCTGGTAGGGGGAGTGGAGTGTAAATGGATACCTGGTAGGGGGAGTGGAGGGTAAATGGATACCTGGTAGGGGGAGTGGAGGGTAAATGGATACCTGGTAGGGGGAGTGGAGGGTAAATGGATACCTGGTAGGGGGAGTAGAGGGTAAATGGATACCTGGTAGGGGGAGTGGAGGGTAAATGGATACCTGGTAGGGGGAGTGGAGGGTAAATGGATACCCGGTAGGGGGAGTAGAGGGCAAATGGATACCTGGTAGGGGGAGTGGAGGGTAAATGGATACCCAGTTGGGGAGTGGAGGGCAAATGGATACCTGGTAGGGAGAGTGGAGGGTAAATGGATACCTGGTAGGGGGAGTGGAGGGTAAATGGATACCTGGTAGGGGGAGTGGAGGGTAAATGGATACCTGGTAGGGGGAGTGGAGGGTAAATGGATACCCGGTTGGGGAGTGGAGGGTAAATGGATACCTGGTAGGGAGAGTGGAGGGTAAATGGATACCTGGTAGGGGGAGTGGAGGGTAAATGGATACCTGGTAGGGGGAGTGGAGGGTAAATGGATACCTGGTAGGGGGAGTGGAGGGTAAATGGATACCTGGTAGGGGGAGTGGAGGGTAAATGGATACCCGGTTGGGGAGTGGAGGGCAAATGGATACCTGGTAGGGAGAGTGGAGGGTAAATGGATACCTGGTATGGGGAGTAGAGGGTAAAAGGATACCCGGTAGGGGGAGTGGAGGGTAAATGGATGCCCGGTAGGAGGAGAGGAGGGTAAATGGATGCCCGGTAGGGGAGAGGAGGGTAAATGGATACCTGGTAGGGTGAGTGGAGGGTAAATGGATACCTGGTAGGGGGAGTGGAGGGTAAATGGATACCTGGTAGGGGGTGTAGAGGGTAAATGGATACACGGTAGGGGGAGTGGAGGGTAAATGGATACCTGGTAGGGGGAGTAGAGGGTAAATGGATACCTGGTAGGGTGAGTGGAGGGTAAATGGATATTTGGTAGGGGTAGTAGAGGGTAAATGGATACCTGGTAGGGGGAGTGGAGGGTAAATGGATACCTGGTAGGGGGAGTAGAGGGCAAATGGATACCTGGTAGGGGGAGTGGAGGGTAAATGGATACCCGGTTGGGGAGTGGAGGGCAAATGGATACCCGGTAGGGGGAGTAGAGGGTCAATGGATACCTGGTAGGGGGAGTGGAGGGTAAATGGATACCCGGTAGGGGGAGTAGAGGGTCAATGGATACCTGGTAGGGGGAGTGGAGGGTAAATGGATACCTGGTAGGGGGAGTGGAGGGTAAATGGATACCCGGTTGGGGAGTGGAGGGTAAATGGATACCTGGTAGGGAGAGTGGAGGGTAAATGGATACCTGGTAGGGGGAGTAGAGGGCAAATGGATACCTGGTAGGGGGAGTGGAGGGTAAATGGATACCTGTTAGGGGGAGTAGAGGGTAAATGGATACCTGGTAGGGGGAGTGGAGGGTAAATGGATATTTGGTAGGGGTAGTAGAGGGTAAATGGATACCTGGTAGGGGGAGTGGAGGGTAAATGGATACCCGGTTGGGGAGTGGAGGGCAAATGGATACCTGGTAGGGAGAGTGGAGGGTAAATGGATGCCCGGTAGGGGGAGTGGAGGGTAAATGGATGCCCGGTAGGAGGAGAGGAGGGTAAATGGATGCCCGGTAGGGGGAGTAGAGTGTCAATGGATACCTGGTAGGGGAGTGGAGCGTAAATGGATACCCGGTAGGGGGAGTAGAGGGTAAATGGATACCTGGTAGGGGGAGTGGAGGGTAAATGGATACCTGGTAGGGGGAGTGGAGGGTAAATGGATACCTGGTAGGGGGAGTAGAGGGTAAATGGATACCTGGTAGGGGGAGTGGAGGGTAAATGGATACCTGGTAGGGGGAGTGGAGGGTAAATGGATACCTGGTAGGGGGAGTAGAGGGTAAATGGATACCTGTTAGGGGGAGTAGAGGGTAAATGGATACCTGGTAGGGGGAGTGGAGGGTAAATGGATACCTGTTAGGGGGAGTAGAGGGTAAATGGATACCTGGTAGGGGGAGTGGAGGGTAAATGGATATTTGGTAGGGGTAGTAGAGGGTAAATGGATACCTGGTAGGGGGAGTGGAGGGTAAATGGATACCCGGTTGGGGAGTGGAGGGCAAATGGATACCTGGTAGGGAGAGTGGAGGGTAAATGGATGCCCGGTAGGGGGAGTGGAGGGTAAATGGATGCCCGGTAGGAGGAGAGGAGGGTAAATGGATGCCCGGTAGGGGGAGTAGAGTGTCAATGGATACCTGGTAGGGGAGTGGAGCGTAAATGGATACCCGGTAGGGGGAGTAGAGGGTAAATGGATACCTGGTAGGGGGAGTGGAGGGTAAATGGATACCTGGTAGGGGGAGTGGAGGGTAAATGGATACCTGGTAGGGGGAGTAGAGGGTAAATGGATACCTGGTAGGGGGAGTGGAGGGTAAATGGATACCTGGTAGGGGGAGTGGAGGGTAAATGGATACCTGGTAGGGGGAGTAGAGGGTAAATGGATACCTGTTAGGGGGAGTAGAGGGTAAATGGATACCTGGTAGGGGGAGTGGAGGGTAAATGGATACCTGGTAGGGATTGGGGAGAGGAGGGCAAATGGATACCTGGTAGGGGGAGTAGAGGGTAAATGGATACCTGGTAGGGGGAGTGGAGGGTAAATGGATACCTGGTAGGGGGAGTGGAGGGTAAATGGATACCTGGTAGGGGGAGTGGAGGGTAAATGGATACCCGGTAGGGGGAGTAGAGGGCAAATGGATACCTGGTAGGGGGAGTGGAGGGTAAATGGATACCCAGTTGGGGAGTGGAGGGCAAATGGATACCTGGTAGGGATAGTGGAGAGTAAATGGATACCTGGTAGGGGGAGTGGAGGGTAAATGGATACCTGGTAGGGGGAGCGGAGGGTAAATGGATACCTGGTAGGGGGAGTGGAGGGTAAATAGATACCTGGTAGGGGGAGTGGAGGGTAAATGGATACCTGGTAGGGAGAGTGGAGGGTAAATGGATACCTGGTAGGGGGAGTGGAGGGTAAATGGATACCTGGTAGGGGGAGTGGAGGCTAAATGGATACACGGTAGGGGTTGGGGAGAGGAGGGTAAATGGATACTTGGTAAGGGGAGCGGAGGGTAAATGGATACCCGATTGGGGAGTGGAGGGCAAATGGATACCTGGTAGTGAGAGTGGAGGGTAAATGGATACCTGGTAGGGGGAGTGGAGGGTAAATGGATACCTGGTAGGGGGAGTGGAGGGTAAATGGATACCTGGTAGGGGGAGTGGAGGGTAAATGGATACCTGGTAGGGGGAGTGGAGGGTAAATGGATACCTGGTAGGGGGAGTAGAGGGTAAATGGATACCTGGTAGGGGGAGTGGAGGGTAAATGGATACCTGGTAGGGGTTGGGGAGAGGAGGGCAAATGGATACCTGGTAGGGGGAGTAGAGGGTAAATGGATACCTGGTAGGGGGAGTGGAGGGTAAATGGATACCTGGTAGGGGGAGTGGAGGGTAAATGGATACCTGGTAGGGGGAGTGGAGGGTAAATGGATACCCGGTAGGGGGAGTAGAGGGCAAATGGATACCTGGTAGGGGGAGTGGAGGGTAAATGGATACCCAGTTGGGGAGTGGAGGGCAAATGGATACCTGGTAGGGAGAGTGGAGGGTAAATGGATACCTGGTAGGGGGAGTGGAGTGTAAATGGATACCTGGTAGGGGGAGTGGAGGGTAAATGGATACCTGGTAGGGGGAGTGGAGGGTAAATGGATACCTGGTAGGGGGAGTGGAGGGTAAATGGATACCTGGTAGGGGGAGTAGAGGGTAAATGGATACCTGGTAGGGGGAGTGGAGGGTAAATGGATACCTGGTAGGGGGAGTGGAGGGTAAATGGATACCCGGTAGGGGGAGTAGAGGGCAAATGGATACCTGGTAGGGGGAGTGGAGGGTAAATGGATACCCAGTTGGGGAGTGGAGGGCAAATGGATACCTGGTAGGGAGAGTGGAGGGTAAATGGATACCTGGTAGGGGGAGTGGAGGGTAAATGGATACCTGGTAGGGGGAGTGGAGGGTAAATGGATACCTGGTAGGGGGAGTGGAGGGTAAATGGATACCCGGTTGGGGAGTGGAGGGTAAATGGATACCTGGTAGGGAGAGTGGAGGGTAAATGGATACCTGGTAGGGGGAGTGGAGGGTAAATGGATACCTGGTAGGGGGAGTGGAGGGTAAATGGATACCTGGTAGGGGGAGTGGAGGGTAAATGGATACCTGGTAGGGGGAGTGGAGGGTAAATGGATACCCGGTTGGGGAGTGGAGGGCAAATGGATACCTGGTAGGGAGAGTGGAGGGTAAATGGATACCTGGTATGGGGAGTAGAGGGTAAAAGGATACCCGGTAGGGGGAGTGGAGGGTAAATGGATGCCCGGTAGGAGGAGAGGAGGGTAAATGGATGCCCGGTAGGGGAGAGGAGGGTAAATGGATACCTGGTAGGGTGAGTGGAGGGTAAATGGATACCTGGTAGGGGGAGTGGAGGGTAAATGGATACCTGGTAGGGGGTGTAGAGGGTAAATGGATACACGGTAGGGGGAGTGGAGGGTAAATGGATACCTGGTAGGGGGAGTAGAGGGTAAATGGATACCTGGTAGGGTGAGTGGAGGGTAAATGGATATTTGGTAGGGGTAGTAGAGGGTAAATGGATACCTGGTAGGGGGAGTGGAGGGTAAATGGATACCTGGTAGGGGGAGTAGAGGGCAAATGGATACCTGGTAGGGGGAGTGGAGGGTAAATGGATACCCGGTTGGGGAGTGGAGGGCAAATGGATACCTGGTAGGGAGAGTGGAGGGTAAATGGATACCTGGTAGGGGGAGTGGAGGGTAAATGGATACCCGGTAGGGGGAGTGGAGGGTAAATGGATGCCCGGTAGGAGGAGAGGAGAGGGTAAATGGATGCCCGGTAGGGGAGAGTAGGGTAAATGGATAACCGGTAGGGGGAATGGAGGGTAAATGGATACCCGGTAGGGGGAGTAGAGGGTCAATGGATACCTGGTAGGGGAGTGGAGCGAAAATGGATACCCGGTAGGAGGAGAGGAGAGGGTAAATGGATGCCCGGTAGGGGAGAGTAGGGTAAATGGATACCCGGTAGGGGGAGTGGAGGGTAAATGGATACCCGGTAGGGGGAGTAGAGGGTAAATGGATACCTGGTAGGGTGAGTGGAGGGTAAATGGATATTTGGTAGGGGTAGTAGAGGGTAAATGGATACCTGGTAGGGGGAGTGGAGGGTAAATGGATACCTGGTAGGGGGAGTAGAGGGCAAATGGATACCTGGTAGGGGGAGTGGAGGGTAAATGGATACCCGGTTGGGGAGTGGAGGGCAAATGGATACCTGGTAGGGAGAGTGGAGGGTAAATGGATACCTGGTAGGGGGAGTGGAGGGTAAATGGATACCTGGTAGGGGGAGTAGAGGGCAAATGGATACCTGGTAGGGGGAGTGGAGGGTAAATGGATACACGGTAGGGGGAGTGGAGGGTAAATGGATACACGGTACGGGGAGTGGAGGGTAAATGGATACCTGGTAGGGGGAATAGAGGGTAAATAGATATCCGGTAGGGGGAGTGGAGGGTAAATGGATACTTGGTAAGGGGAGCGGAGGGTAAATGGATACCCGATTGGGGAGTGGAGGGCAAATGGATACCTGGTAGTGAGAGTGGAGGGTAAATGGATACCTGGTAGGGGGAGTGGAGGGTAAATGGATACCTGGTAGGGGGAGTGGAGGGTAAATGGATACCTGGTAGGGGGAGTGGAGGGTAAATGGATACCTGGTAGGGGGAGTGGAGGGTAAATGGATACCTGGTAGGGGGAGTAGAGGGTAAATGGATATCTGGTAGGGGGAGTGGAGGGTAAATGGATACCTGGTAGGGGGAGTAGAGGGTAAATGGATACCTGGTAGGGTGAGTGGAGGGTATTTGGATACCTGGTAGGGGGAGTAGAGGGTAAAATGGATACCTGTTAGGGGGAGTAGAGGGTAAATGGATACCTGGTAGGGGGAGTGGAGGGTAAATGGATACCTGGTAGGGGTTGGGGAGAGGAGGGCAAATGGATACCTGGTAGGGGGAGTAGAGGGTAAATGGATACCTGGTAGGGGGAGTGGAGGGTAAATGGATACCTGGTAGGGGGAGTGGAGGGTAAATGGATACCTGGTAGGGGGAGTGGAGGGTAAATGGATACCCGGTAGGGGGAGTAGAGGGCAAATGGATACCTGGTAGGGGGAGTGGAGGGTAAATGGATACCCAGTTGGGGAGTGGAGGGCAAATGGATACCTGGTAGGGAGAGTGGAGGGTAAATGGATACCTGGTAGGGGGAGTGGAGGGTAAATGGATACCTGGTAGGGGGAGTGGAGGGTAAATGGATACCTGGTAGGGGGAGTGGAGGGTAAATGGATACCCGGTTGGGGAGTGGAGGGTAAATGGATACCTGGTAGGGAGAGTGGAGGGTAAATGGATACCTGGTAGGGGGAGTGGAGGGTAAATGGATACCTGGTAGGGGGAGTGGAGGGTAAATGGATACCTGGTAGGGGGAGTGGAGGGTAAATGGATACCCGGTTGGGGAGTGGAGGGCAAATGGATACCTGGTAGGGAGAGTGGAGGGTAAATGGATACCTGGTAGGGGGAGTAGAGGGTAAAAGGATACCCGGTAGGGGGAGTGGAGGGTAAATGGATGCCCGGTAGGAGGAGAGGAGGGTAAATGGATGCCCGGTAGGGGAGAGGAGGGTAAATGGATACCTGGTAGGGTGAGTGGAGGGTAAATGGATACCTGGTAGGGGGAGTGGAGGGTAAATGGATACCTGGTAGGGGGTGTAGAGGGTAAATGGATACTCGGTAGGGGGAGTGGAGGGTAAATGGATACCTGGTAGGGGGAGTAGAGGGTAAATGGATACCTGGTAGGGTGAGTGGAGGGTAAATGGATATTTGGTAGGGGTAGTAGAGGGTAAATGGATACCTGGTAGGGGGAGTGGAGGGTAAATGGATACCTGGTAGGGGGAGTAGAGGGCAAATGGATACCCGGTAGGGGGAGTGGAGGGTAAATGGATACCCGGTTGGGGAGTGGAGGGCAAATGGATACCTGGTAGGGAGAGTGGAGGGTAAATGGATACCTGGTAGGGGGAGTGGAGGGTAAATGGATACCCGGTAGGGGGAGTGGAGGGTAAATGGATGCCCGGTAGGAGGAGAGGAGAGGGTAAATGGATGCCCGGTAGGGGAGAGTAGGGTAAATGAATAACCGGTAGGGGGAATGGAGGGTAAATGGATACCCGGTAGGGGGAGTAGAGGGTCAATGGATACCTGGTAGGGGAGTGGAGCGAAAATGGATACCCGGTAGGAGGAGAGGAGAGGGTAAATGGATGCCCGGTAGGGGAGAGTAGGGTAAATGGATACCCGGTAGGGGGAGTGGAGGGTAAATGGATACCCGGTAGGGGGAGTAGAGGGTAAATGGATACCTGGTAGGGTGAGTGGAGGGTAAATGGATATTTGGTAGGGGTAGTAGAGGGTAAATGGATACCTGGTAGGGGGAGTGGAGGGTAAATGGATACCTGGTAGGGGGAGTAGAGGGCAAATGGATACCTGGTAGGGTGAGTGGAGGGTAAATGGATACCCGGTTGGGGAGTGGAGGGCAAATGGATACCTGGTAGGGAGAGTGGAGGGTAAATGGATACCTGGTAGGGGGAGTGGAGGGTAAATGGATACCCGGTAGGGGGAGTGGAGGGTAAATGGATGCCCGGTAGGAGGAGAGGAGAGGGTAAATGGATGCCCGGTAGGGAAGAGTAGGGTAAATGGATACCCGGTAGGGGGAGTGGAGGGTAAATGGATACCCGGTAGGGGGAGTAGAGGGTCAATGGATACCTGGTAGGGGAGTGGAGCGAAAATGGATACCCGGTAGGGGGAGTAGAGGGTAAATGGATACCTGGTAGGGGGAGTGGAGGCTAAATGGATACCCGGTAGGGGTTGGGGAGTGGAGGGTAAATGGATACACGGTAGGGGGAGTGGAGGGTAAATGGATACCCGGTTGGGGAGTGGAGGGTAAATGGATACCTGGTAGGGAGAGTGGAGGGTAAATGGATACCTGGTAGGGGGAGTGGAGGGTAAATGGATACCTGGTAGGGGGAGTGGAGGGTAAATGGATACCTGGTAGGGGGAGTGGAGGGTAAATGGATACCCGGTTGGGGAGTGGAGGGCAAATGGATACCTGGTAGGGAGAGTGGAGGGTAAATGGATACCTGGTAGGGGGAGTAGAGGGTAAAAGGATACCCGGTAGGGGGAGTGGAGGGTAAATGGATGCCCGGTAGGAGGAGAGGAGGGTAAATGGATGCCCGGTAGGGGAGAGGAGGGTAAATGGATACCTGGTAGGGTGAGTGGAGGGTAAATGGATACCTGGTAGGGGGAGTGGAGGGTAAATGGATACCTGGTAGGGGGTGTAGAGGGTAAATGGATACTCGGTAGGGGGAGTGGAGGGTAAATGGATACCTGGTAGGGGGAGTAGAGGGTAAATGGATACCTGGTAGGGTGAGTGGAGGGTAAATGGATATTTGGTAGGGGTAGTAGAGGGTAAATGGATACCTGGTAGGGGGAGTGGAGGGTAAATGGATACCTGGTAGGGGGAGTAGAGGGCAAATGGATACCCGGTAGGGGGAGTGGAGGGTAAATGGATACCCGGTTGGGGAGTGGAGGGCAAATGGATACCTGGTAGGGAGAGTGGAGGGTAAATGGATACCTGGTAGGGGGAGTGGAGGGTAAATGGATACCCGGTAGGGGGAGTGGAGGGTAAATGGATGCCCGGTAGGAGGAGAGGAGAGGGTAAATGGATGCCCGGTAGGGGAGAGTAGGGTAAATGAATAACCGGTAGGGGGAATGGAGGGTAAATGGATACCCGGTAGGGGGAGTAGAGGGTCAATGGATACCTGGTAGGGGAGTGGAGCGAAAATGGATACCCGGTAGGAGGAGAGGAGAGGGTAAATGGATGCCCGGTAGGGGAGAGTAGGGTAAATGGATACCCGGTAGGGGGAGTGGAGGGTAAATGGATACCCGGTAGGGGGAGTAGAGGGTAAATGGATACCTGGTAGGGTGAGTGGAGGGTAAATGGATATTTGGTAGGGGTAGTAGAGGGTAAATGGATACCTGGTAGGGGGAGTGGAGGGTAAATGGATACCTGGTAGGGGGAGTAGAGGGCAAATGGATACCTGGTAGGGTGAGTGGAGGGTAAATGGATACCCGGTTGGGGAGTGGAGGGCAAATGGATACCTGGTAGGGAGAGTGGAGGGTAAATGGATACCTGGTAGGGGGAGTGGAGGGTAAATGGATACCCGGTAGGGGGAGTGGAGGGTAAATGGATGCCCGGTAGGAGGAGAGGAGAGGGTAAATGGATGCCCGGTAGGGAAGAGTAGGGTAAATGGATACCCGGTAGGGGGAGTGGAGGGTAAATGGATACCCGGTAGGGGGAGTAGAGGGTCAATGGATACCTGGTAGGGGAGTGGAGCGAAAATGGATACCCGGTAGGGGGAGTAGAGGGTAAATGGATACCTGGTAGGGGGAGTGGAGGCTAAATGGATACCCGGTAGGGGTTGGGGAGTGGAGGGTAAATGGATACACGGTAGGGGGAGTGGAGGGTAAATGGATACACGGTAGGGGGAGTTGAGGGTAAATGGATACCTGGTAGGGGGAGTGGAGGCTAATTGGATACACGGTAGGGGTTGGGGAGTGGAGGGTAAATGGATACACGGTAAGGGGGAGTGGAGGGTAAATGGAAACACGGTAGGGAGAGTGGAGGGTAAATGGATACACGGTAGGGGGAGTGGAGGGTAAATGGATGCCCGGTAGGAGGAGAGGAGGGTAAATGGATGCCCGGTAGGGGAGAGGAGGGTAAATGGATACCCGGTAAGGGAGAGGAGGGTAAATGGATACCCGTTTGGGGAGTGGAGGGTAAATGGATACCTGGTAGGGGAGAGGAGGGTAAATGGATACCTGGTTGGGGGAGTGGAGGGTAAATGGATACCCGGTTGGGGAGTGGAGGGCAAATGGATACCTGGTAGGGAGAGTGGAGGGTAAATGGATACCTGGTAGGGGGAGTAGAGGGTAAAAGGATACCCGGTAGGGGGAGTGGAGGGTAAATGGATGCCCGGTAGGAGGAGAGGAGGGTAAATGGATGCCCGGTAGGGGAGAGGAGGGTAAATGGATACCTGGTAGGGGGAGTGGAGGGTAAATGGATACCTGGTAGGGGGAGTGGAGGGTAAATGGAAACCTGGTAGGGGGAGTAGAGGGTAAATGGATACACGGTAGGGGGAGTGGAGGGTAAATGGATACCTGGTAGGGGGAGTAGAGGGTAAATGGATACCTGGTAGGGTGAGTGGAGGGTAAATGGATATTTGGTAGGGGTAGTAGAGGGTAAATGGATACCTGGTAGGGGGAGTGGAGGGTAAATGGATACCTGGTAGGGGGAGTAGAGGGCAAATGGATACCTGGTAGGGGGAATGGAGGGTAAATGGATACCCGGTTGGGGAGTGGAGGGCAAATGGATACCTGGTAGGGAGAGTGGAGGGTAAATGGATACCTGGTAGGGGGAGTGGAGGGTAAATGGATACCCGGTAGGGGGAGTGGAGGGTAAATGGATGCCCGGTAGGAGGAGAGGAGAGGGTAAATGGATGCCCGGTAGGGGAGAGGAGGGTAAATGGATACCTGGTAGGGGGAGTGGAGGCTAAATGGATACACGGTAGGGGTTGGGGAGAGGAGGGTAAATGGATACTTGGTAGGGGGAGAGGAGGGTAAATGGATACCCGGTTGGGGAGTGGAGGGCAAATGGATACCTGGTAGGGAGAGTGGAGGGTAAATGGATACCTGGTAGGAAGAGTGGAGGGTAAATGGATACCTGGTAGGGGGAGTGGAGGGTAAATGGATACCCGTTAGGGGGAGTGGAGGGTAAATGGATACCTGGTAGGGGGAGTAGAGGGTAAATGGATACCTGGTAGGGGAGAGGAGGGTAAATGGATACCTGGTTGGGGGAGTGGAGGGTAAATGAATACCCGGTAGGGGAGAGGAGGGTAAATGGATACCCGTTTGGGGAGTGGAGGGTAAATGGATACCTGGTAGGGGAGAGGAGGGTAAATGGATCCCTGGTTGGGGGAGTGGAAGGTAAATGAATACCCGGTAGGGGAGAGGAGGGTAAATGGATACCTGGTAGGGGGAGTGGAGGGTAAATAGATACCTGGTAGGGGGAGTGGAGGCTAAATGGATACACGGTAGGGGTTGGGGAGAGGAGGGTAAATGGATACTTGGTAGGGGGAGAGGAGGGTAAATGGATACCTGGTAGGGGAGAGGAGGGTAAATGGATACCTGGTTGGGGGAGTGGAGGGTAAATGAATACCCGGTAGGGGAGAGAAGGGTAAATGGATACCTGGTAGGGGGAGTGGAGGGTAAATGGATACCTGGTAGGGGGAGTGGAGGCTAAATGGATACACGGTAGGGGTTGGGGAGAGGAGGGTAAATGGATACTTGGTAGGGGGAGAGGAGGGTAAATGGATACCCGGTTGGGGAGTGGAGGGCAATTGGATACCTGGTAGGGAGAGTGGAGGGTAAATGGATACCTGGTAGGGTGAGTGGAGGGTAAATGGATACCTGGTAGGGGGAGTGGAGGGTAAATGGATACCTGGTAGGGGGAGTAGAGGGTAAATGGATACCTGGTAGGGGGAGTAGAGGGTAAATGGATACCTGGTAGGGGGAGTGGAGGGTAAATGGATACCTGGTAGGGGTTGGGGAGAGGAGGGTAAATGGATACCTGGTAGGGGGAGTAGGGGGTAAATGGATACCTGGTAGGGGGAGTGGAGGGTAAATGGATACCTGGTAGGGGGAGTGGAGGGTAAATGGATACCTGGTAGGGGAAGTGGAGGGTAAATGGATACCCGGTAGGGGGAGTAGAGGGCAAATGGATACCTGGTAAGGGGGAGTGGAGGGTAAATGGATACCCGGTAGGGGGAGTAGAGGGCAAATGGATACCTGGTAGGGGGAGTGGAGGGTAAATGGATACCTGGTAGGGTGTGTAGAGGGTAAATGGATACTCGGTAGGGGGAGTGGAGGGTAAATGGATACCTGGTAGGGGGAGTAGAGGGTAAATGGATACCTGGTAGGGTGAGTGGAGGGTAAATGGATATTTGGTAGGGGTAGTAGAGGGTAAATGGATACCTGGTAGGGGGAGTGGAGGGTAAATGGATACCTGGTAGGGGGAGTAGAGGGCAAATGGATACCCGGTAGGGGGAGTGGAGGGTAAATGGATACCCGGTTGGGGAGTGGAGGGCAAATGGATACCTGGTAGGGAGAGTGGAGGGTAAATGGATACCTGGTAGGGGGAGTGGAGGGTAAATGGATACCCGGTAGGGGGAGTGGAGGGTAAATGGATGCCCGGTAGGAGGAGAGGAGAGGGTAAATGGATGCCCGGTAGGGGAGAGTAGGGTAAATGGATAACCGGTAGGGGGAATGGAGGGTAAATGGATACCCGGTAGGGGAGTGGAGGGTAAATGGATACCTGGTAGGGGAGAGGAGGGTAAATGGATCCCTGGTTGGGGGAGTGGAGGGTAAATGAATACCCGGTAGGGGAGAGGAGGGTAAATGGATACCTGGTAGGGGGAGTGGAGGGTAAATGGATACCTGGTAGGGGGAGTGGAGGCTAAATGGATACACGGTAGGGGTTGGGGAGAGGAGGGTAAATGGATACTTGGTAGGGGGAGAGGAGGGTAAATGGATACCTGGTAGGGGAGAGGAGGGTAAATGGATACCTGGTTGGGGGAGTGGAGGGTAAATGAATACCCGGTAGGGGAGAGAAGGGTAAATGGATACCTGGTAGGGGGAGTGGAGGGTAAATGGATACCTGGTAGGGGGAGTGGAGGCTAAATGGATACACGGTAGGGGTTGGGGAGAGGAGGGTAAATGGATACTTGGTAGGGGGAGAGGAGGGTAAATGGATACCCGGTTGGGGAGTGGAGGGCAATTGGATACCTGGTAGGGAGAGTGGAGGGTAAATGGATACCTGGTAGGGTGAGTGGAGGGTAAATGGATACCTGGTAGGGGGAGTGGAGGGTAAATGGATACCTGGTAGGGGGAGTAGAGGGTAAATGGATACCTGGTAGGGGGAGTAGAGGGTAAATGGATACCTGGTAGGGGGAGTGGAGGGTAAATGGATACCTGGTAGGGGTTGGGGAGAGGAGGGTAAATGGATACCTGGTAGGGGGAGTAGGGGGTAAATGGATACCTGGTAGGGGGAGTGGAGGGTAAATGGATACCTGGTAGGGGGAGTGGAGGGTAAATGGATACCTGGTAGGGGAAGTGGAGGGTAAATGGATATCCGGTAGGGGGAGTAGAGGGCAAATGGATACCTGGTAAGGGGGAGTGGAGGGTAAATGGATACCCGGTAGGGGGAGTAGAGGGCAAATGGATACCTGGTAGGGGGAGTGGAGGGTAAATGGATACCTGGTAGGGGGTGTAGAGGGTAAATGGATACTCGGTAGGGGGAGTGGAGGGTAAATGGATACCTGGTAGGGGGAGTAGAGGGTAAATGGATACCTGGTAGGGTGAGTGGAGGGTAAATGGATATTTGGTAGGGGTAGTAGAGGGTAAATGGATACCTGGTAGGGGGAGTGGAGGGTAAATGGATACCTGGTAGGGGGAGTAGAGGGCAAATGGATACCCGGTAGGGGGAGTGGAGGGTAAATGGATACCCGGTTGGGGAGTGGAGGGCAAATGGATACCTGGTAGGGAGAGTGGAGGGTAAATGGATACCTGGTAGGGGGAGTGGAGGGTAAATGGATACCCGGTAGGGGGAGTGGAGGGTAAATGGATGCCCGGTAGGAGGAGAGGAGAGGGTAAATGGATGCCCGGTAGGGGAGAGTAGGGTAAATGGATAACCGGTAGGGGGAATGGAGGGTAAATGGATACCCGGTAGGGGGAGTAGAGGGTCAATGGATACCTGGTAGGGGAGTGGAGCGAAAATGGATACCCGGTAGGAGGAGAGGAGAGGGTAAATGGATGCCCGGTAGGGGAGAGTAGGGTAAATGGATACCCGGTAGGGGGAGTGGAGGGTAAATGGATACCCGGTAGGGGGAGTAGAGGGTAAATGGATACCTGGTAGGGTGAGTGGAGGGTAAATGGATATTTGGTAGGGGTAGTAGAGGGTAAATGGATACCTGGTAGGGGGAGTGGAGGGTAAATGGATACCTGGTAGGGGGAGTAGAGGGCAAATGGATACCTGGTAGGGTGAGTGGAGGGTAAATGGATACCCGGTTGGGGAGTGGAGGGCAAATGGATACCTGGTAGGGAGAGTGAAGGGTAAATGGATACCTGGTAGGGGGAGTGGAGGGTAAATGGATACCCGGTAGGGGGAGTGGAGGGTAAATGGATGCCCGGTAGGAGGAGAGGAGAGGGTAAATGGATGCCCGGTAGGGGAGAGTAGGGTAAATGGATACCCGGTAGGGGGAGTGGAGGGTAAATGGATACCCGGTAGGGGGAGTAGAGGGTCAATGGATACCTGGTAGGGGAGTGGAGCGAAAATGGATACCCGGTAGGGGGAGTAGAGGGTAAATGGATACCTGGTAGGGGGAGTGGAGGCTAAATGGATACCCGGTAGGGGTTGGGGAGTGGAGGGTAAATGGATACACGGTAGGGGGAGTGGAGGGTAAATGGATACACGGTAGGGGGAGTTGAGGGTAAATGGATACCTGGTAGGGGGAGTGGAGGCTAATTGGATACACGGTAGGGGTTGGGGAGTGGAGGGTAAATGGATACACGGTAAGGGGGAGTGGAGGGTAAATGGAAACACGGTAGGGAGAGTGGAGGGTAAATGGATACACGGTAGGGGGAGTGGAGGGTAAATGGATGCCCGGTAGGAGGAGAGGAGGGTAAATGGATGCCCGGTAGGGGAGAGGAGGGTAAATGGATACCCGGTAAGGGAGAGGAGGGTAAATGGATACCCGTTTGGGGAGTGGAGGGTAAATGGATACCTGGTAGGGGAGAGGAGGGTAAATGGATACCTGGTTGGGGGAGTGGAGGGTAAATGGATACCCGGTTGGGGAGTGGAGGGCAAATGGATACCTGGTAGGGAGAGTGGAGGGTAAATGGATACCTGGTAGGGGGAGTAGAGGGTAAAAGGATACCCGGTAGGGGGAGTGGAGGGTAAATGGATGCCCGGTAGGAGGAGAGGAGGGTAAATGGATGCCCGGTAGGGGAGAGGAGGGTAAATGGATACCTGGTAGGGGGAGTGGAGGGTAAATGGATACCTGGTAGGGGGAGTGGAGGGTAAATGGAAACCTGGTAGGGGGAGTAGAGGGTAAATGGATACACGGTAGGGGGAGTGGAGGGTAAATGGATACCTGGTAGGGGGAGTAGAGGGTAAATGGATACCTGGTAGGGTGAGTGGAGGGTAAATGGATATTTGGTAGGGGTAGTAGAGGGTAAATGGATACCTGGTAGGGGGAGTGGAGGGTAAATGGATACCTGGTAGGGGGAGTAGAGGGCAAATGGATACCTGGTAGGGGGAATGGAGGGTAAATGGATACCCGGTTGGGGAGTGGAGGGCAAATGGATACCTGGTAGGGAGAGTGGAGGGTAAATGGATACCTGGTAGGGGGAGTGGAGGGTAAATGGATACCCGGTAGGGGGAGTGGAGGGTAAATGGATGCCCGGTAGGAGGAGAGGAGAGGGTAAATGGATGCCCGGTAGGGGAGAGGAGGGTAAATGGATACCTGGTAGGGGGAGTGGAGGCTAAATGGATACACGGTAGGGGTTGGGGAGAGGAGGGTAAATGGATACTTGGTAGGGGGAGAGGAGGGTAAATGGATACCCGGTTGGGGAGTGGAGGGCAAATGGATACCTGGTAGGGAGAGTGGAGGGTAAATGGATACCTGGTAGGAAGAGTGGAGGGTAAATGGATACCTGGTAGGGGGAGTGGAGGGTAAATGGATACCCGTTAGGGGGAGTGGAGGGTAAATGGATACCTGGTAGGGGGAGTAGAGGGTAAATGGATACCTGGTAGGGGAGAGGAGGGTAAATGGATACCTGGTTGGGGGAGTGGAGGGTAAATGAATACCCGGTAGGGGAGAGGAGGGTAAATGGATACCCGTTTGGGGAGTGGAGGGTAAATGGATACCTGGTAGGGGAGAGGAGGGTAAATGGATCCCTGGTTGGGGGAGTGGAGGGTAAATGAATACCCGGTAGGGGAGAGGAGGGTAAATGGATACCCGGTAAGGGGGAGTGGAGGGTAAATGGAAACACGGTAGGGAGAGTGGAGGGTAAATGGATACACGGTAGGGGGAGTGGAGGGTAAATGGATGCCCGGTAGGAGGAGAGGAGGGTAAATGGATGCCCGGTAGGGGAGAGGAGGGTAAATGGATACCCGGTAAGGGAGAGGAGGGTAAATGGATACCCGTTTGGGGAGTGGAGGGTAAATGGATACCTGGTAGGGGAGAGGAGGGTAAATGGATACCTGGTTGGGGGAGTGGAGGGTAAATGGATACCCGGTTGGGGAGTGGAGGGCAAATGGATACCTGGTAGGGAGAGTGGAGGGTAAATGGATACCTGGTAGGGGGAGTAGAGGGTAAAAGGATACCCGGTAGGGGGAGTGGAGGGTAAATGGATGCCCGGTAGGAGGAGAGGAGGGTAAATGGATGCCCGGTAGGGGAGAGGAGGGTAAATGGATACCTGGTAGGGGGAGTGGAGGGTAAATGGATACCTGGTAGGGGGAGTGGAGGGTAAATGGAAACCTGGTAGGGGGAGTAGAGGGTAAATGGATACACGGTAGGGGGAGTGGAGGGTAAATGGATACCTGGTAGGGGGAGTAGAGGGTAAATGGATACCTGGTAGGGTGAGTGGAGGGTAAATGGATATTTGGTAGGGGTAGTAGAGGGTAAATGGATACCTGGTAGGGGGAGTGGAGGGTAAATGGATACCTGGTAGGGGGAGTAGAGGGCAAATGGATACCTGGTAGGGGGAATGGAGGGTAAATGGATACCCGGTTGGGGAGTGGAGGGCAAATGGATACCTGGTAGGGAGAGTGGAGGGTAAATGGATACCTGGTAGGGGGAGTGGAGGGTAAATGGATACCCGGTAGGGGGAGTGGAGGGTAAATGGATGCCCGGTAGGAGGAGAGGAGAGGGTAAATGGATGCCCGGTAGGGGAGAGGAGGGTAAATGGATACCTGGTAGGGGGAGTGGAGGCTAAATGGATACACGGTAGGGGTTGGGGAGAGGAGGGTAAATGGATACTTGGTAGGGGGAGAGGAGGGTAAATGGATACCCGGTTGGGGAGTGGAGGGCAAATGGATACCTGGTAGGGAGAGTGGAGGGTAAATGGATACCTGGTAGGAAGAGTGGAGGGTAAATGGATACCTGGTAGGGGGAGTGGAGGGTAAATGGATACCCGTTAGGGGGAGTGGAGGGTAAATGGATACCTGGTAGGGGGAGTAGAGGGTAAATGGATACCTGGTAGGGGAGAGGAGGGTAAATGGATACCTGGTTGGGGGAGTGGAGGGTAAATGAATACCCGGTAGGGGAGAGGAGGGTAAATGGATACCCGTTTGGGGAGTGGAGGGTAAATGGATACCTGGTAGGGGAGAGGAGGGTAAATGGATCCCTGGTTGGGGGAGTGGAGGGTAAATGAATACCCGGTAGGGGAGAGGAGGGTAAATGGATACCTGGTAGGGGGAGTGGAGGGTAAATGGATACCTGGTAGGGGGAGTGGAGGCTAAATGGATACACGGTAGGGGTTGGGGAGAGGAGGGTAAATGGATACTTGGTAGGGGGAGAGGAGGGTAAATGGATACCTGGTAGGGGAGAGGAGGGTAAATGGATACCTGGTTGGGGGAGTGGAGGGTAAATGAATACCCGGTAGGGGAGAGGAGGGTAAATGGATACCTGGTAGGGGGAGTGGAGGGTAAATGGATACCTGGTAGGGGGAGTGGAGGCTAAATGGATACACGGTAGGGGTTGGGGAGAGGAGGGTAAATGGATACTTGGTAGGGGGAGAGGAGGGTAAATGGATACCCGGTTGGGGAGTGGAGGGCAATTGGATACCTGGTAGGGAGAGTGGAGGGTAAATGGATACCTGGTAGGGGGAGTGGAGGGTAAATGGATACCTGGTAGGGGGAGTGGAGGGTAAATGGATACCTGGTAGGGGGAGTGGAGGGTAAATGGATACCTGGTAGGGGGAGTGGAGGGTAAATGGATAACTGGTAGGGGGAGTAGAGGGTAAATGGATACCTGGTAGGGTGAGTGGAGGGTAAATGGATACCTGGTAGGGGGAGTAGAGGGTAAATGGATACCTGGTAGGGGGAGTAGAGGGTAAATGGATACCTGGTAGGGGGAGTAGAGGGTAAATGGATACCTGGTAGGGGGAGTGGAGGGTAAATGGATACCTGGTAGGGGTTGGGGAGAGGAGGGTAAATGGATACCTGGTAGGGGGAGTAGAGGGTAAATGGATACCTGGTAGGGGGAGTGGAGGGTAAATGGATACCTGGTAGGGGGAGTGGAGGGTAAATGGATACCTGGTAGGGGAAGTGGAGGGTAAATGGATACCCGGTAGGGGGAGTAGAGGGCAAATGGATACCTGGTAAGGGGGAGTGGAGGGTAAATGGATACCCGGTAGGGGGAGTAGAGGGTAAATGGATACCTGGTAGGGGGAGTGGAGGGTAAATGGATACCTGGTAGGGTGAGTGGAGGGTAAATGGATACCTGGTAGGGGGAGTAGAGGGTAAATGGATACCTGGTAGGGGGAGTAGAGTGTAAATGGATACCTGGTAGGGGGAGTGGAGGGTAAATGGATACCTGGTAGGGGAGGTAGAGGGTAAATGGATACCTGGTAGGGGTTGGGGAGAGGAGGGCAAATGGATACCTGGTAGGGAGAGTGGAGGGTAAATGGATACCTGGTAGGGGGAGTAGAGTGTAAATGGATACCTGGTAGGGGGAGTGGAGGGTAAATGGATACCTGGTAGGGGGAGTAGAGGGTAAATGGATACCTGGTAGGGGGTGTAGAGGGTAAATGGATACCTGGTAGGGGAGGTAGAGGGTAAATGGATACCTGGTAGGGGTTGGGGAGAGGAGGGCAAATGGATACCTGGTAGGGAGAGTGGAGGGTAAATGGATACCTGGTAGGGGGAGTAGAGTGTAAATGGATACCTGGTAGGGGGAGTGGAGGGTAAATGGATACCTGGTAGGGGGAGTGGAGGGTAAATGGATACCTGGTAGGGGAGGTAGAGGGTAAATGGATACCTGGTAGGGGTTGGGGAGAGGAGGGCAAATGGATACCTGGTAGGGAGAGTGGAGGGTAAATGGATACCTGGTAGGGGGAGTAGAGTGTAAATGGATACCTGGTAGGGGGAGTGGAGGGTAAATGGATACCTGGTAGGGGGAGTAGAGGGTAAATGGATACCTGGTAGGGGGTGTAGAGGGTAAATGGATACCTGGTAGGGGAGGTAGAGGGTAAATGGATACCTGGTAGGGGTTGGGGAGAGGAGGGCAAATGGATACCTGGTAGGGAGAGTGGAGGGTAAATGGATACCTGGTAGGGGGAGTAGAGTGTAAATGGATACCTGGTAGGGGGAGTGGAGGGTAAATGGATACCTGGTAGGGGGAGTAGAGGGTAAATGGATACCTGGTAGGGGGAGTGGAGGGTAAATGGATAACTGGTAGGGGGAGTAGAGGGTAAATGGATACCTGGTAGGGTGAGTGGAGGGTAAATGGATACCTGGTAGGGGGAGTGGAGGGTAAATGGATACCTGGTAGGGGTAGTAGAGGGTAAATGGATACCTGGTAGGGGGAGTAGAGGGTAAATGGATACCTGGTAGGGGGAGTAGAGGGTAAATGGATACCTGGTAGGGGGAGTGGAGGGTAAATGGATACCTGGTAGGGGTTGGGGAGAGGAGGGTAAATGGATACCTGGTAGGGGGAGTAGAGGGTAAATGGATACCTGGAAGGGGGAGTGGAGGGTAAATGGATACCTGGTAGGGGGAGTGGAGGGTAAATGGATACCTGGTAGGGGAAGTGGAGGGTAAATGGATACCCGGTAGGGGGAGTAGAGGGCAAATGGATACCTGGTAGAGGGAGTGGAGGGTAAATGGATACCCGGTAGGGGGAGTAGAGGGCAAATGGATACCTGGTAGGGGGAGTGGAGGGTAAATGGATACCTGGTAGGGGAGGTAGAGGGTAAATGGATACCTGGTAGGGGTTGGGGAGAGGAGGGCAAATGGATACCTGGTAGGGAGAGTGGAGGGTAAATGGATACCTGGTAGGGGGAGTAGAGTGTAAATGGATACCTGGTAGGGGGAGTAGAGGGTAAATGGATACCTGGTAGGGGGAGTAGAGGGTAAATGGATACCTGGTAGGGGGTGTAGAGGGTAAATGGATACCTGGTAGAGGGTAGAGGGTAAATGGATACCTGGTAGGGGTTGGGGAGAGGAGGGCAAATGGATACCTGGTAGGGAGAGTGGGGGGTAAATGGATACCTGGTAGGGGGAGTAGAGTGTAAATGGATACCTGGTAGGGGGAGTGGAGGGTAAATGGATACCTGGTAGGGGGAGTAGAGGGTAAATGGATACCTGGTAGGGGGAGTGGAGGGTAAATGGATAACTGGTAGGGGGAGTAGAGGGTAAATGGATACCTGGTAGGGTGAGTGGAGGGTAAATGGATACCTGGTAGGGGGAGTAGAGGGTAAATGGATACCTGGTAGGGGGAGTAGAGGGTAAATGGATACCTGGTAGGGGGAGTGGAGGGTAAATGGATACCTGGTAGGGGTTGGGGAGAGGAGGGTAAATGGATACCTGGTAGGGGGAGTAGAGGGTAAATGGATACCTGGTAGGGGGAGTGGAGGGTAAATGGATACCTGGTAGGGGGAGTGGAGGGTAAATGGATACCTGGTAGGGGAAGTGGAGGGTAAATGGATACCCGGTAGGGGGAGTAGAGGGCAAATGGATACCTGGTAGGGGGATTGGAGGGTAAATGGATACCCGGTAGGGGGAGTAGAGGGCAAATGGATACCTGGTAGGGGGAGTGGAGGGTAAATGGATACCTGGTAGGGGGAGTGGAGGGTAAATGGATACCTGGTAGGGTGAGTGGAGGGTAAATGGATACCTGGTAGGGGGAGTAGAGGGTAAATGGATACCTGGTAGGGGGAGTAGAGTGTAAATGGATACCTGGTAGGGGGAGTGGAGGGTAAACGGATACCTGGTAGGGGAGGTAGAGGGTAAATGGATACCTGGTAGGGGTTGGGGAGAGGAGGGCAAATGGATACCTGGTAGGGAGAGTGGAGGGTAAATGGATACCTGGTAGGGGAGGTAGAGGGTAAATGGATACCTGGTAGGGGTTGGGGAGAGAAGGGTAAATGGATACCTGGTAGGGGTTGAGGAGAGGAGGGCAAATGGATACCTGGTAGGGGGAGTAGAGGGTAAATGGATACCTGGTAGGGGGAGTAGAGGGTAAATGGATACCTGGTAGGGGGAGTGGAGGGTCAATGGATACCTGGTAGGGGAGAGGAGGGTAAATGGATACCTGGTAGGGGGACTAGAGGGTAAATGGATACCTGGTAGGGGTTGGGGAGTGGAGGGTAAATGGATACCTGGTAGGGGTTGGGGAGAGGAGGGTAAATTGATACCTGGTAGGGGGAGTGGAGGGTAAATGGATACCTGGTAGGGGGAGTAGAGGGTAAATGGATACCTGGTAGGGGGAGTAGAGGGTAAATGGATACCTGGTAGGGGGAGTATAGGGTAAATGGATACCTGGTAGGGGGAGTAGAGGGTAAATGGATACCTGGTAGGGGGAGTAGAGGGTAAATGGATACCTGGTAGGGGGAGTAGAGGGTAAATGGATACCTGGTAGGGGTTGGGGAGAGGAGGGTAAATGGATACCTGGTAGGGGTTGGGGAGAGGAGGGTAAATGGATACCTGGTAGGGGTTGGGGAGAGGAGGGTAAATTGATACCTGGTAGGGGGAGTAGAGGGTAAATGGATACCTGGTAGGGGGAGTGGAGGGTCAATGGATACCTGGTAGGGGAGTGGAGGGTAAATGGATACCTGGTAGGGGGAGTAGAGGGTAAATGGATACCTGGTAGGGGTTGGGGAGTGGAGGGTAAATGGATACCTGGTAGGGGTTGGGGAGAGGAGGGTAAATTGATACCTGGTAGGGGGAGTAGAGGGTAAATGGATACCTGGTAGGGTGAGTGGAGGGTAAATGGATACCTGGTAGGGGGAGTAGAGGGTAAATGGATACCTGGTAGGGGGAGTGGAGGGTAAATGGATAACTGGTAGGGGGAGTAGAGGGTAAATGGATACCTGGTAGGGTGAGTGGAGGGTAAATGGATACCTGGTAGGGGGAGTAGAGGGTAAATGGATACCTGGTAGGGGGAGTAGAGGGTAAATGGATACCTGGTAGGGGGAGTGGAGGGTAAATGGATACCTGGTAGGGGTTGGGGAGAGGAGGGTAAATGGATACCTGGTAGGGGGAGTAGAGGGTAAATGGATACCTGGTAGGGGGAGTGGAGGGTAAATGGATACCTGGTAGGGGGAGTGGAGGGTAAATGGATACCTGGTAGGGGAAGTGGAGGGTAAATGGATACCCGGTAGGGGGAGTAGAGGGCAAATGGATACCTGGTAGGGGGATTGGAGGGTAAATGGATACCCGGTAGGGGGAGTAGAGGGCAAATGGATACCTGGTAGGGGGAGTGGAGGGTAAATGGATACCTGGTAGGGGGAGTGGAGGGTAAATGGATACCTGGTAGGGTGAGTGGAGGGTAAATGGATACCTGGTAGGGGGAGTAGAGGGTAAATGGATACCTGGTAGGGGGAGAAGAGTGTAAATGGATACCTGGTAGGGGGAGTGGAGGGTAAACGGATACCTGGTAGGGGAGGTAGAGGGTAAATGGATACCTGGTAGGGGTTGGGGAGAGGAGGGCAAATGGATACCTGGTAGGGAGAGTGGAGGGTAAATGGATACCTGGTAGGGGGAGTAGAGTGTAAATGGATACCTGGTAGGGGGAGTGGAGGGTAAATGGATACCTGGTAGGGGAGGTAGAGGGTAAATGGATACCTGGTAGGGGTTGGGGAGAGAAGGGTAAATGGATACCTGGTAGGGGTTGAGGAGAGGAGGGCAAATGGATACCTGGTAGGGGGAGTAGAGGGTAAATGGATACCTGGTAGGGGGAGTAGAGGGTAAATGGATACCTGGTAGGGGGAGTGGAGGGTCAATGGATACCTGGTAGGGGAGAGGAGGGTAAATGGATACCTGGTAGGGGGACTAGAGGGTAAATGGATACCTGGTAGGGGTTGGGGAGTGGAGGGTAAATGGATACCTGGTAGGGGTTGGGGAGAGGAGGGTAAATTGATACCTGGTAGGGGGAGTGGAGGGTAAATGGATACCTGGTAGGGGGAGTAGAGGGTAAATGGATACCTGGTAGGGGGAGTAGAGGGTAAATGGATACCTGGTAGGGGGAGTATAGGGTAAATGGATACCTGGTAGGGGGAGTAGAGGGTAAATGGATACCTGGTAGGGGGAGAGGAGGGTAAATGGATACCTGGTAGGGGGAGTAGAGGGTAAATGGATACCTGGTAGGGGTTGGGGAGAGGAGGGTAAATGGATACCTGGTAGGGGTTGGGGAGAGGAGGGTAAATGGATACCTGGTAGGGGTTGGGGAGAGGAGGGTAAATTGATACCTGGTAGGGGGAGAGGAGGGTAAATGGATACCTGGTAGGGGGAGTAGAGGGTAAATGGATACCTGGTAGGGGTTGGGGAGAGGAGGGTAAATGGATACCTGGTAGGGGTTGGGGAGAGGAGGGTAAATGGATACCTGGTAGGGGTTGGGGAGAGGAGGGTAAATTGATACCTGGTAGGGGGAGTAGAGGGTAAATGGATACCTGGTAGGGGGAGTGGAGGGTCAATGGATACCTGGTAGGGGAGTGGAGGGTAAATGGATACCTGGTAGGGGGAGTAGAGGGTAAATGGATACCTGGTAGGGGTTGGGGAGTGGAGGGTAAATGGATACCTGGTAGGGGTTGGGGAGAGGAGGGTAAATTGATACCTGGTAGGGGGAGTGGAGGGTAAATGGATACCTGGTAGGGGGAGTAGAGGGTAAATGGATACCTGGTAGGGGGAGTAGAGGGTAAATGGATACCTGGTAGGGGGAGTAGAGGGTAAATGGATACCTGGTAGGGGTTGGGGTGAGGAGGGTAAATGGATACCTGGTAGGGGGAGTGGAGGGTAAATGGATACCTGGTAGGGTGAGTGGAGGGTAAATGGATACCTGGTAGGGGGAGTAGAGGGTAAATGGATACCTGGTAGGGGGAGTAGAGTGTAAATGGATACCTGGTAGGGGGAGTGGAGGGTAAACGGATACCTGGTAGGGGAGGTAGAGGGTAAATGGATACCTGGTAGGGGTTGGGGAGAGGAGGGCAAATGGATACCTGGTAGGGAGAGTGGAGGGTAAATGGATACCTGGTAGGGGGAGTAGAGTGTAAATGGATACCTGGTAGGGGGAGTGGAGGGTAAATGGATACCTGGTAGGGGAGGTAGAGGGTAAATGGATACCTGGTAGGGGTTGGGGAGAGAAGGGTAAATGGATACCTGGTAGGGGTTGAGGAGAGGAGGGCAAATGGATACCTGGTAGGGGGAGTAGAGGGTAAATGGATACCTGGTAGGGGGAGTAGAGGGTAAATGGATACCTGGTAGGGGGAGTGGAGGGTCAATGGATACCTGGTAGGGGAGAGGAGGGTAAATGGATACCTGGTAGGGGGACTAGAGGGTAAATGGATACCTGGTAGGGGTTGGGGAGTGGAGGGTAAATGGATACCTGGTAGGGGTTGGGGAGAGGAGGGTAAATTGATACCTGGTAGGGGGAGTGGAGGGTAAATGGATACCTGGTAGGGGGAGTAGAGGGTAAATGGATACCTGGTAGGGGTTGGGGTGAGGAGGGTAAATGGATACCTGGTAGGGGGAGTGGAGAGGAGGGTAAATGGATACCTGGTAGGGGTTGGGGAGAGGAGGGTAAATGGATACCTGGTAGGGGGAGTGGAGCGTAAATGGATACCTGGTAGGGGGAGTAGAGGGTAAATGGATACCTGGTAGGGGGAGATGAGGGTAAATGGTTACCTGGTAGGGGGAGTAGAGGGTAAATGGATACCTGGTAGGGGGAGAGGAGGGTAAATGGATACCTGGTAGGGGGAGTAGAGGGTAAATGGATACCTGGTAGGGGTTGGGGAGAGGAGGGTAAATGGATACCTGGTAGGGGTTGGGGAGAGGAGGGTAAATTGATACCCGGTTGGGCAGTGGAGGGTAAATGGATACCTGGTAGGGGTTGGGGAGAGGAGGGTAAATTGATACCCGGTTGGGCAGTGGAGGGTAAATGGATACCTGGTAGGGGGAGTGGAGGGTAAATTGATACCCGGTTGGGCAGTGGAGGGTAAATGGATACCTGTTAGGGGGAGTGGAGGGTAAATGGATACCTGGTAGGGGGAGTGGAGGGTAAATGGATACCTGGTAGGGGGAGTGGAGGGTAAATTGATACCCGGTTGGGCAGTGGAGGGTAAATGGATACCTGGTAGGGGGAGTGGAGGGTAAATGGATACCTGGTAGGGGGAGTGGAGGGTAAATTGTTTACTCTTCCTCAGCCCCTTTCCTCAGTTTTAATTGGCTGCTGTGATTTTGAAATATGGATTGTGCTTCTAAAGTTTTGCTTTTTTTGTGTTCCTTTTTTAAAATCTTTCATTCACATAACCCAACAGTGCTGGGTCACAATAACCCAGTATTGTAATATATTTACCCAGTGATGGGAATGTAATATGGTTACCCAGTGATGGGAATGTAATATATTTACCCAGTGATGGGAATGTAATATAGATACCCAGTGATGGGAATGTAATATATTTACCCAGTGATGTAATATATTTACCCAGTGATGTAATATAGTTAGTTACCCAGTGATGTAATATATTTACCCAGTGATGTAATATATTTACCCAGTGATGGGAATGTAATATATTTACCCAGTGATGGGAATGTAATATATTTACCCAGTGATGGGAATGTAATATATTTACCCAGTGATGGGAATGTAATATATTTTACCCAGTGATGTAATATATTTACCCAGTGATGTAATATATTTACCCAGTGATGGGAATGTAATATTTACCCAGTGATGGGAATGTAATATATTTACCCAGTGATGGGAATGTAATATATTTACCCAGTGATGTAATATATTTACCCAGTGATGTAATATAGTTACCCAGTGATGGGAATGTAATATAGTTACCCAACTGTGTTAAAATTTGTACAATAATATTAAAAATGAAATACAGAAATATCTAATTTACATAAGTATTCACACCCCTGAGTCAATACTTTGTAGAAGCACCTCTGTCAGCAATTACAGCTTGTGAGTCATTCTAAGAGTAGACTTGCCCAAACTATAGTTTGTTAGCAAGAAATTTGTGGAGTGGTTGAAACACTTACGTTGGAGTCATTAAAACTCGTTTATGTAAACTTCCAACTTCAACTGTTGGTATTACTGTCAGGGACAGGTTGGAAATGTCAGTGAAGACACTTACCAGCTGGTCAGCACATGCTTTGAGTATGCTTCCTGGTAATCCGTCTGGCTCTGCGGCCTTGTGAATGTTAACCTTTTTAAGGTCTTACTCACATCAGCTACGGAGAGCTTGATAACAGACGTCCGGAACAGCTGGTGTTCTCATGCATGGTTCAGTGCTGCTTGCCTCGACGCGAGCATAGGAGGAATTTAGCTTGTCTGGTAGGCTCACGTCATTGGACAGTTCACAGCTTTGTCTTTCCTTTGTAAACCGTAATAGTTTGCAAGCCCTGCCACATTACACATAATGTAATTGATATAAACTGACGTGTTCAGGTAATGTAACTGATATAAACTGATGTGTTCAGGTAATGTAACTGATATAAACTGATGTGTTCAGGTAATGTAATTGATATTAAAACTGATTTGTTCAGGTAATGTAACTGATATAAACTGATGTGTTCAGGTAATGTAACTGATATAAACTGATGTGTTCAGGTAATGTAATTGATATTAACTGATTTGTTCAGGTAATGTAACTGATATAAACCCTACCTCTTCAAAGAGTACCTTAAATAAACCCAGGTGAAAAGTATTGCATTATATAGGGCTGCCCTTTAGGACTCCCTTCACCCCTCTTTACAACACTGCCATTCTCTGTTGTCATCTATGCATAGTCACTTTAATAACTCTACCTACATGTACATACTACCTCAAATAACTGGTGCCGCCCGCAGATAGCCTAGTGGTTAGAGCGTTGCAAGATCGGTTTCAAGATCGAGTCCCCGAGCTGACAAGGTAAAAATCTGTCGTTCTGCCCCTGAACAAGGCAGTTAACCCACCATTCCTAGGCCGTCATTGAAAATAACAATTTGTTCTTAACTGACTTGCCTAGTTAAATTAAGGTAACATTTTAAAAAACATTGACTGTGTATCGGTACCCGTCTGTATATAGTCTCGCTATTGTTATTTTACTGCTGCTCTTTAATTACTTGTAACTCTTATTTCTTATTCTTATCCACATTTTTTTTCCAACAACATTGTTGGTTAGGGGCTCGTAGTAAGCATTTCACTGTAAGGCTGTATTCTGTTGTATTCTGTGCATGTGACTAATACAATTTGATTTGGACCCCAGGAAGAGTAGCTGCTGCCTTGGCAGGAATTAATGGGGATCCATAATAAACCCCGGGAAGATAAGCTGCTGCCTTGGCAGGAACTAATGGGGAGCCATAATAAACCCCAGGAAGAGTAGCTGCTGCCTTGGCAGGAACTAATGGGGATCCATAATAAACCCCAGGAAGAGTAGTTGCTGCCTTGGCAGGAACTAATGGGGATCCATAATAAACCGCAAGAAGAGTAGCTGCTGCCTTGGCAGGAACTAATGGGGATCCATAATAAACCCCAGGAAGAGTAGCTGCTGCCTTGGCAGGAACTAATGGGGATCCATAATAAACCCCAGGAAGAGTAGCTGCTGCCTTGGCAGGAACTAATGGGGATCCATAATAAACCCCAGGAAGAGTAGCTGCTGCCTTGGCAGGAACTAATGGGGATCCATAATAAACCCCAGGAAGAGTTGCTGCTGTCTTGACAGGAACTAATGGGGATTCATAATAAACCCCGGGAAGTGTAGCTGATGCCTTGACAGGAACTAATGGGGATCCATAATAAAACCCGGGAAGAGTAGCTGCTGCCTTAGCAGGAACTAATGGGTATCCTTAACCTTAATAAAGTTGGGAATTGATTGAGATATTTTGTAGTATTTCTCACAGTAGAGGAAGAAGTGAATCTCTGTCTCTACCACATACAGTGCCGTGCGAAAGTATTCGGCCCCCTTGAACTTTGCGACCTTTTGCCACATTTCAGGCTTCAAACATAAAGATATAAAACTGTATTTTTTTTGAAGAATCAACAACAAGTGGGACACAATCATGAAGTGGAACGACATTTATTGGATATTTCAAACTTTTTTAACAAATCAAAAACTGAAAAATTGGGCGTGCAAAATTATTCAGCCCCCTTAAGTTAATACTTTGTAGCACCACCTTTTGCTGCGATTACAGCTGTAAGTCGCTTGGGGTATGTCTCTATCAGTTTTGCACATCGAGAGACTGACATTTTTTCCCATTCCTCCTTGCAAAACAGCTCGAGCTCAGTGAGGTTGGATGGAGAGCATTTGTGGACAGCAGTTTTCAGTTCTTTCCACAGATTCTCGACTGGATTCAGGTCTGGACTTTGACTTGGCCATTCTAACACCTGGATATGTTTATTTTTGAACCATTCCATTGTAGATTTTGCTTTATGTTTTGGATCATTGTCTTGTTGGAAGACAAATCTCCGTCCCAGGTCTTTTGCAGACTCCATCAGGTTTTCTTCCAGAATGGTCCTGTATTTGGCTCCATCCATCTTCCCTGTCCCTGCTGAAGAAAAGCAGGCCCAAACCATGATGCTGCCACCACCATGTTTGACAGTGGGGATGGTGTGTTCAGGGTGATGAGCTGTGTTGCTTTTACGCCAAACATAACGTTTTGCATTGTTGCCAAAAAGTTCAATTTTGGTTTCATCTGACCAGAGCACCTTCTTCCACATGTTTGGTGTGTCTCCCAGGTGGCTTGTGGCAAACTTTAACCGACACTTTGTATGGATATCTTTAAGAAATGGCTTTCTTCTTGCCACTCTTCCATAAAGGCCAGATTTGTGCAATATACGACTGATTGTTGTCCTATGGACAGAGTCTCCCACCTCAGCTGTAGATCTCTGCAGTTAATCCAGAGTTATCATGGGCCTCTTGGCTGCATCTCTGATCAGTCTTCTCCTTGTATGAAAGTTTAGAGGGACGGCCAGGTCTTGGTAGATTTGCAGTGGTCTGATACTCCTTCCATTTCAATATTATCGCTTGCACAGTGCTCCTTGGGATGTTTAAAGCTTGGGAAATCTTTTTGTATCCAAATCCGGCTTTCAACTTCTGCACAACAGTATCTCGGACCTGCCTGGTGTGTTCCTTGTTCTTCATGATGCTCTCTGCGCTTTTAACGGACCTCTGAGACTATCACAGTGCAGGTGCATTTATACGGAGACTTGATTACACACAGGTGGATTGTATTTATCATCATTAGTCATTTAGGTCAACATTGGATCATTCAGAGATCCTCACTGAACTTCTGGAGAGAGTTTGCTGCACTGAAAGTAAAGGGGCTGAATAATTTTGCACGCCCAATTTTTCAGTTTTTGATTTGTTAAAAAAGTTTGAAATATCCAATAAATGTCGTTCCACTTCATGATTGTGTCCCACTTGTTGTTGATTCTTCACAAAAAAATACAGTTTTATATCTTTATGTTTGAAGCCTGAAATGTGGCAAAAGGTCGCAAAGTTCAAGAGGGCCGAATACTTTTGCAAGGCACTGTAGATGCTCCTCCCACATAGATGCTCCTCCCTTTTTCAATAATCAATTGCTGGTTGCTGAGGCTGTATTTGGTAAGGATCTGTGTCTGCTTTCTATCTCTGACAAAGTAGAGATATTCTGCCAATTTGTGTTCTCTTGAGGGCCAGATAGCAATTTTGTTTGTGTTTTTGTTTCATTTTCCCAAATAGGAAGTTTTCATTTCTTTAACAATTTGATTGCTTTCCCTGTGTTTGGATAATAGGGGACTCTTTTCAGGGTTCAGCTCTTGGGTTTCTAGTGCTTTGAATTGTGAGGATGTTTTGGGGCTTATTTTCAAATGGTGCCAAAATGTTAGTATTTTTCTTTATATTTACAATTAAAGTGAATCTTCCAAGTTCTGCTCTGCCTTATCTGGTACTTTCTTTTGGATAATAAGGATCATTCTGCACAATTCTGTATGTAGATTTTCTATTGGGGCTTTCTCTCTATGCTTACAATCGTAATTACAGGTTGGACCCCAAACCTCACTTCTACATATTGCAATTGGTAAAATTACACTATTCAATATTTTGCACGAGATTTGGAGTAAAATGCTTTTCAGGCTTTTTCTTTTAGTGCATTCAATGTCAGACCAAATCCACAAAAAGGCACTCCAGAGACTCCAATCTCCCTCTCGCTCTCTCTCTCCAACTCCCTTCATCTCTCTCTCTCTCCCCAACTCCCTTCATCTCTCTCTCTCCGTCAGTCTCTCTCTCTCCCCAACTCCCTTCATCTCTTTCTCTCTCTCTCCCTTCCCATCTCTCTCCATCTTTCTGTCTCTCCTTCCTCCCATCTGTCATTCCAGCCTTCCTCCCCCTTACTCCTCTGCCTTCCTCCCCCGTCTCCCCAACCTTCCTCCCCCGTCTCCCCAGCCTTCCTCCCCCGTCTCCCCAGCCTTCCTCCCCCGTCTCCCCAGCCTTCCTCCCCCGTCTCCCCAGCCTTCCTCCCCTGTCTCCCCAGCCTTCCTCCCCCGTCTCCCCACCCTTCCTCCCCCGTCTCCCCAGCCTTCCTCCCCCGTCTCCCCAGCCTTCCTCCTCTGTCTCCCCAGCCTTCCTCCCCCTTACTCCTCTGCCTTCCTCCCCCGTCTCCCAGCCTTCCTCCCCCGTCTCCCAGCCTTCCTCCCCCTTACTCCTCTGCCTTCCTCCCCCGTCTCCCAGCCTTCCTCCCCCTTACTCTTCTGCCTTCCTCCCCCTTACTCATCTGCCTTCCTCCCCCTTACTCCTCTGCCTTCCTCCCCCGTCTCCCAGCCTTCCTCCCCCATCTCCCCAGCCTTCCTCCCCCGTCTCCCCAGCCTTCCTCCCCCGTCTCCCCAGCCTTCCTCCCCCGTCTCCCCTGCCTTCCTCCCCCTTACTCCTCTGCCTTCCTCCCCCTTACTCCTCTGCCTTCCTCCCCCGTCTCCCAGCCTTCCTCCCCCTTACTCCTCTGCTTTCCTCCCCCGTCTCCCAGCCTTCCTCCCCCTTACTCCTCTGCCTTCCTCCCCCTTAATCCTCTGCCTTCCTCCCCCGTCTCCCAGCCTTCCTCCCCCTTACTCCTCTGCCTTCCTCCCCCGTCTCCCCAGCCTTCCTCCCCCGTCTCCCCAGCCTTCCTCCCCCGTCTCCCCAGCCTTCCTCCCCCGTCTCCCCTGCCTTCCTCCCCCTTACTCCTCTGCCTTCCTCCCCCTTACTCCTCTGCCTTCCTCCCCCTTACTCCTCTGCCTTCCTCCCCCGTCTCCCCAGCCTTCCTCCCCCGTCTCCCCTGCCTTCCTCCCCCGTCTTCCTCTCCCCCTTACTCACCTGCCTTCCTCCCGTCTACCCTGCCTTCCTCCCCCCTTACTCACCTGCCTTCCTCCCGTATCCCCTGCCTCCCTCTCCCCTTACTCCCCTGCCTTCCTCCCCCCTTACTCACCTGCCTTCCTCCCGTCTCCCCTGCCTTCCTCACCTGCCTTCCTCCGGTCTCCCCTGCCTTCCTCCACCCCTTACTCACCTGCCTTCCTCCCGTCTCCCCTGCCTCCCTCCCCCCTTACTCCTCTGCCTTGCTCCCCGTCTCCCTGCCTTCCTCCCCCTGTCTCACCTGCATTCCTCCACCATCTACCCAGCTTACCCCCAGGTTTCATTTGAATAAACGGGAGCATCTCACGATCTGCAAATTTTATCCGTCCAGTTTTGCAAGCCTATTATTAACAAACCTGTTAGTGTTAGTTCTTACCTATGAGGCCGGTGTAGGCAAGGAGACAGGCTGCGTAGTTGTCCTGCTTGCAACCGCTGGCAACGTGCTCTGAGGGCTGGCAGTCATACTGGAACTGGGCCCAGCGGGACCTGGGGAGGAGGAGGGAGGAATGCAGAATACAACATCCATCACTTACCACAGAGCCTTACCCACTTGTGGCTACCACAGAGCCTTACCCACACATGGCTACCACAGAGCCTTACCCACTCATGGCTACCACAGAGCCTTACCCACACATGGCTACCACAGAGACGTACCCACTCATGGTTACCACAGATGCAGAGCCTTACCCACACATGGCTACCACAGAGCCTTACCCACACATGGCTACCACAGAGCCTTACCCACACATGGCTACCACAGATGCAGAGCCCACTCATGGTTACCACAGATGCAGAACCTTACCCACACATGGCTACCACAGAGCCTTACCCACACATGGCTACCACAGATGCAGAGCCTTACCCACTCATGGCTACCACAGAAGCAGAGCCTTACCCACACATGGCTACCACAGAGACTTACCCACTCATGGCTACCACAGAGCCTTACCCACTCATGGCTACCACAGAAGCAGAGCCTTACCCACACATGGCTACCACAGAGACTTACCCACTCATGGCTACCACAGAGCCTTACCCACTCATGGCTACCACAGAGACTTACCCACTCATGGCTACCACAGAGCCTTACCCACTCATGGCTACCACAGATGCAGAGCCTTACCCACACCACACTGTATTACATAAATGCCAAAGTGATGTTAGCTGATTAAGATTATCTCATAGAACAAAATGTATAAGATCTCCTGCCTGCTAGACCAAGGGAATTAGACTAATGACTGCTAGACCAAGGGAATTAGACTAATGACTGCTAGACCAAGGGTATTAGACTAATGACTGCTAGACCAAGGGTATTAAACTACTGACTGCTAGACCAAGGGTATTAGACTCATATGGATCTACTATGATATACAGTACCATACCTCATACCCACTAACACCCTCCTGTGTCCCTCATCATCAACATCATATAGAACTCATTCTCTTCCCTTCTCCTCTCCTCCTCCTCTTCCCTTCGACCAAGATGGAGGTAAAGGTTACAGAGAGGTCTATGTGGGTTCACGCCAGACATTTTATGGCTCCTGGGAGGAGCAGAACAGCACAAAGCAAGAAGTGGCCACAATGCAACTGAAGTATGCAACACCAGCATAGTCCCACGGCGACTTAAATAACAGCCACTCCAGCTCGAGCCAACTGCAGGCTCAGGACGGGAGTCCAGCAAACAATAACCGCCACATTGCTGGAAGAAGCAGGAGGTCGATGCTGAACCCCTGTACTCTGGACAGTGCCAACGTGATGATTGTCCTCTTTGTACAGATGAAGAGTGTACTCCTGTGTAACTGTATAAATGATGATTCCCTGAAGAATGTTTTGCACCATGTGAAGGTAAAAAAACTCAGAGGCTCAAAAGAAGCCATTTACAAAGATAATGTACTAGTGTAAGAAAACCCTCTCCTACAATGTTTTATATTTTTCTTGGTTGAATTTTTGCTTAGATTATGACATAATTGGCTTACATTATGAATTATTACGTACATGCTTACTTGTAATTTAGTATTAGGTTGAAATTAGTCTCAAAAGGGAGGAATATGGTGGGGACAATAACAAACTCTGTTATGCGCATGTGCTGTATAAGCCTTAAACCTGTACATTTCCACTGTATGTTTCTGTCATGTAAGAAAAAGCAAGTATTTTTCCTCTCGTCTCAGTGTAACTTAGTCACGTGGCCAAAGACAAAGGGCCGTCTGAGAGTGACCAATTTTTGGTCCATCCTATTCTTTTTGTATCTTTCAAGGGCACAGCTGTGAGGTGATATGAAGATAACATAGGCTAGCTGGAGCAGCATCAGCTAGATAGTAACAAAACTGGCGTCATGACTTGTTTGTACACTATGTTCCCACCAGGCTCTCACACATCTGTTAAACTGCCACGTAGACAAATGTTATAAAAGCTGAGACCCAACCCTTGTTCATTGGGCTCTTAACTCTGCACCTTTTGAGTGATTGTTAACCGCTCCAGATTTGCAATTCTTATAATAAAAAGTTGTTGTTTGAAGAATCAACAGCCTTTCTTCCTTTCTGGTTAGAATTTCCATGACAACAGTGCTTTGCATTCAGGCCAACGAGTTAAATGTTGGTCTGATCAGACCACATCATCTTTTGCCTTATGCTTTCAAGTGCCTTTTTGCAAAAAGCTGTCATGTGCCTTTTTCTCAGGAGTGGCTTCTATCTGGCCACTCTCCCATAAAACCCAGATTGGTGAAGTGCTATAGAGACTGATTCAGGCAGGTTCTCCCATCTCAGCCAAGGAACTCTGTGGTTCTGCCAGAGTGGTCATTGGGTTCTTGGTCACCTCCCTGACCAAGGTCCTTCTTGCCTGGTTGCTGTTTGGTTGGACAGCCAGTTCTAGACAGAGTCTGGGTAGTTCTATATTTTTTGCTAATCCCAATGATGGAGACCACTGTGCTCTTGGAAACTTTCAACACTCTAAAAATATGTTCATACTCTTCCCCAGATACAGTGCTGTGAAAAAGTATTTGCCCCCTTTCTCATATTGCATATTTTTGGTACTGAATGTTATCAAATCTTTAACCAAAAACTAATATTAGATCAAAGGAACATGAGTGAACAAATAACACAACAAAGTTATGCAACACCTAAAGCACCTGTGTGAAAAATTAATTGCCCCGTTCCACTCAATAACTGGTTGTGCCACCTTTAGTTAGAATGACTGCAACCAAACACTTCCTGAAGTTATTGATCAGTCTCTAACTTCACCGTAGAAGAATTTTGGCCCAATCTTCCATGACGAACTGCTTTAACTCAGTGACATTTGTGGGTTTTAAAACATGAACTGGTCCATGTCCTCCCAAAACATCTTAATTGGGGATTAGGACTGGACTTTGACAAGTATGTAGTATGTTGAACTGGACCCTCTAACAGTGTAGTATGTTGAACTGGACCCTCCAACAGTATAGTATGTTGAACTGGACCCTCCAACAGTGTAGTATGTTGAACTGGACCATCCAACAGTGTAGTATGTTGAACTGGACCCTCCAACAGTATGTTGAACTGGACCATCCAACAGTATAGTATGTTGAACTGGACCCTCCAACAGTATAGTATGTTGAACTGGACCCTCCAACAGTGTAGTATGTTGAACTGGACCATCCAACAGTATGTTGAACTGGACCATCCAACAGTATAGTATGTTGAACTGGACCCTCCAACAGTGTAGTATGTTGAACTGGACCATCCAACAGTATAGTATCTTGAACTGGACCATCCAACAGTATAGTATCTTGAACTGGACCATCCAACAGTATAGTATCTTGAACTGGACCATCCAACGGTGTTGTATGTTGAACTGGACCATCCAACAGTATAGTATGTTGAACTGGACCATCCAACAGTGTAGTATGTTGAACTGGACCATCCAACAGTGTAGTATGTTGAACTGGACCATCCAACAGTATAGTATGTTGAACTGGACCCTCCAACAGTATAGTATGTTGAACTGGACAATCCAACAGTGTAGTATGTTGAACTGGACCCTCCAACAGTGTAGTATGTTGAACTGGACCCTCCAACAGTGTAATATGTTGAACTGGACCCTCCAACAGTGTAGTATGTTGAACTGGACCCTCCAACAGTGTAGTATGATGAACTGGACCATCCAACAGTGTAGTATGTTGAACTGGACCCTCGAACAGTGTAGTATGTTGTACTGAACCATCCAACAGAGTAGTATGTTGAACTGGACCCTCCAACTGTGTACCATAGTAGTATGTTGAACTGGACAATCCAATAGTATAGTATGTTGAACTGGACCCTCCAACAGTATAGTATGTTGAACTGGACCATCCAACAGTGTAGTATGTTGAACTGGACCATCCAGCAGTGTAGTATGTTGAACTGGACCCTCCAACAGTGTAGTATGTTGAACTGGACCATCCAACAGTGTAGTATGTTGAACTGGACCCTCGAACAGTGTAGTATGTTGAACTGGACCCTCCAACAGTATAGTATGTTGTACTGGACCATCCAACAGAGTAGTATGTTGAACTGGACCCTCCAACTGTGTACCATAGTAGTATGTTGAACTGGACAATCCAATAGTATAGTATATTGAACTGGACCCTCCAACAGTATAGTATGTTGAACTTGACCATCCAACAGTGTAGTATGTTGAACTGGACCCTCCAACAGTGTAGTATGTTGAACTGGACCATCCAACAGTGTAGTATGTTGAACTGGACCATCCAACAGTGTAGTATGTTGAACTGGACCCTCCAACAGTATAGTATGTTGAACTGGACCATCCAACAGTATAGTATGTTGAACTGGACCATCCAACAGTGTAGTATGTTGAACTGGACCATCCAACAGTGTAGTATGTTGAACTGGACCATCCAACAGTATAGTATGTTGAACTGGACCCTCCAACAGTATAGTATGTTGAACTGGACCATCCAACAGTATACCATAGTAGTATGTTGAACTGGACCCTCCAACAGTGTAGTATGTTGAACTGGACCCTCCAACAGTGTAGTATGTTGAACTGGACCCTCCAACAGTGTAGTATGTTGAACTGGACCCTCCAACAGTGTAGTATGTTGAACTGGACCATCCAACAGTATAGTATGTTGAACTGGACCATCCAACAGTATACCATAGTAGTATGTTGAACTGGACCCTCCAACAGTGTAGTATGTTGAACTGGACCCTCCAACAGTGTAGTATGTTGAACTGGACCCTCCAACAGTGTAGTATGTTGAACTGGACCCTCCAACAGTGTAGTATGTTGAACTGGACCATCCAACAGTATAGTATGTTGAACTGGACCATCCAACAGTATACCATAGTAGTATGTTGAACTGGACCCTCCAACAGTGTAGTATGTTGAACTGGACCCTCCAACAGTGTAGTATGTTGAACTGGACCCTCCAACAGTGTAGTATGTTGAACTGGACCATCCAACAGTATAGTATGTTGAACTGGACCATCCAACAGTATACCATAGTAGTATGTTGAACTGGACCCTCCAACAGTATAGTATGTGAACAGGACCCTCCAACAGTATAGTATGTTGAACTGGACCATCCAACAGTATACCATAGTAGTATGTTAAACTGAACCCTCCAACAGTATGTTGAACTGGACCCTCCAACAGGATAGTATGTTGAACTGGACCATCCAACAGTGTAGTATGTTGAACTGGACCCTCCAACAGTGTAGTATGTTGAACTGGACCATCCAACAGTGTAGTATGTTGAACTGGACCATCCAACAGTGTAGTATGTTGAACTGGACCTTCCAACAGTATAGTATGTTGAACTGGACCCTCCAACAGTGTAGTATGTTGAACTGGACCCACCAACAGTGTAGTATGTTGAACTGGACCCTCCAACAGTGTAGTATGTTGAACTGGACCCTCCAACAGTGTAGTATGTTGAACTGGACCATCCAACAGTGTAGTATGTTGAACTGGACCCTACAACTGTGTACCATAGTAGTATGTTGAACTGGACAATCCAACAGTATAGTATGTTGAACTGGACCCTCCAACAGTATAGTATGTTAAACTGGACCCTCCAACAGTGTAGTATGTTGAACTGGACCCTCCAACAGTGTAGTATGTTGAACTGGACCCTCCAACAGTGTAGTATGTTGAACTGGACCATCCAACAGTGTAGTATGTTGAACTGGACCCTCGAACAGTGTAGTATGTTGTACTGGACCATCCAACAGAGTAGTATGTTGAACTGGACCCTCCAACTGTGTACCATAGTAGTATGTTGAACTGGACAATCCAATACTATAGTATGTTGAACTGGACCCTCCAACAGTATAGTATGTTGAACTGGACCATCCAACAGTGTAGTATGTGTAACTGGACCATCCAACAGTGTAGTATGTTGAACTGGACCCTCCAACAGTGTAGTATGTTGAACTGGACCATCCAACAGTGTAGTATGTTGAACTGGACCCTCCAACAGTGTAGTATGTTGAACTGGACGCTCCAACAGTATAGTATGTTGTACTGGACCATCCAACAGAGTAGTATGTTGAACTGGACCCTCCAACTGTGTACCATAGTAGTATGTTGAACTGGACAATCCAATAGTATAGTATGTTGAACTGGACCCTCCAACAGTATAGTATGTTGAACTGGACCATCCAACAGTGTAGTATGTTGAACTGGACCATCCAACAGTGTAGTATGTTGAACTGGACCATCCAACAGTGTAGTATGTTGAACTCTCTGCAAACTGGAAACAATTTATCCGGAGGCTGCATTCATTGTAGCTGGGGATTTTAACAAGGCTAATCTGAAAACAAGACTCCCCAAATTTTATCAGCATATCGATTGCGCAACCAGGGGAGGAAAGACCTTGGACCATTGTTACTCTAACTTCCGCGACGCATATAAGGCCCTGCCCCGCCCCCCTTTCGGAAAAGCTGACCACGACTCCATTTTGTTGATCCCTGCCTACAGACAGAAACTAAAACAAGAGGCTCCCACGCTGAGGTCTGTCCAACGCTGGTCCGACCAAGCTGACTCCACACTCCAAGACTGCTTCCATCACGTGGACTGGGAGATGTTTCGTATTGCGTCAGATAACAACATTGACGAATACGCTGATTCGGTGTGCGAGTTCATTAGAACGTGCGTTGAAGATGTCGTTCCCATAGCAACGATTAAAACATTCCCTAACCAGAAACCGTGGATTGATGGCAGCATTCGTGTGAAACTGAAAGCGCGAACCACTGCTTTTAATCAGGGCAAGGTGTCTGGTAACATGACCGAATACAAACAGTGCAGCTATTCCCTCCGCAAGGCTATCAAACAAGCTAAGCGCCAGTACAGAGACAAAGTAGAATCTCAATTCAACGGCTCAGACACAAGAGGCATGTGGCAGGGTCTACAGTCAATCACGGACTACAGGAAGAAACCCAGCCCAGTCACGGACCAGGATGTCTTGCTCCCAGGCAGACTAAATAACTTTTTTGCCCGCTTTGAGGACAATACAGTGCCACTGACACGGCCTGCAACGAAAACATGCGGTCTCTCCTTCACTGCAGCCGAGGTGAGTAAGACATTTAAACGTGTTAACCCTCGCAAGGCTGCAGGCCCAGATGGCATCCCCAGCCGCGCCCTCAGAGCATGCGCAGACCAGCTGGCCGGTGTGTTTACGGACATATTCAATCAATCCCTATACCAGTCTGCTGTTCCCACATGCTTCAAGAGGGCCACCATTATTCCTGTTCCCAAGAAAGCTAAGGTAACTGAGCTAAATGACTACCGCCCCGTAGCACTCACATCCGTCATCATGAAGTGCTTTGAGAGACTAGTCAAGGACCATATCACCTCCACCCTACCTGACACCCTAGACCCACTCCAATTTGCTTACCGCCCAAATAGGTCCACAGTCGATGCAATCTCAACCACACTGCACACTGCCCTAACCCATCTGGACAAGAGGAATACCTATGTGAGAATGCTGTTCATCGACTACAGCTCGGCATTCAACACCATAGTACCCTCCAAGCTCGTCATCAAGCTCGAGACCCTGGGTCTCGACCCCGCCCTGTGCAACTGGGTACTGGACTTCCTGACGGGCCGCCCCCAGGTGGTGAGGGTAGGCAACAACATCTCCTCCCCGCTGATCCTCAACACTGGGGTCCCACAAGGTTGCGTTCTGAGCCCTCTCCTGTACTCCCTGTTCACCCACGACTGCGTGGCCACGCACGCCTCCAACTCAATCATCAAGTTTGCGGACGACACAACAGTGGTAGGCTTGATTACCAACAACGATGAGACGGCCTACAGGGAGGAGGTGAGGGCCCTCGGAGTGTGGTGTCAGGAAAACAACCTCACACTCAACGTCAACAAAACTAAGGAGATGATTGTGGACTTCAGGAAACAGCAGAGGGAACACCCCCCTATCCACATCGATGGAACAGTAGTGGAGAGGGTAGCAAGTTTTAAGTTCCTCGGCATACACATCACAGACAAACTGAATTGGTCCACTCACACAGACAGCATCGTGAAGAAGGCGCAGCAGCGCCTCTTCAACCTCAGGAGGCTGAAGAAATTCGGCTTGTCACCAAAAGCACTCACAAACTTCTACAGATGCACAATCGAGAGCATCCTGGCGGGCTGTATCACCGCCTGGTATGGCAACTGCACCGCCCTCAACCGTAAGGCTCTCCAGAGGGTAGTGAGGTCTGCACAACGCATCACCGGGGGCAAACTACCTGCCCTCCAGGACACCTACACCACCCGATGTCACAGGAAGGCCATAAAGATCATCAAGGACATCAACCACCCGAGCCACTGCCTGTTCACCCCGCTATCATCCAGAAGGCGAGGTCAGTACAGGTGCATCAAAGCTGGGACCGAGAGACTGAAAAACAGCTTCTATCTCAAGGCCATCAGACTGTTAAACAGCCACCACTAACACTGAGTGGCTGCTGCCAACACACTGACACTGACTCAACTCCAGCCACTTTAATAATGGGAATTGATGGGAAATGATGTAAATATATCACTAGCCACTTTAAACAATGCTACCTTATATAAATGTTACTTACCCTACATTATTCATCTCATATGCATACGTATATACTGTACTCTATATCATCGACGGTATCCTTATGTAATACATGTATCACTAGCCACTTTATACTATACTATGCCACTTTGTTTACATACTCATCTCATTTGTACATACTGTACCCGATACCATCTACTGTATCTTGCCTATGCTGCTCTGTACCATCACTCATTCATATATCCTTATGTACATATTCTTTATCCCCTTACACTGTGTACAAGACAGTAGTTTTGGAATTGTTAGTTAGATTACTTGTTATTACTGCATTGTCGGAACTAGAAGCACAAGCATTTCGCTACACTCGCATTAACATCTGCTAACCATGTGTATGTGACAAATAAAATTTGATTTGATTTGATTTGATTTGATTTGATTTGAACTGGACCCTCCAACAGTATAGTATGTTGAACTGGACCATCCAACAGTGTAGTATGTTGAACTGGACCCTCCAACAGTGTAGTATGTTGAACTGGACCATCCAACAGTGTAGTATGTTGAACTGGACCATCCAACAGTGTAGTATGTTGAACTGGACCCTCCAACAGTGTAGTATGTTGAACTGGACCCTCCAACAGAGTAGTATGTTGCACTGGACCATCCAACAGAGTAGTATGTTGAACTGGACCCTCCAACTGTGTACCATAGTAGTATGTTGAACTGGACAATCCAATAGTATAGTATGTTGAACTGGACCCTCCAACAGTATAGTATGTTAAACTGGACCCTCCAACAGTGTAGTATGTTAAACTGGACCCTCCAACAGTGTAGTATGTTGAACTGGACCATCCAACAGTGTAGTATGTTGAACTGGACCATCCAACAGTGTAGTATGTTGAACTGGACCATCCAACAGTGTAGTATGTTGAACTGGACCCTCCAACAGTGTAGTATGTTGAACTGGACCATCCAACAGTGTAGTATGTTGAACTGGACCCTCCAACAGTATAGTATGTTGTACTGGACCATCCAACAGAGTAGTATGTTGAACTGGACCCTCCAACTGTGTACCATAGTAGTATGTTGAACTGGACAATCCAATAGTATAGTATGTTGAACTGGACCCTCCAACAGTATAGTATGTTGAACTGGACCATCCAACAGTGTAGTATGTTGAACTGGACCCTCCAACAGTGTAGTATGTTGAACTGGACCATCCAACAGTGTAGTATGTTGAACTGGACCCTCCAACAGTGTAGTATGTTGAACTGGACCCTCCAACAGTATAGTATGTTGAACTGGACCCTCCAACAGTATAGTATGTTGAACTGGACCATCCAACAGTATAGTATGTTGAACTGGACCATCCAACAGTGTAGTATGTTGAACTGGACCCTCCAACAGTGTAGTATGTTGAACTGGACCCTCCAACAGTATAGTATGTTGAACTGGACCATCCAACAGTGTAGTATGTTGAACTGGACCATCCAACAGTGTAGTATGTTGAACTGGACCATCCAACAGTGTAGTATGTTGAACTGGACCCTCCAACAGTGTAGTATGTTGAACTGGACCCTCCAACAGAGTAGTATGTTGAACTGGATCCTCCAACAGTATAGTATGTTGCACTGGACCATCCAACAGAGTAGTATGTTGAACTGGACCCTCCAACTGTGTACCATAGTAGTATGTTGAACTGGACAATCCAATAGTATAGTATGTTGAACTGGACCCTCCAACAGTATAGTATGTTAAACTGGACCCTCCAACAGTGTAGTATGTTAAACTGGACCCTCCAACAGTGTAGTATGTTGAACTGGACCATCCAACAGTGTAGTATGTTGAACTGGACCATCCAACAGTGTAGTATGTTGAACTGGACCATCCAACAGTGTAGTATGTTGAACTGGACCCTCCAACAGTGTAGTATGTTGAACTGGACCATCCAACAGTGTAGTATGTTGAACTGGACCCTCCAACAGTGTAGTATGTTGAACTGGACCCTCCAACAGTATAGTATGTTGTACTGGACCATCCAACAGAGTAGTATGTTGAACTGGACCCTCCAACTGTGTACCATAGTAGTATGTTGAACTGGACAATCCAATAGTATAGTATGTTGAACTGGACCCTCCAACAGTATAGTATGTTGAACTGGACCATCCAACAGTGTAGTATGTTGAACTGGACCCTCCAACAGTGTAGTATGTTGAACTGGACCATCCAACAGTGTAGTATGTTGAACTGGACCCTCCAACAGTGTAGTATGTTGAACTGGACCCTCCAACAGTATAGTATGTTGAACTGGACCATCCAACAGTGTAGTATGTTGAACTGGACCATCCAACAGTGTAGTATGTTGAACTGGACCCTCCAACAGTGTAGTATGTTGAACTGGACCCTCCAACAGTGTAGTATGTTGAACTGGACCCTCCAACAGTGTAGTATGTTGAACTGGACCCTCCAACAGTGTAGTATGTTGAACTGGACCATCCAACAGTGTAGTATGTTGAACTGGACCCTCCAACAGTGTAGTATGTTGAACTGGACCCTCCAACAGTATAGTATGTTGAACTGGACCCTCCAACAGTATAGTATGTTGTACTGGACCATCCAACAGAGTAGTATGTTGAACTGGACCCTCCAACTGTGTACCATAGTAGTATGTTGAACTGGATAATCCAACAGTATAGTATGTTGAACTGGACCATCCAACAGTGTAGTATGTTGAACTGGACCATCCAACAGTGTAGTATGTTGAACTGGACCATCCAACAGTGTAGTATGTTGAACTGGACCCTCCAACAGTGTAGTATGTTGAACTGGACCCTCCAACAGTGTAGTATGTTGAACTGGACCCTCCAACAGTATAGTATGTTGCACTGGACCATCCAACAGAGTAGTATGTTGAACTGGACCCTCCAACTGTGTACCATAGTAGTATGTTGAACTGGACAATCCAATAGTATAGTATGTTGAACTGGACCCTCCAACAGTATAGTATGTTAAACTGGACCCTCCAACAGTGTAGTATGTTGAACTGGACCATCCAACAGTGTAGTATGTTGAACTGGACCATCCAACAGTGTAGTATGTTGAACTGGACCCTCCAACAGTATAGTATGTTGAACTGGACCATCCAACAGTGTAGTATGTTGAACTGGACCCTCCAACAGTATAGTATGTTGAACTGGACCATCCAACAGTGTAGTATGTTGAACTGGACCATCCAACAGTGTAGTATGTTGAACTGGACAATCCAACAGTGTAGTATGTTGAACTGGACCCTCCAACAGTGTAGTATGTTGAACTGGACCCTCCAACAGTGTAGTATGTTGAACTGGACCCTCCAACAGTGTAGTATGTTGAACTGGACCCTCCAACAGTGTAGTATGTTGAACTGGACCCTCCAACAGTGTAGTATGTTGAACTGGACCATCCAAAAGTGTAGTATGTTGAACTGGACCCTCCAACAGTGTAGTATGTTGAACTGGACCCTCCAACAGTATAGTATGTTGTACCGGACCCTCCAACAGTATATTATGTTGTACTGGACCATCCAACAGAGTAGTATGTTGAACTGGACCCTCCAACTGTGTACCATAGTAGTATGTTGAACTGGACAATCCAACAGTATAGTATGTTGAACTGGACCCTCCAACAGTATAGTATGTTAAACTGGACCCTCCAACAGTGTAGTATGTTGAACTGGACCCTCCAACAGTATAGTATGTTGAACTGGACCCTCCAACAGTGTAGTATGTTGAACTGGACCCTCCAACAGTATAGTATGTTGAACTGGACCCTCCAACAGTATAGTATGTTGTACTGGACCATCCAACAGAGTAGTATGTTGAACTGGACCCTCCAACTGTGTACCATAGTAGTATGTTGAACTGGACAATCCAATAGTATAGTATGTTGAACTGGACCCTCCAACAGTATAGTATGTTGAACTGGACCATCCAACAGTGTCGTATGTTGAACTGGACCCTCCAACAGTGTAGTATGTTGAACTGGACCATCCAACAGTGTAGTATGTTGAACTGGACCATCCAACAGTATAGTATGTTGAACTGGACCATCCAACAGTGTAGTATGTTGAACTGGACCCTCCAAAGTGTAGTATGTTGAACTGGACCCTCCAACAGTATAGTATGTTGAACTGGACCATCCAACAGTGTAGTATGTTGAACTGGACCATCCAACAGTGTAGTATGTTGAACTGGACCATCCAACAGTGTAGTATGTTGAACTGGACCCTCCAACAGTGTAGTATGTTGAACTGGACCCTCCAACAGTATAGTATGTTGAACTGGACCATCCAACAGTATAGTATGTTGAACTGGACCATCCAACAGTGTAGTATGTTGAACTGGACCCTCCAAAGTGTAGTATGTTGAACTGGACCCTCCAACAGTATAGTATGTTGAACTGGACCATCCAACAGTGTAGTATGTTGAACTGGACCATCCAACAGTGTAGTATGTTGAACTGGACCATCCAACAGTGTAGTATGTTGAACTGGACCCTCCAACAGTGTAGTATGTTGAACTGGACCCTCCAACAGTGTAGTATGTTGAACTGGACCCTCCAACAGTGTAGTATGTTGAACTGGACCCTCCAACAGTGTAGTATGTTGAACTGGACCCTCCAACAGTGTAGTATGTTGAACTGGACCATCCAACAGTGTAGTATCTTGAACTGGACCCTCCAACAGTATAGTATGTTGTACTGGACCCTCCAACAGTATAGTATGTTGTACTGGACCATCCAACAGAGTAGTATGTTGAACTGGACCCTCCAACTGTGTACCATAGTATTATGTTGAACTGGACCCTCCAACAGTATAGTATGTTGTACTGGACCATCCAACAGAGTAGTATGTTGAACTGGACCCTCCAACTGTGTACCATAGTAGTATGTTGAACTGGACAATCCAATACTATAGTATGTTGAACTGGAAGCTCCAACAGTATAGTATGTTGAACTGGACCATCCAACAGTGTAGTATGTTGAACTGGACCCTCCAACAGTGTAGTATGTTGAACTGGACCATCCAACAGTGTAGTATGTTGAACTGGACCATCCAACAGTGTAGTATGTTGAACTGGACCCTCCAACAGTATAGTATGTTGAACTGGACCATCCAACAGTATAGTATGTTGAACTGGACCATCCAACAGTGTAGTATGTTGAACTGGACCCTCCAACAGTGTAGTATGTTGAACTGGACCCTCCAACAGTATAGTATGTTGAACTGGATCATCCAACAGTGTAGTATGTTGAACTGGACCATCCAACAGTGTAGTATGTTGAACTGGACCATCCAACAGTGTAGTATGTTGAACTGGACCCTCCAACAGTATAGTATGTTGAACTGGACCATCCAACAGTGTAGTATGTTGAACTGGACCATCCAACAGTGTAGTATGTTGAACTGGACCCTCCAACAGTGTAGTATGTTGAACTGGACCCTCCAACAGTGTAGTATGTTGAACTGGACCCTCCAACAGTGTAGTATGTTGAACTGGACCATCCAACAGTATAGTATGTTGAACTGGACCATCCAACAGTGTAGTATGTTGAACTGGACCCTCCAACAGTATAGTATGTAGAACTGGACCATCCTACAGTATAGTATGTTGAACTGGACCATCCAACAGTGTAGTATGTTGAACTGGACCCTCCAACAGTGTAGTATGTTGAACTGGACCCTCCAACAGTATAGTATGTTGAACTGGACCATCCAACAGTGTAGTATGTTGAACTGGACCATCCAACAGTGTAGTATGTTGAACTGGACCATCCAACAGTGTAGTATGTTGAACTGGACCCTCCAACAGTATAGTATGTTGAACTGGACCATCCAACAGTGTAGTATGTTGAACTGGACCATCCAACAGTGTAGTATGTTGAACTGGACCCTCCAACAGTGTAGTATGTTGAACTGGACCCTCCAACAGTGTAGTATGTTGAACTGGACCCTCCAACAGTGTAGTATGTTGAACTGGACCCTCCAACAGTGTAGTATGTTGAACTGGACCCTCCAACAGTGTAGTATGTTGAACTGGACCATCCAACAGTGTAGTATGTTGAACTGGACCCTCAAACAGTGTAGTATGTTGAACTGGACCCTCCAACAGTATAGTATGTTGAACTGGACCCTCCAACAGTATAGTATGTTGTACTGGACCATCCAACAGAGTAGTATGTTGAACTGGACCCTCCAACTGTGTACCATAGTAGTATGTTGAACTGGACAATCCAACAGTATAGTATGTTGAACTGGACCATCCAACAGTGTAGTATGTTGAACTGGACCATCCAACAGTGTAGTATGTTGAACTGGACCATCCAACAGTGTAGTATGTTGAACTGGACCCTCCAACAGTGTAGTATGTTGAACTGGACCCTCCAACAGTGTAGTATGTTGAACTGGACCCTCCAACAGTATAGTATGTTGCACTGGACCATCCAACAGAGTAGTATGTTGAACTGGACCCTCCAACTGTGTACCATAGTAGTATGTTGAACTGGACAATCCAATAGTATAGTATGTTGAACTGGACCCTCCAACAGTATAGTATGTTAAACTGGACCCTCCAACAGTGTAGTATGTTGAACTGGACCATCCAACAGTGTAGTATGTTGAACTGGACCATCCAACAGTGTAGTATGTTGAACTGGACCCTAAACAGTATAGTATGTTGAACTGGACCATCCAACAGTATAGTATGTTGAACTGGACCATCCAACAGTGTAGTATGTTGAACTGGACCCTCCAACAGTGTAGTATGTTGAACTGGACCCTCCAACAGTATAGTATGTTGAACTGGACCATCCAACAGTGTAGTATGTTGAACTGGACCATCCAACAGTGTAGTATGTTGAACTGGACCATCCAACAGTGTAGTATGTTGAACTGGACCATCCAACAGTATAGTATGTTGAAATGGACCCTCCAACAGTGTAGTATGTTGAACTGGACCATCCAACAGTGTAGTATGTTGAACTGGACCCTCCAACAGTGTAGTATGTTGAACTGGACCATCCAACAGTATAGTATGTTGTACTGGACCCTCCAACAGTATAGTATGTTGTACTGGACCATCCAACAGAGTAGTATGTTGAACTGGACCCTCCAACTGTGTACCATAGTAGTATGTTGAACTGGACCCTCCAACAGTATAGTATGTTGTACTGGACCCTCCAACAGTATAGTATGTTGTACTGGACCATCCAACAGAGTAGTATGTTGAACTGGACCTTCCAACTGTGTACCATAGTAGTATGTTGAACTGGACAATCCAATAGTATAGTATGTTGAACTGGACCCTCCAACAGTATAGTATGTTGTACTGGACCATCCAACAGAGTAGTATGTTGAACTGGACCCTCCAACTGTGTACCATAGTAGTATGTTGAACTGGACAATCCAACAGTATAGTATGTTGAACTGGACCCTCCAACAGTATAGTATGTTAAACTGGACCCTCCAACAGTGTAGTATGTTGAACTGGACCCTCCAACAGTATAGTATGTTGAACTGGACCCTCCAACAGTATAGTATGTTAAACTGGACCCTCCAACAGTATAGTATGTTGAACTGGACCCTCCAACAGTATAGTATGTTGTACTGGACCATCTAACAGAGTAGTATGTTGAACTGGACCCTCCAACTGTGTACCATAGTAGTATGTTGAACTGGACAATCCAACAGTATAGTATGTTGAACTGGACCATCCAACAGTGTAGTATGTTGAACTGGACCATCCAACAGTGTAGTATGTTGAACTGGACCATCCAACAGTGTAGTATGTTGAACTGGACCCTCCAACAGTGTAGTATGTTGAACTGGACCCTCCAACAGTGTAGTATGTTGAACTGGACCCTCCAACAGTATAGTATGTTGCACTGGACCATCCAACAGAGTAGTATGTTGAACTGGACCCTCCAACTGTGTACCATAGTAGTATGTTGAACTGGACAATCCAATAGTATAGTATGTTGAACTGGACCCTCCAACAGTATAGTATGTTAAACTGGACCCTCCAACAGTGTAGTATGTTGAACTGGACCATCCAACAGTGTAGTATGTTGAACTGGACCATCCAACAGTGTAGTATGTTGAACTGGACCCTAAACAGTATAGTATGTTGAACTGGACCATCCAACAGTATAGTATGTTGAACTGGACCATCCAACAGTGTAGTATGTTGAACTGGACCCTCCAACAGTGTAGTATGTTGAACTGGACCCTCCAACAGTATAGTATGTTGAACTGGACCATCCAACAGTGTAGTATGTTGAACTGGACCATCCAACAGTGTAGTATGTTGAACTGGACCATCCAACAGTGTAGTATGTTGAACTGGACCATCCAACAGTATAGTATGTTGAAATGGACCCTCCAACAGTGTAGTATGTTGAACTGGACCATCCAACAGTGTAGTATGTTGAACTGGACCCTCCAACAGTGTAGTATGTTGAACTGGACCATCCAACAGTATAGTATGTTGTACTGGACCCTCCAACAGTATAGTATGTTGTACTGGACCATCCAACAGAGTAGTATGTTGAACTGGACCCTCCAACTGTGTACCATAGTAGTATGTTGAACTGGACCCTCCAACAGTATAGTATGTTGTACTGGACCCTCCAACAGTATAGTATGTTGTACTGGACCATCCAACAGAGTAGTATGTTGAACTGGACCCTCCAACTGTGTACCATAGTAGTATGTTGAACTGGACAATCCAATAGTATAGTATGTTGAACTGGACCCTCCAACAGTATAGTATGTTGTACTGGACCATCCAACAGAGTAGTATGTTGAACTGGACCCTCCAACTGTGTACCATAGTAGTATGTTGAACTGGACAATCCAACAGTATAGTATGTTGAACTGGACCCTCCAACAGTATAGTATGTTAAACTGGACCCTCCAACAGTGTAGTATGTTGAACTGGACCCTCCAACAGTATAGTATGTTGAACTGGACCCTCCAACAGTATAGTATGTTAAACTGGACCCTCCAACAGTGTAGTATGTTGAACTGGACCCTCCAACAGTATAGTATGTTGTACTGGACCATCCAACAGAGTAGTATGTTGAACTGGACCCTCCAACTGTGTACCATAGTAGTATGTTGAACTGGACAATCCAATAGTATAGTATGTTGAACTGGACCCTCCAACAGCATAGTATGTTAAACTGGACCCTCCAACAGTGTAGTATGTTGAACTGGACCCTCCAACAGTATAGTATGTTGAACTGGACCCTCCAACAGTATAGTATGTTAAACTGGACCCTCCAACAGTGTAGTATGTTGAAATGGATCTTCCAACAGTATAGTATGTTGAACTGGACCCTCCAACTGTGTACCATAGTAGTACGTTGAACTGGACAATCCAATAGTATAGTATGTTGAACTGGACCCTCCAACAGTATAGTATGTTAAACTGGACCCTCCAACAGTGTAGTATGTTGAACTGGACCCTCCAACAGAGTAGTATGTTGAACTGGACCCTCCAACTGTGTACCATAGTAGTATGTTGAACTGGACCATCCAACAGTGTAGTATGTTGAACTGGACCATCCAACAGTGTAGTATGTTGAACTGGACCATCCAACAGTGTAGTATGTTGAACTGGACCATCCAACAGTGTAGTATGTTGAACTGGACCCTCCAACAGTGTAGTATGTTGAACTGGACCCTCCAACAGTGTAGTATGTTGAACTGGACCCTCCAACAGTGTAGTATGTTGAACTGGACCATCCAACAGTGTAGTATGTTGAACTGGACCCTCCAACAGTATAGTATGTTGAACTGGACCATCCAACAGTGTAGTATGTTGAACTGGACCATCCAACAGTGTAGTATGTTGAACTGGACCCTCCAACAGAATACCTCTAGAGACTCTGTGGAAACGTATGGTCTCAACACACCCAAACAAATATACATGCGAACACACAAAGCTGCACATCCACCCACCCAACCAGCCAACCCACCCACCCAGCCAACCCACCCATACACCCACGCACCCAGCCAACCCACCCATACACCCAGTCAACCCACCCAGCCAACCCACCCATACACCCACCCACCCAGTCAACCCACCCAGCCATACACCCACCCACCCAGTCAACCAACCCAGTCAACCAACCCAGCCAACCCACCCAGCCAACCCACCCAGCCAACCCACCCACCCAGCCAACCCAGCCCTACCTGCATACGTAGTCGTTCCTACAGATGCGCAGTGCAGCCAGACAGTTGCGTTTGTCTTGGTCCTCGTAGGAGCAGGCTGGTATGATGGTCTGTCTCCGTCTCTCAGCGCACGCCATGTCTGGACAGGGTTAGACTGGGTTAGTTACACACTCACCCACCCACTACACTCAAACACACACACCCACACACTACACTTACACTTACGCTCACACACCCACACACTACACTTACACTCACACACCACACTTACACTCAAACACACACACCCACACACTACACTTACACTCACACACCCACACACTACACTTACACTCACACACCCACACACTACACACACTATACACACCCACACCCACACTACACACACTATACACACCCACACCCACACACTATACACACCCACACACACACACACCCACACACTATACACACCCACACTACACACTACCCCCCTCTCCTACCTGTGCAGGGGCAGAACAGCAGCTGGTGGGTGTAGTCAGGCGGGACCCGGTCGAAGAACTTCCTGAGAGCCTTGTTACACCTGGCTCTGTTACAGGGGCCTGAGCGGGCCGACGGCTGGATGCAGGCCGAGACGTATTCCGTACGGAGCTTCTGACAGGTCTCGTCCACGTTACACGCCTTCGCCGCGTCCAGACAACGGTTCAACGTCGTTATGCCCACCTCATCTGCTGGAAACAAAACAAGGCATAGCACTTTGTGACATCGGATTATGTAAAAACAGCTTCATTATAAATAATAACTATAAATACATTTTAAAAATACATTTGATTGAGTAAATGTTGACTTTAAGTCTGGTCCCTAACCCTGTCCCCTATGTAGTGGTCCCTAACCCTGTCCCCTATGTAGTGGTCCCTAACCCTGTCCCCTATGTAGTGGTCCCTAACCCTGTCCCCTATGTAGTGGTCCCTAACCCTGTCCCCTATGAAGTGGTCCCTAACCCTGTCCCCTATGTAGTGGTCCCTAACCCTGTCCCCTATGTAGTGGTCCCTAACCCTGTCCCCTATGTAGTGGTCCCTAACCCTGTCCCCTATGTAGTGGTCCCTAACCCTGTCCCCTATGAAGTGGTCCCTAACCCTGTCCCCTATGTAGTGGTCCCTAACCCTGTCCCCTATGTAGTGGTCCCTAACCCTGTCCCCTATGTAGGGATCCCTAACCCTGACCAGGACCCATACAGAGTGTCTTCTGACCAGGACCCAAACAGAGTGTCTTCTGACCAGGACCCAAACAGGATGTCTGTCCCAATGATTAATAAGACTAATTGAAGTTTTTAGTGATAAGCCTCCTGCATCTGGAAATTAAATGAAAAGGATTCATTCTTTGTAAATTAAAAAGCAATCTCAAATAAGTCTTATCTGTAGAAGTTACTAAATATAACATGAATCAAGTGTTGGATGTGTCTGTTCTGTCTGGACACTGAGTTTAATTAGCCCTCATCGTTTAATATCATATTTTGGAGGGTTAATGCAGAGCTGTGTGTGTGTGTGTGTGTGTGTGTGTGTGTGTGTGTGTGTGTGTGTGTGTGTGTGTGTGTGTGTGCGTGTGTGCGTGCGTGTATATATATATATATTGAGGGTGAATGAAGAGCAGAGAGCCAGCTCCTCCATTTCTATCCCTTCACAACACCAAATGAAGCCTTCTGACTAACCCATCTATGTGATTCCTGACTAACCCATCTATGTGATTCCTGACTAACCCATCTATGTGATTCCTGACTAACCCATCTACGTGATTCCTGACTAACCCATCTACGTGATTCCGGACTAACCCATCTATGTGATTCCTGACTAACCCATCTACGTGATTCCTGACTAACCCACCTACGTGATTCCTGACTAACCCATCTATGTGATTCCTGACTAACCCATCTATGTGATTCCTGACTAACCCATCTATGTGATTCCTGACTAACCCATCTACGTGATTCCTAACTAACCCATCTATGTGATTCCTGACTAACCCATCTATGTGATTCCTGACTAACCCATCTACGTGATTCCTGACTAACCCACCTACGTGATTCCTGACTAACCCATCTATGTGATTCCTGACTAACCCATCTATGTGCAGGAGTACCAGGCAATAACATGGCTATATACAGAGGTACCAGTACTGAGTCGATGTGCAGGGGTACCAGGCAATAACATGGCTATATACAGAGGTACCAGTACTGAGTCGATGTGCAGGGGTACCAGGCAATAACATGGCTATATACAGAGGTACCAGTACTGAGTCAATGTGCAGGAGTACCAGGTAATAACATGGCTATATACAGAGGTACCAGTACTGAGTCAATGTGCAGGGGTACCAGGCAATAACATGGCTATATACAGAGGTACCAGTACTGAGTCGATGTGCAGGAGTACCAGGTAATAACATGGCTATATACAGAGGTACCAGTACTGAGTCGATGTGCAGGGGTACCAGGCAATAACATGGCTATATACAGAGGTACCAGTACAGAGTCAATGTGCAGGAGTACCAGGCAATAACATGGCTATATACAGAGGTACCAGTACTGAGTCAATGTGCAGGAGTACCAGGTAATAACATGGCTATATACAGAGGTACCAGTACTGAGTCGATGTGCAGGGGTACCAGGCAATAACATGGCTATATACAGAGGTACCAGTACTGAGTCGATGTGCAGGGGTACCAGGCAATAACATGGCTATATACAGAGGTACCAGTACTGAGTCGATGTGCAGGAGTACCAGGCAATAACATGGCTATATACAGAGGTACCAGTACTGAGTCGATGTGCAGGGGTACCAGGCAATAACATGGCTATATACAGAGGTACCAGTACTGAGTCGATGTGCAGGGCTATGAGGTCATTGAGGTAGATATGTAGACATAACTAGGAATACAGTGAGAGATAAACAGTGGCAGCAGTGTATGTGATGAGTCAACGCAGGTAGTCTGGGTAGCTATTTGGTTATCTGGTTGACATTAGAACAGATAAATCAGTCATTCTGACTGCTCAGGATTTTTCAGATTTAAAAGAAAATCTGCCTGACTACGTATTGGATAAGCCTACAAGGCAGGGAGGGATGTTTTTTCTGTTTGTCCAGATTGACATAGTCTATTTATTGTGTTGTTGAAAACACAAACCGTGATATTGAAGTGGCCGAAGTCCGTATGCTTTATTTATTGGTTGTGTGTTGCATTGGCACAGAAACCTGTTGCTGAAAAATTAATTGCATGTATTTTATATAATTATATAAATATGGCATCAAAATGTTGAGAATGATCATAGTTTAATGAAACAGGCACGAAGAGTGAGTTTATCTGTGGTGGTCGGTGAACACCTCCAACCCCTAAAGACGAACAATGGGTACATATTGAAGATGTACATGCTCGTCCCCAGAATCTTTTCACATGACGATCTTCAAAGGATAAGCAAGGAAAATTAATTAGCTTTTCACAATTCACAGATAAATTGGTCCACATGGGAAAACTAAAGGCATAGAAACCGCAAATGGTAATAGGAAATACATGTATTTCCATGGCAGAAATATAAAGTAATTTTGGACTGACCAAATACATGCAACTTAAAAGTGACATATCATGAGACAGGTTAGTCTAGTTGGTCCCAGGGAAGACACACAGACAGGTTAGTCTAGTTGGTCCCAGGGAAGACAAACAGACAGGTTTGTCTAGTTGGTCCCAGGGAAGACACACAGACAGGTTAGTCTAGTTGGTCCCAGGGTAGACACACAGACAGGTTAGTCTAGTTGGTCCCAGGGTAGACACACAGACAGGTTAGTCTAGTTGGTCCCAGGGTAGACACACAGACAGGTTAGTCTAGTTGGTCCCAGGGAAGACACACAGACAGGTTAGTCTAGTTGGTCCCAGGGAAGACAAACAGACAGGTTAGTCTAGTTGGTCCCAGGGTAGACACACAGACAGGTTAGTCTAGTTGGTCCCAGGGTAGACGCACAGACAGGTTAGTCTAGTTGGTCCCAGGGTAGACACACAGACAGGTTAGTCTAGTTGGTCCCAGGGTAGACACACAGACAGGTTACGAGAGTTGTCCGCAGGCCCCATCTATCTACTCCCAGGGTAAACACTCACCTGCAGCCATGTAGGCCAGGACTATAGCTGCCCCCCTCTATCTACCCCCAGGGTAAACACTCCCCTGCAGTGATAGAGGCACAGGACTATAGCTGCCCCCCTCTATCTACCCTCAGGGTAAATACTCACCTGCAGTGAAAGAGGCACAGGACTATAGCTGCCCCCCTCTATCTACCCCCAGGGTAAACACTCACCTGCAGTGATAGAGGCACAGGACTATAGCTGCCCCCCTCTATCTACCCCCAGGGTAAACACTCCCCTGCAGCCATGTAGGCCAGGACTATAGCTGCCCCCCTCTATCTACCCCCAGGGTAAACACTCCCCTGCAGTGATAGAGGCACAGGACTATAGCTGCCCCCCTCTATCTACCCCCAGGGTAAACACTCCCCTGCAGTGATAGAGGCACAGGACTATAGCTGCCCCCCTCTATCTACCCCCAGGGTAAATACTCACCTGCAGTGATAGAGGCACAGGACTATAGCTGCCCCCCTCTATCTACCCCCAGGGTAAACACTCCCCTGCAGTGATAGAGGCACAGGACTATAGCTGTCCCCCTCTATCTACCCCCAGGGTAAACACTCCCCTGCAGTGATAGAGGCACAGGACTATAGCTGCCCCCCTCTATCTACCCCCAGGGTAAACACTCACCTGCAGTGATAGAGGCACAGGACTATAGCTGCCCCCCTCTATCTACCCCCAGGGTAAACACTCACCCGCAGCCATGTAGGCCAGGACTATAGCTGCCCCCCTCTATCTACCCCCAGGGTAAACACTCCCCTGCAGTGATAGAGGCACAGGACTATAGCTGCCCCCCTCTATCTACCCCCAGGGTAAACACTCCCCTGCAGTGATAGAGGCACAGGACTATAGCTGTCCCCCTCTATCTACCCCCAGGGTAAACACTCCCCTGCAGTGATAGAGGCACAGGACTATAGCTGCCCCCCTCTATCTACCCCCAGGGTAAACACTCACCTGCAGTGATAGAGGCACAGGACTATAGCTGCCCCCCTCTATCTACCCCCAGGGTAAACACTCACCCGCAGCCATGTAGGCCAGGACTATAGCTGCCCCCCTCTATCTACCCCCAGGGTAAACACTCACCTGCAGTGATAGAGGCACAGGACTATAGCTGCCCCCCTCTATCTACCCCCAGGGTAAACACTCACCTGCAGTGATAGAGGCACATGACTATAGCTGCCCCCCTCTATCTACCCCCAGGGTAAACACTCACCTGCAGTGATAGAGGCACAGGACTATAGCTGCCCCCCTCTATCTACCCCCAGGGTAAACACTCACCTGCAGTGATAGAGGCACATGACTATAGCTGCCCCCCTCTATCTACCCCCAGGGGAAACACTCCCCTGCAGTGATAGAGGCACATGACTATAGCTGCCCCCCTCTATCTACCCCCAGGGTAAATACTCACCTGCAGTGATAGAGGCACAGGACTATAGCTGCCCCCCTCTATCTACCCCCAGGGTAAACACTCCCCTGCAGTGATAGAGGCACAGGACTATAGCTGTCCCCCTCTATCTACCCCCAGGGTAAACACTCCCCTGCAGTGATAGAGGCACAGGACTATAGCTGCCCCCCTCTATCTACCCCCAGGGTAAACACTCACCTGCAGTGATAGAGGCACAGGACTATAGCTGCCCCCCTCTATCTACCCCCAGGGTAAACACTCACCCGCAGCCATGTAGGCCAGGACTATAGCTGCCCCCCTCTATCTACCCCCAGGGTAAACACTCACCTGCAGTGATAGAGGCACAGGACTATAGCTGCCCCCCTCTATCTACCCCCAGGGTAAACACTCACCTGCAGTGATAGAGGCACATGACTATAGCTGCCCCCCTCTATCTACCCCCAGGGTAAACACTCACCTGCAGTGATAGAGGCACAGGACTATAGCTGCCCCCCTCTATCTACCCCCAGGGTAAACACTCACCTGCAGTGATAGAGGCACATGACTATAGCTGCCCCCCTCTATCTACCCCCAGGGGAAACACTCACCTGCAGCCATGTAGGCCAGGCGTACGTAGTCGAAGCCCCTCTCCTCTGGTTCGTACGGGTAACTCTCCACCAGACTCAGTCCTGCAGACAGACACACGTCAATGTTTTCAGGAATCACCCAATAAATGTTTAGGAATTGAAGTAGGTGGACATACAGTCGAGCTGACAAAGTAGTTACAGACTAGGGTTCCTGATCTTTGAACACTGACATCTTCCCTGGCCTTTCCTGTGGTCTCACTATGCAGGCTCCAATAGATACTGAGACAGTTCGTCTCTCCCTGTCCCTCTCTCTCTATCAACCTGTCCCATTCTCTCCTTGTCCTCTCTCTCTCTCTCTCTCTCTCTCGCTGTCCCTCTCTCTCTCAACCTGTCCCTCTCTCTCTCAACCTGTCCCTTTCTCTCCTTGTCCTCTCTCTCCCTCTCCCTGTCCTCTCTCTCTCCCTGTCCACTCTCAATCTCCCTGTCCCACTCTCTTTCAACCGGTCCCATTATCTCCTTGTCTTCTCTCTCCCTCTACCTGTCCTCTCTCTCTCCCTGTCCTCTCTCTCTCGCTCCTTGTCCTCTATCTCTCCCTGACTAGGTGTTATATAGACTGGTACTATAGATTAGGACTAGGTGTTATAATCTCAACATGTAGGACAGACTGGTACTATAGATTAGGACTAGGTGTTATATAGACTGGTACTAGAGATTAGGGCTAGGTGTTATATAGACTGGTAATATAAATTAGGGCTAGGTGTTATATAGACTGGTACTATAGATTAGGGCTAGGTGTTATATAGACTGGTACTATAGATTAGGGCTAGGTGTTATATAGACTGGTACTATAGATTAGGGCTAGGTGTTATATAGACTGGTACTATAGATTAGGGCTAGGTGTTATATAGACTGGTACTATAGATTAGGGCTAGGTGTTATATAGACTGGTACTATAGATTAGGGTGAGGTGTTATATAGACTGGTACTATAGATTAGGGCTAGGTGTTATATAGACTGGTACTATAGATTAGGACTAGGTGTTATATAGACTGGTACTATAGATTAGGGCTAGGTGTTATATAGACTGGTACTATAGATTAGGGCTAGGTGTTATATAGACTGGTACTATAGATTAGGGTGAGGTGTTATATAGACTGGTACTATAGATTAGGACTAGGTGTTATAATCACAACATGTAGGACAGACTGTTACTATAGATTAGGACTAGGTGTTATATAGACTGGAACTATAGATTAGGGTTAGGTGTTATATAGACTGGTACTATAGATTAGGGCTAGGTGTTATATAGACTGGTACTATAGATTAGGCTAGGTGTTATATAGACTGGTACTATAGATTAGGACTAGGTGTTATATAGACTGGTACTATAGATTAAGACTAGGTGTTATATAGACTGGTACTAGAGATTAGGGCTAGGTGTTATATAGACTGGTACTATAGATTAGGGCTAGGTGTTATATAGACTGGTACTATAGATTAGGGTTAGGTGTTATAATCTCACCATGTAGAACAGACCGGTATTATAGATTAGAGCTAGGTGTTAAACAGACTGGTACTATAGATTAGGGCTAGGTTTTATATAGACTGGTACTATAGATTAGGGCTTGGTGTTATATAGACTGGTACTATAGATTAGGGCTAGGTGTTATATAGACTGGTACTATAGATTAGGGCTTGGTGTTATAATCTCACCATGTAGAACAGACCGGTATTATAGATTAGAGCTAGGTGTTAAACAGACTGGTACTATAGATTAGGGCTAGGTTTTATATAGACTGGTACTATAGATTAGGGCTTGGTGTTATATAGACTGGTACTATAGATTAGGGCTAGGTGTTATATAGACTGGTACTATAGATTAGGGCTTGGTGTTATAATCTCACCATGTAGGACAGACCGGTACTATAGATTAGGGTTAGGTGTTATATAGACTGGTACTATAGATTAGGGTTAGGTGTCATATAGACTGGTACTATATATTAGGACTAGGTGTTATATAGACTGGTACTATAGATTAGGGTTAGGTGTTATAATCTCACCATGTAGGACAGACCGGTACTATAGATTAGGGCTAGGTGTTATATAGACTGGTACTAGAGATTAGGACTAGGTGTTATATAGACTGGTACTATAGATTAGGGCTAGGTGTTAAACAGACTGGTACTATAGATTAGGGCTAGGTGTTATATAGACTGGTACTATAGATCAGGGTTAGGTGTTATATAGACTGGTACTATAGATTAGGACTAGGTGTTATATAGACTGGTACTATAGATTAGGGTTAGGTGTTATATAGACTGGTACTATAGATTAGGGCTAGGTGTTATATAGACTGGTACTATAGATTAGGGTTAGGTTTTATAATCTCACCATGTAGGACAGACCGGTACTATAAATTAGGGCTAGGTGTTATATAGACTGGTACTATAGATTAGGGCTAGGTGTTATATAGACTGGTACTATAGATTAGGGCTAGGTGTTATATAGACTGGTACTATAGATTAGGGTTAGGTGTTATAATCTCACCATGTAGGACAGACTGGTGCTATAGATTAGGGCTAGGTGTTAAACAGACTGGTAATATAGATTAGGGTTAGGTGTTATTGTCTCACCATGCAGGACAGACTGGTGCTATAGATTAGGGCTAGGTGTTAAACAGACTGGTAATATAGATTAGGGTTAGGTGTTATTGTCTCACCATGCAGGACAGACTGGTGCAGGCTCCAATAGATACTGAGGCAGTTCTTCTCTCTCTTCATGCCTCGTTTACACTGGCAGCCGTGCAGCGGGGAGGACAGCAGGGCCGTGACTGCGTTCTCACACTGGTTCCTGGCCCCAGGGCCCAGCTTCACACTGCCGTCCCCCGCCACACACTGTCGCAACGTCCGCAGACGAGGGCTGCACCCATCATCACTGGAGCAGGTGTCCCCAGCCTGTAGACAGTCTCTGTCCCTGACCGCAGACACAAATAGGGGGAGCCCTGGGGAAAATAGAAACAGCAGTGGTTAGAGGTCAGGGGTTAGAGTTAGAGGTCAGGGTTAGGGGTTAGGGTTAGAGATCAGGGATTATGGTTAGAGGTAAGGGATTAGAGGTCAGGGGTTAGGGTTAGAGGTTCGATTTAGAGGTCAGGGGTTAGAGTTAGAGGTCAGGGTTAGGGTTAGAGATCAGGGATTATGGTTAGAGGTCAGGGGTTAGAGGTCAGGGGTTATGGTTAGAGGTAAGGGATTAGAGGTCAGGGGTCAGGGGTTAGGGTTAGAGGTCAGGGATTAGAGGTAAGGGGTTAGGGATGAGGGGTTAGGGTTAGAGGTCAGGGGTTAGAGGTCAGGGGTTGGGGTTAGAGGTCAGGGGTTATGGTTAGAGTTCAGGGGTTAGAGGTCAGAGGTTAGAGGTCAGGGTTTAGGGTTAGGACTAGTTTATGATATGTCATCTTTTAGAATGCAGTATAACAGCAGCGGTCAGGAACAGGTCAGTATAACAGCAGGGGTTATGAACAGGTCAGTTTAACAGCAGGGGTCAGGAACAGGTCAGGATAACAGCAGGGTCAGGAAAAGGTCAGTATAACAGCTGGGGTCAGGAAGAGGTCAGTATAACAGCAGGGGTCAGGAACAGGTCAGTTTAACAGCTGGGGTCAGGAACAGGTCAGTATAACAGCTGGGGTCAGGAAGAGGTCAGTATAACAGCAAGGGTCAGGAACAGGTCAGTTTAACAGCTGGGTTCAGGAACAGGTCAGTATAACAGCAGAGGTCAGGATCAGGTCAGTATAACAGCTGGGGTCAGGAAGAGGACAGAATGACACAGAGTAGAGTAGAACAGCCCTGAAACAGAGACCCTACACAGACGCTGTGCCCCAGAAGAGGAAAGAACTGATCCCAGCCATGAAAGCTGCCAGAGCGCGTGAGGACATTGCTTACTTCCGCTATGACAGGCTCATTGTCCACCCTCCCTCCCGGAAGCCTGGAAGGGATGAGAGAGCCAAGCCTGTGGGTTCGTAGCTTTCATTTTTACCTTTATTTAACTAGGCAAGTCAGTTAAGAACAAGCTTCAACCCCACAGCGCGCACACACACACACACACACACACACACACACACACACACACACACACACACACACACACACACACCAACTGATTAATGGGCTACTGAATGTATGTATTTGTTATCTTATTTGTTTGTCTTTTCCATATTATGTCTATTTATTACAAACTTCCCAGGAAAGGGCTGAAAATAGCCCATATTAATATATGTAGCCTTTGAAATAAGGTTCATGAAATCAATAACTTGCTAACATCAGATAACATTCATATATTAGCCATTTCTGAGACTCACTTAGATAATTCATTTGATGATACAGCAGTAGAAATACAAGGATATAACATCTATAGAAGAGACGGGAATGTTTATAGGGGAGGTGTTGCTCTCTATATTCAGAGCCATATCCCTGTAATGTTTATAGGGGAGGTGTTGCTCTCTATATTCAGAGCAATATCCCTGTAATGTGTATGGGGGAGGTGTTGTATATATTCAGAGTCATATCCCTGTAATGTTTATAGGGGAGGTGTTGCTCTCTATATTCAGAGTCATATCCCTGTAATGTTTATAGGGGAGGTGTTGCTCTCTATATTCAGAGCAATATCCCTGTAATGTGTATGGGGGAGGTGTTGTATATATTCAGAGTCATATCCCTGTAATGTTTATAGGGGAGGTGTTGTATATATTCAGAGTCATATCCCTGTAATGTTTATAGGGGAGGTGGTGTTGTATATATTCAGAGTCATATCCCTGTAATGTTTATAGGGGAGGTGTTGTTGTATATATTCAGTCATATCCCTGTAATGTTTATAGGGGAGGTGTTACTGTATATATTCAGAGTCATATCCCTGTAATGTTTATAGGGGAGGTGTTGTTGTATATATTCAGTCATATCCCTGTAATGTTTATAGGGGAGGTGTTGTATATATTCAGAGCCATATCCCTGTAATGTTTATAGGGGAGGTGTTGTGTATATATTCAGAGCCATATCCCTGTAATGTTTATAGGGGAGGTGTTGTATATATTCAGAGCCATATCCCTGTAATGTTTATAGGGGAGGTGTTGTATATATTCAGAGCCATATCCCTGTAATGTTTATAGGGGAGGTGTTGTATATATTCAGAGTCATATCCCTGTAATGTTTATAGGGGAGGTGTTACTGTATATATTCAGAGTCATATCCCTGTAATGTTTATAGAGGAGGTGTTGTATATATTCAGAGTCATATCCCTGTAATGTTTATAGGGGAGGTGTTGTATATATTCAGAGTCATATCCCTGTAATGTTTATAGGGGAGGTGTTGTATATATTCAGAGTCATATCCCTGTAATGTTTATAGAGGAGGTGTTGCTGTATATATTCAGAGCCATATCCCTGTAATGTTTATAGGGGAGGTGTTGTATATATTCAGAGCCATATCCCTGTAATGTTTATAGGGGAGGTGTTGTATATATTCAGAGCCATATCCCTGTAATGTTTATAGGGGAGGTGTTGTATATATTCAGAGCCATATCCCTGTAATGTTTATAGGGGAGGTGTTGTATATATTCAGAGTCATATCCCTGTAATGTTTATAGGGGAGGTGGTGTTGTATATATTCAGAGTCATATCCCTGTAATGTTTATAGGGGAGGTGTTGTATATATTCAGAGTCATATCCCTGTAATGTTTATAGGGGAGGTGTTGTATATATTCAGAGTCATATCCCTGTAATGTTTATAGAGGAGGTGTTGCTGTATATATTCAGAGCCATATCCCTGTAATGTTTATAGGGGAGGTGTTGTATATATTCAGAGCCATATCCCTGTAATGTTTATAGGGGAGGTGTTGTATATATTCAGAGCCATATCCCTGTAATGTTTATAGGGGAGGTGTTGTATATATTCAGAGTCATATCCCTGTAATGTTTATAGGGGAGGTGGTGTTGTATATATTCAGAGTCATATCCCTGTAATGTTTATAGGGGAGGTGTTGTTGTATATATTCAGAGCCATATCCCTGTAATGTTTATAGGGGAGGTGTTGTATATATTCAGAGTCATATCCCTGTAATGTTTATAGGGGAGGTGTTGCTGTATATATTCAGAGTCATATCCCTGTAATGTTTATAGGGGAGGTGTTGTTGTATATATTCAGAGCCATATCCCTGTAATGTTTATAGGGGAGGTGTTGTATATATTCAGAGCCATATCCCTGTAATGTTTATAGGGGAGGTGTTGTATATATTCAGAGCCATATCCCTGTAATGTTTATAGGGGAGGTGTTGTATATATTCAGAGCCATATTCCCTGTAATGTTTATAGGGGAGGTGTTGTATATATTCAGAGCCATATCCCTGTAATGCTTATGGGGGAGGTGTTGTATATATTCAGAGCCATATCCCTGTAATGTTTATAGGGGAGGTGTTGCTCTCTATATTCAGTCATATCCCTGTAATGTTTATAGGGGAGGTGTTGTATATATATTCAGTCATATCCCTGTAATGTTTATAGGGGAGGTGTTGTATATATTCAGAGCCACATCCCTGTGATGCTTAGAGAAGATATTAAGTGTTATTGAAGTGTTGTGGTTGCAGGTTCACTTGGCACATCTAAAGCCTTTTCTTTTGGGGTGTTGCTATAGGCCACCACGTGCTAACAGTCAGTATCTAAATAATATGTGTGAAATGCTTGATAGTGTATGTGATGTAAACAGAAAGGTCTACTTTCTTGGGAACCTGAAAATTGACTGGTTTTCATCAAGCTGTCCGCTCAAGAGGAAGCTTCTCACTGTAACCAGTGCCTGTAATCTGGTTCAGGTTATAAATCAACCTATCAGGGTGTTTACAAACACTACAGGAACAAGATCATCCACATGTGTCGATCACATTTTTACTAATACTGTAGAACTTCGTTCTAAAGCTGTATCCATTCCCATTGGATGCAGTGATCACAACAAAATAGTATAAAATAGTATAAGAGATCATACAAAAGATTTAACTGTGACTCTTATGCTCTGACGCTCGTCAGATGTGGCAGGGCTTGAAAACTATTACAGACTACAAAGGGAGATCTAGACGCGAGCTGCCCAGTGACGAGAGCCTACCAGAAGACCTAAATGCCTTTTATGCTCGCTTCGAGGCAAGCAACACTGAAGCATACACGAGAGCGCCAGCTGTTCTGGACGACTGTGTGATAACGCTCTCGGTAGCCAATGTGAGCAAGACCTTTAAACAGGTAAACATCCACAAAGCTGCAGGGCCAGATGGATTACCAGGACGTGTACTGCGAGCATGCGCAGACCAACTGGCAAGTGTCTTCACTGACATTTTCAATGTCTCCCTGACCGAGTCTGTAATACCCACATGTTTCAAGCAGACTACCATAATCCCTGTGCCCAATGAAGTGAAGGTAACCTGTCTAAATAATTACCGCCCCATAGCACTCCCGTCAGTAGCCATGAAGTGTTTTGAAAGGCTGGTCATGGCGCATATCAACAGCATCCTCCCGGATACACCAGAACCACTCCAATTGGCATATTTTTTACTTTAGTTTATTTGGTAAATATTTTCTTAATTCTTCTTGAACTGCACTGTTGGTTAAGGGCTTGTAGTAAGCATTGTATTTGGCGCCGTTACGGTTTTCTTCCGTCGAAGGAGAGGAGGACCAAAATGCAGCATGGTTATTTCGATTCATGTTTAATATAGGATAAACATGAACAATACAAAAACAATAAACATGAAAACCTAAACAGCCTATTTTTTTTATTTTTTTTATAATTTATTACATTCAATACCATTCATTCTTTACAACTCATAATTTTCATTCATACTCCAATAATGATATTTTAATTTAACTAAAAAATAAAAAATAAAAAAAAACCTCAGGGGAGCATCTTCCCTCCCCATCATCCTACAAACTACCTTTCCCTATCTGCCCGTCCCTAATCTATCCCCTTACAAATCTAAATGACACCCAGCCCTAAACACCCCTTCCACCTCTCCCGGGCAGCATGCTTCCCCCACTTCCTCTCCTCCCTCTTCATCCTCCCCCTCAAATCTCCTTCCACCCTCCTCACTATCCCTTCTACCCCCCAATCTATCCCTGTCTTCACCATGTTCTGCCTGGCTTCCCACAGCCCCCGTTTAAAGAGACTCATGAGAAGCCAGAGCAGAAACCTGTCCCTATCCGTCCCTCTCGCTCTCCCTACACCTCTCTCTAACCTGGCCCACATAAATGCAAAATCCCCTCTTACCAAACCTAACAACACTCGTGCCCTAGCCCATACTACTCCGGCAAAGGCACAGTCCCAAAAGACAAGGCGCACAGTCTCCTCCCTGCCACAAGAGGATCTTGAACAGGTGGGGGATTGCGCCAAACTATGCCGGTACATGATGGAACGTACCGGCAAGCACTTGTGGAGGCTCAACCAATTCAGGTCCTTGAGCCTGTTGTCCAGGCCCCGCGCCTGCACTCCCTCCCAGACCACTGATGAGATGCCCACTACGGACTCCCTGCCTGTCTGACCTCCTCGTACAGGTGCCTGTGATCTAAACCTCATCGGGCAACTTCAACCTCAGGGTGCGCACGCAGCCACTTGGCAGCATGGCCAAAGTGCCACGGCAGCTGTTCCGCCCGAGGACCCGTGTTAGACCACACCATTACGCTTCTCGCCTGATACAAGAAGAACTCCCGCAGGAGGTAACCGGACGGGTGTATCACTGGATGAGCAAGCTCCGTTAACAAGAAAGAAACCAAAAATTGCGTCCAGCTTGAGGGGGAGATGTGGTACCCCCCTACCTCCCTCCCCGATGGGACAGAGCATGCGTGCCCTGGCGACCCACTCGTACCTGCCACCCCACATGAACTGAAAGACAAGCCTCACTAGAGACCTCCTCAGACAAGCCGGCAATGGGTAGATGTACGCCAAATAGAAAAGAGACGGCAACACATCCACCTTTAGGACCAGGACCTTGCCCATAAAAGACAAATACCTAGCCTTCCACATCGCTAGCTTCCTCTGTACCACTGCGATACCCATGTTCCAGTTTAGCGTCGCTGAGCCGGAGGTCTCAAAATGGACCCCGAGAATCCTCAGGGCCCCCTCACAGAGAGATAACCCCCCGGGCACATCCGTTCTACCGCGCCATCTTCTGAAAAACTTAACGGAAGACTTTGCATGGTTCAGAACCGCTCCCGACGCTCAGGTGAAATCCCCAATGATGGCAAGGGACCTTGTCAGGCACGAGTCCTTGCACAGCAGCAAGGAACTGTCGTCGGCATACTGCGTCATCTTAACACGCAGCCCACCACTTCCAGGGATCAACAAGCCTTCCACCCCTGTGTCTGCCCTAATGGCAGCCCCCAGAGGCTCCATATACAGAATGAAGAGCAGAGCCGAGAGTGGGCACCCCTGCCTGACCCCAGACGAGAGGTCAAAAATGTCACCCAAGTGACTATTTACACTAACTCGGCACCCCGCTCCAACATATAATGTATGAATCCATCCTATGAACTTCTCCCAAATCCTAATCGACCTAACACTCTGAATAGAAAATATCTATTCACGCGATCAAAGGCTTTCGCCTGATCTAGCGCTGCTACCATTAAAGGCAGGCCTCTATCTTCAACCCAAGCGATGGAGTCCCTGATTAACTATAGGTTCTATCTAATAGAGCGGCCCTCTACCCCGCACGTCTGATCCTCATGGACGACGTAGGGAAGGGCTGTGCGCAACCGGTCTGCTAAAACCTTTGGAAGTAGCTTGTAATCTACGCACAGCATGGTCAACGGCCGCCAGTTGCCAAGGTTTGTTACTTCCCCCTTCTTATATAAAAGTGACAGCACACCAACAGCCATTGATCCCCCCGGGACCCCCGTCTCAAGGATGGCCTTCAAGACTTCGAGGACCATTGGTCCAAGTATACCCCAAAACTTGAGATAAAACTCAGCCGGCAGCCCATCCATCCCAGGCACCTTCCCTTTTCCCATCCTCCTAAGAGCGCTCTCAACCTCTTCTAGTGAGATCTGGGCCTCCATCACTTCTCTAATGTCCTCCGGCAAACGCCTGGACAAGTGTTCTAAAAACACAATTCCCTGCTCTACATCTATTTCCCTTTCCTTAAATAAACCTTGAAAATTATTAGTTGTCACCCTGACCATTTCCTCTGGTTTTCTAACTATACTACCATTTTCTTCCCTAACGCCATGCATTACCTTCCTACTCTGTCTGGCCCTAACCGACTTAAAGAACATAGCAGAACAAGTCTCATTGTGTTCTAGAAAGCCACTATGCGCACGCTCCAGGAAAGCTTGAGCCTTCCACTCCTGCAACTCCCTGAGCTGCGCCTTTAGGGTTGCGGATCTCTCCCAGTCAAACGACCCGCTGAGGTTGCCTGCCTCGTACTCGAGTTCAATTAACCTTTGGATACGATCCACCTCCCTCCTCTCCATCCACCTCCCTCCTCTCCTCCCTTTTTTTCCTCTTGCAATACCCTATTATAAAAGCCCTAATCCTCACCTTAACTAATTCCCACCACTCTAACACCCCCTCACACATGGACCTGAGGCCTTCAAGCCTCAAAAAGAAACCAAAACAAACGTCAACAAAAGCCTGCTCCTCCAGCACATCCCGATCTAACTTCCAGTACCCCCTACCAAAGAGAGACTGGCGACCCCACCTGCAGGAGCACCCCGTCGTGATCCGAAAAGAAAACAGGCAACAGCCGCCCAGACAACTTACCCAAAGACCTGGGTACAAAAATATAGTCGAGCCTCCTGGAGTTGCGCCATGTAGGACCGGCCATTGCCGGAGTAGTGTGCAGGCCACCATCAACCAGACCATGGCAAGCCATTAGCCCAGTGATGGCGCCTGCACCGCTATCCCCCCCTATTCCTAAATCTCTATTAAAATCCCCCCCTATCACTAATTTCCTATTTGTGACACACAGGGGCTCCAGACAGTCCATCATCTCCCTCCTGTCTGCCACCACCTGTGGCCCATACACCACCACTAATCTAAATTTACAATCCCGTATCGTGACATCCACCCCCATAACCCTCCCCTGCATCACCACAAAAGAACCCTCCACTTTTACCTCCCTGTGCCCACACAAAATCCCTACCCCCGATGAGTGCACCCCCCCAATACCCCAAACCGACTCCCCCGACTCCTTCTTAAACCTACTAACATCCCCTCCATCCCTCAGGTGAACCTCCTGTAAAAAACAAAAATCAAACCCCAAATAACTAAATTACCGCCCTCCTCTTAACAAAATCCCTTAAACCCCTTACATTTAAACTAACAAAAGTCAAATTAGACCCCATGAAAGAATAAAATAAAAACATGTAATACACTCAAATACTAAACCCAGACAGAAAAAAACAAAAACAGGAGACTCACCCGATGCTCCCCTGCTCTATATCTACCGGTGATAACACCATCCGTACTCCCGACGTCCCCCCCTCTTCCTCCATCTCACCAACCCAGGATGCAGGAATAGTGTTTGGCTCCAGGGTGCCCTGGTTTGGAAAAAAATAGGGGAGGCTAAGTCCCCAAACAAAAAACTCCCCACCTCCTCCTGTACCCAGTCCTGAGTCTTGTTAGGTGTGTCCCCACCCAACAGAAGTTGAGGGCCTGGGGAAACCAGCAGCAACCCAGAGGTTTCTCCCACCCCCATCGCTCTCTTGGCCATCCCCTCCCTCTCACTGTCGGCCAATCGCACCCTCCTCTTCATTCTCTTCTTTGGTGATGGCAGCAGTGGAGAGATACCACCCTCCCCCCCGCCAGCTCCTCCACCATACCCCTCATCTCTTCCACCAGGGCACTTTCCCCCCACTCCACTTTCTCTTCCACCGTCTCCTTCTCCACCACCCCTCCCTCGCTTTCTTCTCTCTCATGCTCCTCCACTCGCTTGCCTTCTTCCGCCGCTTTTCCTGGTTCTCCTACTCCCGTGCCTTCCGTTTCCTTCTCTCTTCCATCCCCCGCTCCTGCTCCCCCCCCCCCCCCCCCAGCCACAGACGCGTATGACCTCTGACGAGCCGGGCACCCCCGCCACAGGTGTGCTGACGAGCCACACCCGTGGCACGCCTTAGGCTCGTCACAATCCTTCGCCTCGTGCTCCCCAGATCCACAAAATCTGCATTTTCTTGCGCTGCACGAGGCGAAGATGTGGCCATAGGCCATACAGCGCCTGCAAAATGGAGGCTGACGTGCATAAAACAACATCCCCCTGTCAGCCCCCAGGGAGAACATAGCAGGAGGATGGAGGTTGCCACCATGACCCTTTGGGTCCTCCCTGAGGAGGGCCTGGAAGCCTCTCCTCCCATTCCAAAACCCAAGGGAGTCTTTGAGGTGCCTTGTTGAGGAGACATTATCCATGTATCTCCCCAGAAAGGCCCTCACCTCTTCGTCCTTAACGTATTTGTTATAAATGTTGACAGCTACAACCCTAAAGTTGTTCCTCGCCAGGCTTGTTATTTCATAGTGGCACATCGGCCTCTCACCTCCCACTGCTCTTGCCCTTCTCAGGATATCATCATGTTTCTCCTCTGTATTTAGTGCCACGTCGTATGCTCCCTCCAACGAGTTGCCTTGGAAGCAAAACACGTCCTTCACCGACAGCTTTAGAATCCCCATCAATATTATCCTTCCAAAAGTTTCCCGTCCTAAAGGCTCCAACTCCTTTTCCTTCCAAGCAAACCGAACCGTGTTGGCCAGCCCAATCCCAGGGACCGACCGACAAAACAAGAAGAAGAAGAAGAAGAAGAAAAAAAAAAGTGACTGAGCCTATACTGGTGCAAACTAACACAGAGACAGGAACAATCACCCACGAAACACTCAAAGAATATGGCTGCCTAAATATGGTTCCCAATCAGAGACAACGATAAACACCTGCCTCTGATTGAGAACCACTTCAGACAACCATAGACTTTTCTAGACAACCCCACTATACCACAATCCCAATACCTACAAAAACCCCCAGACAAAACACAACACATATTAAACCCATGTCACACCCTGGCCTGATCAAAATAATAAAGAAAACACAAAATACTAAGACCAGGGCGTGACAGGCGCATGTGACAAATAAAACAGGTGTAGACCTTACCGTGAAATGCTGAATACAAGCCCTTAACCAACAGGTGGAGACCTCACTGTGAAATGCTGAATACAAGCCCTTAACCTTACCGTGAAATGCTGAATACAAGCCCTTAACCTTACCGTGAAATGCTGAATACAAGCCTAACCAACAGGTGGAGACCTTACCGTGAAATAGATGGTGGTGTAGATGAGGCTGGGTCTAGTCATGTTATGGATGAGGCTGGGTCTAGTCATGTTATAGATGAGGCTGGGTCTAGTCATGTTATAGATGAGGCTGGGTCTATTCATGTCTAGTCATGTTATAGATGAGACTGGGTCTAGTCATGTTATAGATGAGACTGGGTCTAGTCATGTTATAGATGAGGCTGGGTCTAGTCATGTTATAGATGAGGCTGGGTCTAGTCATGTTATGGATGAGACTGGGTCTAGTCATGTTATAGATGAGACTGGGTCTAGTCATGTTATGGATGAGACTGGGTCTAGTCATTTTATGGATGAGGCTGGGTCTAGTCATGTTATAGATGAGGCTGGGTCTATTCATGTCTAGTCATGTTATAGATGAGGCTGGGTCTAGTCATGTTATGGATGAGACTGGGTCTAGTCATGTTATGGATGAGGCTGGGTCTAGTCATGTTATAGATGAGGCTGGGTCTATTCATGTCTAGTCATGTTATAGATGAGGCTGGGTCTAGTCATGTTATGGATGAGGCTGGGTCTAGTCATGTTATAGATGAGGCTGGGTCTAGTCATGTTATGGATGAGGCTGGGTCTAGTCATGTTATGGATGAGGCTGGGTCTAGTCATGTTATAGATGAGGCTGGGTCTAGTCATGTTATGGATGAGGCTGGGTCTAGTCATGTCTAGTCATGTTATAGATGAGGCTGAGTCTAGTCATGTTATAGATGAGGCTGAGTCTAGTCATGTTATAGATGAGACTGGGTCTAGTCATGTTATAGATGAGGCTGAGTCTAGTCATGTTATAGATGAGGCTGGGTCTAGTCATGTTGTAGATGAGGCTGGGTCTAGTGAGGCTCATGTTATAGATTAGGCTCATGTTATAGATGAGACTGGGTCTAGTCATGTTATGGATGAGACTGGGTCTAGTCATTTTATGGATGAGGCTGGGTCTAGTCATGTTATAGATGAGGCTGGGTCTATTCATGTCTAGTCATGTTATAGATGAGGCTGGGTCTAGTCATGTTATGGATGAGACTGGGTCTAGTCATGTTATGGATGAGACTGGGTCTAGTCATGTTATAGATGAGGCTGGGTCTATTCATGTCTAGTCATGTTATAGATGAGGCTGGGTCTAGTCATGTTATGGATGAGGCTGGGTCTAGTCATGTTATAGATGAGGCTGGGTCTAGTCATGTTATGGATGAGGCTGGGTCTAGTCATGTTATGGATGAGGCTGGGTCTAGTCATGTTATAGATGAGGCTGGGTCTAGTCATGTTATGGATGAGGCTGGGTCTAGTCATGTCTAGTCATGTTATAGATGAGGCTGAGTCTAGTCATGTTATAGATGAGGCTGAGTCTAGTCATGTTATAGATGAGACTGGGTCTAGTCATGTTATAGATGAAGCTGAGTCTAGTCATGTTATAGATGAGGCTGGGTCTAGTCATGTTGTAGATGAGGCTGGGTCTAGTGAGGCTCATGTTATAGATTAGGCTCATGTTATAGATGAGACTGGGTCTAGTCTTGTTATAGATGAGGCTGAGTCTAGTCATGTTATAGATGAGGCTGGGTCTAGTCATGTTATAGATGAGACTGGGTCTAGTCATGTTATAGATGAGACTGGGTCTAGTCATGTTATGGATGAGGCTGGGTCTAGTCATGTTATAGATGAGGCTGGGTCTAGTCATGTTATAGATGAGGCTGGGTCTAGTCATGTTATGGATGAGGCTGGGTCTAGTCATGTTATGGATGAGGCTGGGTCTAGTCATGTCTAGTCATGTTATAGATGAGGCTGGGTCTAGTCATGTTATAGATGAGGCTGAGTCTAGTCAGGCTATAGATGGTGGTGTAGATGAGGCTGGGTCTAGTTGTTATGGGTGGTGGTGTAGATGAGGCCGGGTCTAGTCAGGTCCTCTGCGGGATTGGGAGAGAGTAGCAGCACCGTAAAAGGGGGTTGGGCAATGCAAATAGTCTGGGTAGCCATTTGATTAGACATTCAGGAGCCTTATGGCTTGGGGTTAGAAGCTGTTTAGAAGTGTCTTGGACCTAGACTTGGCGCTCCGGTATTGCTTGCCGTGCGGTAGCAGAGAGAACAGTCTATGACTTGGGTGACTGGAGTCTTTGACAATTTTTTGGGCTTTCATCTGACACCGCCTAGTATATAGGTCCTGGATGGCAGGAAGCTTGGCCCCAGTGAAGTACGCACTGTCCTCTGTAGCACCTTACGGTCAGAAGCCAAGCAGTTGCCATACCAGGTGGTGATGCAACCGGTCAGGATTCAGGATGCTCTTGATGGTGCAGCTGTAGAATGTTTTGAGGATCTGGGGACCCATGTCAAATCTTCTGAGGGGGAAAAGGTTGTGTTGTGCCCTCTTCATGACTGTGTTGGTGTGTTTGGACCATTATAGTTTATTGATGATGTGGACACCAAGGAACTTGATGCACTCGACCTGCTCAACTACAGCCCCATCAATGTTATTGGGGGCCTGTTGGGCCCGCATTTTCCTGCAGTCCACGATCAGCTCCTTTGTCTTGCTCACATTGAGGGAAAGGTTGTTGTCCTGGCACCACACAGCCAGGTCTTTGACCTCCTCCCTATAGGTTGTCTCATCGTTGTCGGTGTTGGGAGTCGTGTTTGGCCACGCAGTTGTGGGTAAACAGGGAGTACAGGAGGGGACTAAGCACGCACCTCTGAGGGGCCCCAGTGTTGAGGATCAGCATGGCAGATGTGTTGTTGCCTACCCTCACCACGTGGGGACAGCCCGTCAAGAAGTCCAGGATCCAGTTGCAAAGGGAGGTGTTTAGTCCCAGGGTCCTTAGCTTAGTGATGAGCTTTGAGGGCACTATGGTGTTGAACGCTGAGCTGTAGTTAACCTCTCTAGGGTACGTGGGACGGTAGCGTCCCACCTGTCAACAGCCAGTGAAACTGCAGGGCGCCAAATTCAAAACAACAGAAATCCCATAATTAAAATTCCTAAAACATACAAGTATTTAACACCATTTTAAAGATATACTTGTTGTAAATCCAGCCACAGTGTCTGATTTCAAAAAGGCTTTACGACGAAAGCAAACCAAACAAGTATGTTAGGTCAGAGCCAAGTCACAGAAAAACACAGCCATTTTTCCATCCAAAGAGAGGAGTCACAAAAATCTGAAATATAGCTGCTGGCAGACCTATGACTCATTCCCCTCTCATTCGGCCCCACTTCACAGTAGAAGCATCAAAACAGTTTCTAAAGACTGTTGACATCTAGTGGAAGCCTTAGGAAGTGTAACATGACCCCATAGACACTGTGTATTCGAAGAGTTGAAAAACTACAAACCTCAGATTTCCCACCTCCTGGTTTTTGCCTGCCATATGAGTTCTGTTATACTCACAGACATCATTCAAACAGTTTTAGAAACTTGAGTATTTTCTATCCAAATCGACTAATTATATGCATATTCTAGCTTTTATGGCAGAGTAGCAGGAAGTTTCATTTGGGCACGCTTTTCATCCAAAATTCCCAATGCTGCCCCTTACCCTAGAGAAGTTAATGAACAGCATTCTCACATAGGTGTTCCTTTTGTCCAGGTGGTAAAGGGCAGTTTGGAGTGCGATTGAGATTGTGTCATCTGTGGATCTGTTGGGGCGGTAAGCAAATTGGAGTGGGTGTTTCTGGCATGATGGTGTTGTGAGCCATGACCAGCCTTTCAAAGTACTTCATGGCTACAGATGTGAGTGCTACGGGGTGGCAATCATTTAGGAAAGTTACCTTTCTTGGGCACAGGGACTATGGTGGTCTGTTTGAAACATGTAGGTATTACAGACTCGGCCAGGGAGAAGCTGAAAATGTCAGTGAAGAAACTTGCCTCTTCCTCTGTGCATGCTTTGAGTGCACGTCCTTGTAATCCGTCTGACTCTGTGGCTTTGTGAATGTTGACCTGTTTAAACGACTTTCCCACATTGGCTACGGAGAGCCTGATCACACAGTCATCCAGAACAGCTGATGCTCTCATGCATGCTTCAGTGTTGCTTGCCTCGAAGCGAGCATAAAAGGCATTTAGCTCGTCTGGTGGGCTCCTTTCTAGTCCGAAATAGTTTTCAAGCCCTGCCACATCCGACGAGCATCAGAGCCGGTGTAGTAAGATTCAGTCTTAGTCCTGTATTGAAGCTTTACCTGTTTGATGGTTCGTCTGAGGGCATAGCAGGATTTCTTATAAGCGTCCGGATTAGTGTCCCGCTCCTTGAAAGCATCAGCTCCAATATGGGGTGGCAAAGTCTAATAATGATTTTTTTCATCAACTATGAGGTGGCAAAGTCTAATTATGATTTTATTCATCCACTATGGTGTGGCAGAGTCTAATTATGAGGCCCAGTGAAGTCAAAAATGTAATTTTCCTGTGTTCATATTTATTTCCACACTATGAGGTTGAATCTTCATGGTACATGAATGGTACAGCCGCATGGATAACAGACATCTATCATGGTACAGCTACATGGATAACAGACATCTATTATGGTACAGCTACATGGAAAACAGACATCTATCATGGTACAGCTACATGGGTAACATATATCTATCATGGTACAGCTACATGGGTAACAGACGACTATCATGGTACAGCTACATGGATAACAGACATCTATCATGGTTCAGCTACATGGATAACAGACATCTATCATGGTACAGATACATAGATAACAGACAGACATCTATCATGGTACAGCTACATAAATAACAGACAGACATCTATCATGGTTCAGCTACATAGATAATAGACAGACATCTATCATGGTTCAGCTACATGGATAACAGACAGACATCTATCATGGTTCAGCTACATGGATAACAGACATCTATCATGGTTCAGCTACATGGATAACAGACAGGCATCTATCATGGTACAGATACATGAATAACAGACAGACATCTACCATGGTTCAGCTACATGGATAACAGACTATCATGGTTCAGCTACATGGATAACAGACAGGCATCTATCATGGTACAGCTACATGGGTAACAGACATCTATCATGGTACAGCTACATGGATAACAGATATCTATCATGGTACAGCTACATGGATAACAGACATCTATCACGGTACAGCTACACGGATAACAGACATCTATAATGGTTCAGCTACATGGATAACAGACATCTATCATGGTTCAGCTACATGGATAACAGACATCTATCATGGTACAGATACATGAATAACAGACAGACATCTATCATGGTTCAGCTACATGGATAACATACATCTATCATGGTTCAGCTACATAGAAAACAGATATCAATCATGGTACAGATACATGGATAACAGACATCTATCATGTTTCAGCTACATGGATAACAGACATCTATCATGGTTCAGCTACATGGATAACATACATCTATCATGGTTCAGCTACATAGATAACAGACAACTATCATGGTACAGATACATGGATAACAGACATCTATCATGGTACAGCTACATGGGTAACAGACATCTATCATGGTACAGCTACATGGATAACAGATATCTATCATGGTACAGCTACATGGATAACAGACATCTATCACGGTACAGCTACACGGATAACAGACATCTATCATGGTTCAGCTACATGGATAACAGACATCTATCATGGTTCAGCTACATGGATAACAGACAGACATCTGTCATGGTACAGATACATGAATAACAGACAGACATCTATCATGGTTCAGCTACATGGATAACAGACATCTATCATGGTACAGATACATGAATAACAGACAGACATCTATCATGGTTCAGCTACATGGATAACATACATCTATCATGGTTCAGCTACATAGAAAACAGATATCAATCATGGTACAGATACATGGATAACAGACATCTATCATGTTTCAGCTACATGGATAACAGACATCTATCATGGTTCAGCTACATGGATAACATACATCTATCATGGTTCAGCTACATAGATAACAGACAACTATCATGGTACAGATACATGGATAACAGACATCTATCATGGTACAGCTACATGGATAACAGACATCTATCATGGTTCAGCTACATGGATAACAGACATCTATCATGGTTCAGCTACATAGATAATAGACAGACATCTATCATGGTTCAGCTACATGGATAACAGACATCTATCATGGTTCAGCTACATGGATAACAGACAGACACCTATCATGGTACAGCTACATGGATAACAGACATCTATCATGGTAAAGCTACATGGATAACAGACATCTATCATGTTTCAGGTACATAGATAATAGACAGATATCTATCATGGTTCAGCTACATGGATAACAGACATCTATCATGGTACAGCTACATGAATAACAGACAGACATCTATCATGGTACAGCTACATGGATAACAGATATCTATCATGGTTCAGCTACATGGATAACAGACATCTATCATGGTACAGCTACATGGATAACAGACATCTATCATGGTAAAGCTACATGGATAACAGACATCTATCATGGTACAGCTACATGGATAACAGACATCTATCATGGTAAAGCTACATGGATAACAGACATCTATCATGGTTCAGCTACATGGATAACAGACATCTATCATGGTACAGCTACATGGATAACAGACAGACATCTATCATGGTAAAGATACATGGATAACAGACAGACATCTATCATGGTACAGATACATGAATAACAGACAGACATCTATCATGGTACAGCTACATAGATAATAGACAAATATCTATCATGGTACATTTACATGGATAACAGACATCTATCATGGTTCAACTACATGAATAACATACAGACATCTATCATGGTTCAGCTACATGGATAACAGACAGGCATCTATCATGGTACAGCTACATGGGTAACAGACATCTATCATGGTACAGCTACATGGATAACAGATATCTATCATGGTACAGCTACATGGATAACAGACATCTATCACGGTACAGCTACACGGATAACAGACATCTATAATGGTTCAGCTACACGGATAACAGACATCTATCATGGTTCAGCTACATGGATAACAGACATCTATCATGGTACAGATACATGAATAACAGACAGACATCTATCATGGTTCAGCTACATGGATAACATACATCTATCATGGTTCAGCTACATAGAAAACAGATATCAATCATGGTACAGATACATGGATAACAGACATCTATCATGTTTCAGCTACATGGATAACAGACATCTATCATGGTTCAGCTACATGGATAACATACATCTATCATGGTTCAGCTACATAGATAACAGACAACTATCATGGTACAGATACATGGATAACAGACATCTATCATGGTACAGCTACATGGATAACAGACATCTATCATGGTTCAGCTACATGGATAACAGACATCTATCATGGTTCAGCTACATAGATAATAGACAGACATCTATCATGGTTCAGCTACATGGATAACAGACATCTATCATGGTTCAGCTACATGGATAACAGACAGACACCTATCATGGTACAGCTACATGGATAACAGACATCTATCATGGTAAAGCTACATGGATAACAGACATCTATCATGTTTCAGGTACATAGATAATAGACAGATATCTATCATGGTTCAGCTACATGGATAACAGACATCTATCATGGTACAGCTACATGAATAACAGACAGACATCTATCATGGTACAGCTACATGGATAACAGATATCTATCATGGTTCAGCTACATGGATAACAGACATCTATCATGGTACAGCTACATGGATAACAGACATCTATCATGGTAAAGCTACATGGATAACAGACATCTATCATGGTTCAGCTACATGGATAACAGACATCTATCATGGTACAGCTACATGGATAACAGACATCTATCATGGTACAGCTACATGGATAACAGACAGACATCTATCATGGTACAGCTACATAGATAATAGACAAATATCTATCATGGTACATTTACATGGATAACAGACATCTATCATGGTTCAACTACATGAATAACATACAGACATCTATCATGGTTCAGCTACATGGATAACAGACAGATATCTATCATGGTACAGCTACATGGATAACAGACATATATCATGGTACAGCTACATGGATAACAGACATCTATCATGGTACAGCTACATGGATAACAGACAACTATCATGGTACAACTACATGGATAACAGACATCTATCATGGTAAAGCTACATGGATAACATACATCTATCATGGTTCAGCTACATAGAAAACAGATATCAATCATGGTACAGATACATGGATAACAGACATCTATCATGTTTCAGCTACATGGATAACAGACATCTATCATGGTTCAGCTACATGGATAACATACATCTATCATGGTTCAGCTACATAGATAACAGACAACTATCATGGTACAGATACATGGATAACAGACATCTATCATGGTACAGCTACATGGATAACAGACATCTATCATGGTTCAGCTACATGGATAACAGACATCTATCATGGTTCAGCTACATAGATAATAGACAGACATCTATCATGGTTCAGCTACATGGATAACAGACATCTATCATGGTTCAGCTACATGGATAACAGACAGACACCTATCATGGTACAGCTACATGGATAACAGACATCTATCATGGTAAAGCTACATGGATAACAGACATCTATCATGTTTCAGGTACATAGATAATAGACAGATATCTATCATGGTTCAGCTACATGGATAACAGACATCTATCATGGTACAGCTACATGAATAACAGACAGACATCTATCATGGTACAGCTACATGGATAACAGATATCTATCATGGTTCAGCTACATGGATAACAGACATCTATCATGGTACAGCTACATGGATAACAGACATCTATCATGGTAAAGCTACATGGATAACAGACATCTATCATGGTTCAGCTACATGGATAACAGACATCTATCATGGTACAGCTACATGGATAACAGACATCTATCATGGTACAGCTACATGGATAACAGACAGACATCTATCATGGTACAGATACATGAATAACAGACAGACATCTATCATGGTACAGCTACATAGATAATAGACAAATATCTATCATGGTACATTTACATGGATAACAGACATCTATCATGGTTCAACTACATGAATAACATACAGACATCTATCATGGTTCAGCTACATGGATAACAGACAGATATCTATCATGGTACAGCTACATGGATAACAGACATATATCATGGTACAGCTACATGGATAACAGACATCTATCATGGTACAGCTACATGGACAACAGACAACTATCATGGTACAACTACATGGATAACAGACATCTATCATGGTAAAGCAACATAGATAACAGACAGACATCTATCATGGTACAGCTACATGGATAATAGACATCTATCATGGTTCAGCTACATGGATAACAGACAGACATCTATCATGGTACAGCTACATGGATAACAGACAACTATCATGGTACAACTACATGGATAACAGACATCTATCATGGTAAAGCTACATAGATAACAGACAGACATCTATCATGGTACAGCTACATGGATAATAGACATCTATCATGGTTCAGCTACATGGATAACAGACAGACATCTATCATGGTACAGCTACATGGATAACAGACAACTATCATGGTACAACTACATGGATAACAGACATCTATCATGGTACAGCTGCATAGATAACATACATATATCATGGTACAGCTACATGGATAACAGACATCTATCATGGTACAGTTACATGGATAACAGACATATATCATGGTTCAGCTACATGGATAACAGACAGACATCTATCATGGTACAGCTACATGGATAACAGACATATATCATGGTACAGCTACATGGACAACAGACATATATCATGGTACAGCTACATGGATAACAGACAGACATCTATCATGGTACAGCTACATAGATAACAGACAGACATCTATCATGGTTCAGCTACATGGATAACAGACATCTATCATGGTACAGCTACATGGATAACAGACATCTATCATGGTACAGCTACATAGATAATAGACAGACATCTATCATGGTACAGCTACATGGATAACAGACATCTATCATGGTTCAGCTACATGGATAACAGACAGACATCTATCATGGTACAGCTACATGGATAACAGACATCTATCATGGTAAAGCTACATGGATAACATACATCTATCATGTTTCAGCTACATAGATAATAGACAGATATCTATCATGGTTCAGCTACATGGATAACAGACATCTATCATGGTACAGCTAGATGAATAACAGACAGACATCTATCATGGTACAGATACATGAATAACAGACAGACATCTATCATGGTACAGCTACATGGATAACAGACATCTATCATGGTTCAGCTACATGGATAACAGACATCTATCATGGTACAGCTACATGGATAACATACATCTATCATGGTAAAGCTACATGGATAACAGACATCTATCATGGTTCAGCTACATGGATAACAGACATCTATCATGGTACAGCTACATGGATAACAGACAGACATGTATCATGGTACAGATACATGAATAACAGACAGACATCTATCATGGTTCAGCTACATGGATAACAGACAGACATCTATCATGGTACAGATACATGAATAACAGACAGACATCTATCATGGTTCAGCTACATGGATAACAGACAGACATCTATCATGGTACAGCTACATGGATAACAGACAACTATCATGGTACAACTACATGGATAACAGACATCTATCATGGTAAAGCTACATAGATAACAGACAGACATCTATCATGGTACAGCTACATGGATAATAGACATCTATCATGGTTCAGCTACATGGATAACAGACAGACATCTATCATGGTACAGCTACATGGATAACAGACAACTATCATGGTACAACTACATGGATAACAGACATCTATCATGGTACAGCTACATAGATAACATACATATATCATGGTACAGCTACATGGATAACAGACATCTATCATGGTACAGTTACATGGATAACAGACATATATCATGGTTCAGCTACATGGATAACAGACAGACATCTATCATGGTACAGCTACATGGATAACAGACATATATCATGGTACAGCTACATGGACAACAGACATATATCATGGTACAGCTACATGGATAACAGACAGACATCTATCATGGTACAGCTACATAGATAACAGACAGACATCTATCATGGTTCAGCTACATGGATAACAGACATCTATCATGGTACAGCTACATGGATAACAGACATCTATCATGGTACAGCTACATAGATAATAGACAACTATCATGGTACAACTACATGGATAACAGACATCTATCATGGTACAGCTGCATAGATAACATACATATATCATGGTACAGCTACATGGATAACAGACATCTATCATGGTACAGTTACATGGATAACAGACATATATCATGGTTCAGCTACATGGATAACAGACAGACATCTATCATGGTACAGCTACATGGATAACAGACATATATCATGGTACAGCTACATGGACAACAGACATATATCATGGTACAGCTACATGGATAACAGACAGACATCTATCATGGTACAGCTACATAGATAACAGACAGACATCTATCATGGTTCAGCTACATGGATAACAGACATCTATCATGGTACAGCTACATGGATAACAGACATCTATCATGGTACAGCTACATAGATAATAGACAGACATCTATCATGGTACAGCTACATGGATAACAGACATCTATCATGGTTCAGCTACATGGATAACAGACAGACATCTATCATGGTACAGCTACATGGATAACAGACATCTATCATGGTAAAGCTACATGGATAACATACATCTATCATGTTTCAGCTACATAGATAATAGACAGATATCTATCATGGTTCAGCTACATGGATAACAGACATCTATCATGGTACAGCTAGATGAATAACAGACAGACATCTATCATGGTACAGATACATGAATAACAGACAGACATCTATCATGGTACAGCTACATGGATAACAGACATCTATCATGGTTCAGCTACATGGATAACAGACATCTATCATGGTACAGCTACATGGATAACATACATCTATCATGGTAAAGCTACATGGATAACAGACATCTATCATGGTTCAGCTACATGGATAACAGACATCTATCATGGTACAGCTACATGGATAACAGACAGACATGTATCATGGTACAGATACATGAATAACAGACAGACATCTATCATGGTTCAGCTACATGGATAACAGACAGACATCTATCATGGTACAGATACATGAATAACAGACAGACATCTATCATGGTTCAGCTACATGGATAACAGACAGACATCTATCATGGTACAGCTACATGGATAACAGACAACTATCATGGTACAACTACATGGATAACAGACATCTATCATGGTAAAGCTACATAGATAACAGACAGACATCTATCATGGTACAGCTACATGGATAATAGACATCTATCATGGTTCAGCTACATGGATAACAGACAGACATCTATCATGGTACAGCTACATGGATAACAGACAACTATCATGGTACAACTACATGGATAACAGACATCTATCATGGTACAGCTACATAGATAACATACATATATCATGGTACAGCTACATGGATAACAGACATCTATCATGGTACAGTTACATGGATAACAGACATATATCATGGTTCAGCTACATGGATAACAGACAGACATCTATCATGGTACAGCTACATGGATAACAGACATATATCATGGTACAGCTACATGGACAACAGACATATATCATGGTACAGCTACATGGATAACAGACAGACATCTATCATGGTACAGCTACATAGATAACAGACAGACATCTATCATGGTTCAGCTACATGGATAACAGACATCTATCATGGTACAGCTACATGGATAACAGACATCTATCATGGTACAGCTACATAGATAATAGACAGACATCTATCATGGTACAGCTACATGGATAACAGACATCTATCATGGTTCAGCTACATGGATAACAGACATCTATCATGGTTCAGCTACATGGATAACAGACAGACATCTATCATGGTACAGCTACATGGATAACAGACATCTATCATGGTAAAGCTACATGGATAAAATACATCTATCATGTTTCAGCTACATAGATAATAGACAGATATCTATCATGGTTCAGCTACATGGATAACAGACATCTATCATGGTACAGCTACATGGATAACATACATCTATCATGGTAAAGCTACATGGATAACAGACATCTATCATGGTTCAGCTACATGGATAACAGACATCTATCATGGTACAGCTACATGGATAACAGACAGACATGTATCATGGTACAGATACATGAATAACAGACAGACATCTATCATGGTTCAGCTACATGGATAACAGACATCTATCATGGTTCAGCTACATGGATAACAGACATCTATCATGGTTCAGCTACATGGATAACAGACATCTATCATGGTTCAGCTACATAGATAATAGACAGACATCTATCATGGTTCAGCTACATGGATAACAGACAGACATCTATCATGGTACAGATACATGAATAACAGACAGACATCTATCATGGTTCAGCTACATGGATAACAGACAGACATCTATCATGGTACAGCTACATGGATAACAGACATCTATCATGGTAAAGCTACATGGATAACAGACATCTATCATGGTACAGCTACATAGATAATAGACAGACATCTATCATGGTACAGCTACATGGATAACATACATTTATCATGGTACAGCTACATAGATAATAGACAAATATCTATCATGGTACATTTACATGGATAACAGACATCTATCATGGTTCAACTACATGAATAACATACAGACATCTATCATGGTTCAGCTACATGGATAACAGACAGATATCTATCATGGTACAGCTACATGGATAACAGACATATATCATGGTACAACTACATGGATAACAGACATCTATCATGGTAAAGCTACATAGATAACAGACAGACATCTATCATGGTACAGCTACATGGATAATAGACATCTATCATGGTTCAGCTACATGGATAACAGACAGACATCTATCATGGTACAGCTACATGGATAACAGACAACTATCAAGGTACAACTACATGGATAACAGACATCTATCATGGTACAGCTACATAGATAACAGACATATATCATGGTACAGCTACATGGATAACAGACATCTATCATGGTACAGTTACATGGATAACAGACATATATCATGGTTCAGCTACATGGATAACAGACAGACATCTATCATGGTACAGCTACATGGATAACAGACATATATCATGGTACAGCTACATGGACAACAGACATATATCATGGTACAGCTACATGGATAACAGACAGACATCTATCATGGTACAGCTACATAGATAACAGACAGACATCTATCATGGTTCAGCTACATGGATAACAGACATCTATCATGGTACAGCTACATGGATAACAGACATCTATCATGGTACAGCTACATAGATAATAGACAGACATCTATCATGGTACAGCTACATGGATAACAGACATCTATCATGGTTCAGCTACATGGATAACAGACATCTATCATGGTTCAGCTACATGGATAACAGACATCTATCATGGTTCAGCTACATAGATAATAGACAGACATCTATCATGGTTCAGCTACATGGATAACAGACATCTATCATGGTTCAGCTACATGGATAACAGACAGACATCTATCATGGTACAGCTACATGGATAACAGACATCTATCATGGTAAAGCTACATGGATAACAGACATCTATCATGTTTCAGCTACATAGATAATAGACAGATATCTATCATGGTTCAGCTACATGGATAACAGACATCTATCATGGTACAGCTACATGAATAACAGACAGACATCTATCATGGTACAGATACATGAATAACAGACAGACATCTATCATGGTACAGCTACATGGATAACAGACATCTATCATGGTTCAGCTACATGGATAACAGACATCTATCATGGTACAGCTACATGGATAACAGACATCTATCATGGTAAAGCTACATGGATAACAGACATCTATCATGGTTCAGCTACATGGATAACAGACATCTATCATGGTACAGCTACATGGATAACAGACATCTATCATGGTACAGCTACATGGATAACAGACAGACATGTATCATGGTACAGATACATGAATAACAGACAGACATCTATCATGGTTCAGCTACATGGATAACAGACATCTATCATGGTTCAGCTACATAGATAATAGACAGACATCTATCATGGTTCAGCTACATGGATAACAGACAGACATCTATCATGGTACAGCTACATGGATAACAGACATATATCATGGTAAAGCTACATGGATAACAGACATCTATCATGGTTCAGCTACATAGATAATAGACAGACATCTATCATGGTTCAGCTACATGGATAACAGACATCTATCATGGTTCAGCTACATAGATAATAGACAGACATCTATCATGGTTCAGCTACATGGATAACAGACATCTATCATGGTTCAGCTACATGGATGACAGACAGACATCTATCATGGTACAGCTACATGGATAACAGACATATATCATGGTAAAGCTACATGGATAACAGACATCTATCATGGTTCAGCTACATAGATAATAGACAGACATCTGTCATGGTACAGCTACATGGATAACAGACATCTATCATGGTAAAGCTACATGGATAACAGACATCTATCATGTTTCAGCTACATAGATAATAGACAGATATCTATCATGGTTCAGCTACATGGATAACAGACATCTATCATGGTACAGCTACATGAATAACAGACAGACATCTATCATGGTACAGATACATGAATAACAGACAGACATCTATCATGGTACAGCTACATGGATAACAGACATCTATCATGGTTCAGCTACATGGATAACAGACATCTATCATGGTACAGCTACATGGATAACAGACATCTATCATGGTAAAGCTACATGGATAACAGACATCTATCATGGTTCAGCTACATGGATAACAGACATCTATCATGGTACAGCTACATGGATAACAGATATCTATCATGGTACAGCTACATGGATAACAGACAGACATGTATCATGGTACAGATACATGAATAACAGACAGACATCTATCATGGTTCAGCTACATGGATAACAGACATCTATCATGGTTCAGCTACATAGATAATAGACAGACATCTATCATGGTTCAGCTACATGGATAACAGACAGACATCTATCATGGTACAGCTACATGGATAACAGACATCTATCATGGTAAAGCTACATGGATAACAGACATCTATCATGGTTCAGCTACATAGATAATAGACAGACATCTATCATGGTTCAGCTACATGGATAACAGACATCTATCATGGTACAGCTACATGAATAACAGACAGACATCTATCATGGTACAGATACATGAATAACAGACAGACATCTATCACGGTACAGCTACATGGATAACAGACATCTATCATGGTTCAGCTACATGGATAACAGACATCTATCATGGTACAGATACATGAATGACAGACAGACATCTATCATGGTACAGCTACATGGATAACAGACAGACATCTATCATGGTTCAGCTACATAGATAACAGACATCTATCATGGTTCAGCTACATGGATAACAGACAGACATCTATCATGGTACAGATACATGAATAACAGACAGACATCTATCACGGTACAGCTACATGAATAACAGACAGACATCTATCATGGTACAGCTACATGGATAACAGACAGACATCTATCATGGTACAGATACATGAATAACAGACAGACATCTATCATGGTACAGCTACATGGATAACAGACAGACATCTATCATGGTACAGATACATGAATAACAGACAGACATCTATCATGGTACAGCTACATGGATAACAGACAGACATCTATCATGGTTCAGCTACATAGATAACAGACATCTATCATGGTACAGATACATAGATAACAGACAGACATCTATCATGGTACAGCTACATGGATAACAGACAGACATCTATCATGGTTCAGCTACATAGATAACAGACATCTATCATGGTTCAGCTACATGAATAACAGACAGACATCTATCATGGTACAGCTACATGGATAACAGACAGACATCTATCATGGTTCAGCTACATAGATAACAGACATCTATCATGGTTCAGCTACATAGATAACAGACATCTATCATGGTTCAGCTACATAGATAACAGACATCTATCATGGTTCAGCTACATGAATAACAGACAGACATCTATCATGGTACAGCTACATGGATAACAGACAGACATCTATCATGGTTTAGCTACATAGATAACAGACATATATCATGGTTCAGCTACATAGATAACAGACATCTATCATGGTTCAGCTACATAGATAACAGACATCTATCATGGTTCAGCTACATAGATAACAGACATCTATCATGGTTCAGCTACATAGATAACAGACATCTATCATGGTTCAGCTACATAGATAACAGACATCTATCATGGTACAGCTACATGAATAACAGACAGACATCTATCATGGTACAGCTACATGGATAACAGACAGACATCTATCATGGTACAACTACATGGATAACAGACATCTATCATGGTACAGATACATGAATAACAGACAGACATCTATCATGGTACAGCTACATGAATAACAGACATCTATCATGGTTCAGCTACATAGATAACAGACAGACATCTATCATGGTACAGCTACATGGATAACAGACAGACATCTATCATGGTACAGCTACATGAATAACAGACATCTATCATGGTTCAGCTACATGGATAACAGACATCTATCATGGTACAGCTACATGGATAACAGACATCTATCATGGTACAGCTACATGGATAACAGACAGACATCTATCATGGTTCAGCTACATGAATAACAGACATCTATCATGGTTCAGCTACATGGATAACAGACATCTATCATGGTACAGCTACATGGATAACAGACATCTATCATGGTACAGCTACATAGATAACAGACATATATCATGGTTCAGCTACATAGATAACAGACATATATCATGGTTCAGCTACATGGATAACAGACATCTATCATGGTACAGCTACATAGATAACAGACATATATCATGGTTCAGCTACATGGATAACAGACATATATCATGGTAAAGCTACATAGATAACAGACAGACATCTATCATGGTAAAGCTACATGAATAACAGACATCTATCATGGTACAGCTACATAGATAACAGACATATATCATGGTTCAGCTACATAGATAACAGACAGACATCTATCATGGTAAAGCTACATGGATAACAGACATCTATCATGGTACAGCTACATAGATAACAGACATATATCATGGTTCAGCTACATGGATAACAGACATATATCATGGTAAAGCTACATAGATAACAGACAGACATCTATCATGGTACAACTACATGGATAACAGACATCTATCATGGTTCAGCTACATGGATAACAGACAGACATCTATCATGGTACAACTACATGGATAACAGACATCTATCATGGTTCAGCTACATGGATAACAGACATCTATCATGGTACAGCTACATGGATAACAGACAGACATCTATCATGGTACAACTACATGGATAACAGACATCTATCATGGTTCAGCTACATGGATAACAGACAGACATCTATCATGGTTCAGCTACATGGATAACAGACAGACATCTATCATGGTTCAGCTACATGGATAACAGACAGACATCTATCATGGTTCAGCTACATAGATAACAGACAGACATCTATCATGGTTCAGCTACATAGATAACAGACATCTATCATGGTTCAGCTACATGGATAACAGACAACTATCATGGTTCAGCTACATGGATAACAGACATCTATCATGGTACAGCTACATGGATAACAGACAGACATCTATCATGGTTCAGCTACATGGATAACAGACAGACATCTATCATGGTACAGCTACATGGATAACAGACAGACATCTATCATGGTTCAGCTACATAGATAACAGACAGACATCTATCATGGTTCAGCTACATAGATAACAGACAGACATCTATCATGGTTCAGCTACATAGATAACAGACAGACATCTATCATGGTTCAGCTACATAGATAACAGACAGACATCTATCATGGTTCAGCTACATAGATAACAGACAGACATCTATCATGGTTCAGCTACATAGATAACAGACAGACATCTATCATGGTTCAGCTACATAGATAACAGACAGACAACTATCATGGTTCCGACATACACTACCGTTCAAAAGTTTGGGGTCACTTAGAAATGTCCTAGTTTTGAAATTCAAGTTTTTTAAAAATCCATTAAAATAACATCAAATTGATCAGAAATACAGTGTAGACATTGTTAATGTTGTAAATGACTATTGTAGCTGGAAACGGCAGATTTTGTATGGAATATCTACATAGGCGTACAGAGGCCCATTATCAGCAACCATCACTCCTGTGTTCCAATGGCATGTTGTGTTAGCTAATCCAAGTTTATTATTTTAAAAGGCTAATTGATCATTAGAAAACCCTTTGCAATTATGTTAGCACAGCTGAAGACTGTTGTCTGATTAAAGAAGCAATAAAACTGACCTTTAGACTAGTTGAGTATCTGGAGAATCAGCATTTGTGTGTTCGATTACAGGCTCAACATGGCCAGAAACAAAGAACTTTCTTCTGAGACGCATCATTCTTTTCTTGTTCTGAGAAATTAAGGCTATTCTATGCGAGAATTTGACAAGAAACTGAAGATCTCGTACAACTCCCTTCATAGAACAGCACAAACGGTCTCTAACCAGAATAGAAAGAAGAGTGGGAGGCCCGGTGCACAATTGAGCAAGAGGACAAGTATATTAGAGTGTCTAGTTTGAGAAACAGACGCCTCACAAGTCCTCAACTGGCAGCTTCATTAAATAGTACCCGCAGAACACCAGTCTCAACGTCAACAGTGAAGAGGCAACTCTGGGATGCTGGCCTTCTAGGCAGAGTTCCTCTGTCCAGTGTCTGTGTTATTTTTTTCCATCTTAATCTTTTCTTTTTATTGGCCAGTCTGAGATTAGGCTTTTTTCTTTGCAACTCTGCCTTTTCGTTTCGTCAACATGAAGGAGAGGAGGATGGCATCGGTGCTCCTCTACAACTAGGGAGTCAACATGGAGAGGAGGATGGCATCGGTGCTCTTCTACAACTAGGGAGTCAACATGAAGGAGAGGAGGATGGCATCGGTGCTCCTCTACAACTAGGGAGTCAACATGAAGGAGAGGAGGATGGCATCGGTGCTCTTCTACAACTAGGGAGTCAACGTGAAGGAGAGGAGGATGGCATCGGTGCTCCTCTACAACTAGGGAGTCAACATGTTTTTCTACTTGAACAAACACACACACACACACACACACGCACGCACGCACGCACACACACACGCACAAAAAAGTCCGAACCATGGACAGCCACATCATATTTATCTTACGTTGACTGAGCTAAATAGTTTTTGGTATCTTTTAGTTGTCACTGTAGTTAACTAAGCAGAGGTGATTTTATATTGAAATGGTGCTGAAATAGTGGAGGCAGCTCCTGTTTTCTACTTTCTCCGTGGTTCTAAATCAATAGTTGTTTTATGTTGGAAACCCCCAACCAGGTAACTAACTATCTGTTACTAGCTGTAGGTCATGTAACTATAGTTACTAGCTGTAGGTCATGTAACTATAGTTACTAGCTGTAGGTCATGTAACTATAGTTACTAGCTGTAGGTCATGTAACTATAGTTACTAGCTGTAGGTCATGTAACTATAGTTACTAGCTGTAGGTCATGTAACTATAGTTACTAGCTGTAGGTCATGTAACTATAGTTACTAGCTGTAGGTCATGTAACTATAGTTACTAGCTGTAGGTCATGTAACTATAGTTACTAGCTGTAGGTCATGCAACTAACTATCTGTTACTCTACATGGTTGAATTTACCCGTCTTCTTATTGTCTCTGCCTTTAGGCCTCTATATCACAGTCACAAGGCATATGAACCAACAGGTGATAGAGCAAACAATGCAATTATTACAACACATAGAGCTTCCCCAGTGATTTTACCCACGCACCGCTACTGCTAACAACTGACAACAAGAACCAAACAGGTTTATAAAATGGGTTCTGAAAGGCATCCATTGGGGTGCCTACTGCCTGGGTGCTGGCCAAGCAAAAATGGAACTGATGACATCTTTGCACACTCTTGATATTCTCTCAACCATCTTCACCTGGAATGCTTTTCTAACAGTCTTGAAAAAGTTCCCACATATGCTGAGCACTTGTTGGCTGCTTTTCCTTCACTCTGCAGTCCAATTCATGAGGTCGGGTGATTGTGGAGGCCGGGTCATGCGATGCAGCACTTCGTCACTCTCCTTCTTGGTCAAATAGCCCTTACACAGCCTGGAGGTCTGTTGGGTCATTGTCCTATTGAAAAACAAATATGTGGAAACTCCTTCAAAACTGTTGGAAAGGCATTCCAGGTGAAGCTGGTTGAGAGAATGCCAAGAGCGTGCAAAGCTGTCATCTAGGCAAAGGGTGGCTACTTTGGAGAATCTCAAATATAAAATATGTTTTGATTTGTTTAACACTTTTTTTGTTGGGTATATTATTCTCTATGTGTTATTTCTTCGATTTGATGTCTTCACTATTAGTCTACAATGTAGAAAATAGTAGAAATAAAGAAAAACTATTGAATGATTAATTGTGTTCAAACTTCTGACTGGTTCTGTATGTATATAATTAGTTAATCAGTTGATTAAAATATTGAATTTGGCCTTTACTACTACAGCCCATAGAAACACATGTTATTATGTTACTTAGATTTGACGCAGCATCAATAAACTATTAAGGATTATTAATGACTGAGGACGGATCAACAACATCGTAGTCACAAGAATAATTAATACTAACCTAATTGACAGAGCAAAAATAAGGAAGCCTGTACAGAACAAAAAATATTCCAGAACATGCATCCTGTTTGCAATATGGCACTAAAGTAAAACAGCAAAAAATGTGGAGAAGAACTTTCTGTCCTGAATACAAAGTGTGATGTTTATGGCAAATCCAATACAACCACATTGCAGAATCCCAGACTTTATAGGTTTAAGCATAGTGGTGGCTGCATCATGTTCTGGGTATGCTTGTAATCGATAAGGACTAGGGAGTTTTTTACTATACAAATAAAAATGGAATAGAGTTAAGCACAGGCAAAATCCTAGAGGAAAACCTGGTTCAGTCTGCTTTCCACCAGACACTGGGAGACACATTCACCTTTCAGCAGGACAATAACCTAAAACACCAGGCCAAATATAAACTGGAGTTGCTTACCAAGAAGACGTAGAATGTTTCTGAGTGGCCTAGTTACAGTTTTCCACTTCTGTAATCGCTGCCAAAGGTGATTCTAACATGTATTTACTCAGGGGTGTGAATACATACAGTGGGCTCCAAAATTACTGGCAATGCACAAACAATACTTAAAACATATAAACAATATAATTATAGAGATAAACTCAAAACGTGAGAAATACTGTACTTTATTAATGTTTCAATGGAACCCACCAAAATCATACAATTATTTAATACCAAATACATTTCACCAAAATCAAGGTTTCAGAATTATTGGCACTCCTCATTTAGTATCAATCAATCAATCAAATTTATTTTATATAGCCCTTCGTACATCAGCTGATATCTCAAAGTGCTGTACAGAAACCCAGCCTAAAACCCCAAACAGCAAGCAATGCAGGTGAAGAAGCACGGTGGCTAGGAAAAACTCCCTAGAAAGGCCAAAACCTAGGAAGAAACCTAGAGAGGAACCAGGCTATGTGGGGTGGCCAGTCCTCTTCTGGCTGTGCCGGGTGGAGATTATAACAAAACATGGTCAAGATGTTCAAATGTTCATAAATGACCAGCATGGTCGAATAATAATAAGGCAGAATAGTTGAAACTGGAGCAGCAGCACAGTCAGGTGGACTGGGGACAGCAAGGAGTCATCATGTCAGGTATTCCTGGGGCATGGTCCTAGGGCTCAGGTCCTCCGAGAGAGAGAAAGAAAGAGAGAAGTACCTAGTGCAACCACCTCTGGCAGGGATAACAGCATGGAGTCTTTTCCTGTGAAGTTTGACAAGGTTAAGGAACACATTTGGAGGGATTTTGGACCATTCCTCTATGCAGATCATTTCAAGATCCTTCACATTCTTGGGTTTACGCTCGTCAACTGCCCTCTTCCACTCAGCCCACAGGTTTTCCATTGGATTGAGGTCAGGTGACTGAGAACTGCCCTCTTCCACTCAGCCCACAGGTTTTCCATTGGATTGAGGTCAGGTGACTGAGAACTGCCCTCTTCCACTCAGCCCACAGGTTTTCCATTGGATTGAGGTCAGGTGACTGAGAACTGCCCTCTTCCACTCAGCCCACAGGTTTTCCATTGGATTGAGGTCAGGTGACTGAGAACTGCCCTCTTCCACTCAGCCCACAGGTTTTCCATTGGATTGAGGTCCGGTGACTGAGAACTGCCCTCTTCCACTCAGCCCACAGGTTTTCCATTGGATTGAGGTCAGGTGACTGAGAACTGCCCTCTTCCACTCAGCCCACAGGTTTTCAATTGGATTGAGGTCCGGTGACTGAGAACTGCCCTCTTCCACTCAGCCCACAGGTTTTCTATTGGATTGAGGTCAGGTGACTGAGAACTGCCCTCTTCCACTCAGCCCACAGGTTTTCCATTGGATTGAGGTCAGGTGACTGAGAACTGCCCTCTTCCACTCAGCCCACAGGTTTTCCATTGGATTGAGGTCCGGTGACTGAGAACTGCCCTCTTCCACTCAGCCCACAGGTTTTCTATTGGATTGAGGTCAGGTGACTGAGAACTGCCCTCTTCCACTCAGCCCACAGGTTTTCCATTGGATTGAGGTCCGGTGACTGAGAACTGCCCTCTTCCACTCAGCCCACAGGTTTTCTATTGGATTGAGGTCAGGTGACTGAGAACTGCCCTCTTCCACTCAGCCCACAGGTTTTCTATTGGATTGAGGTCAGGTGACTGAGAACTGCCCTCTTCCACTCAGCCCACAGGTTTTCTATTGGATTGAGGTCCGGTGACTGAGAACTGCCCTCTTCCACTCAGCCCACAGGTTTTCTATTGGATTGAGGTCAGGTGACTGAGAACTGCCCTCTTCCACTCAGCCCACAGGTTTTCTATTGGATTGAGGTCAGGTGACTGAGAACTGCCCTCTTCCACTCAGCCCACAGGTTTTCTATTGGATTGAGGTCCGGTGACTGAGAACTGCCCTCTTCCACTCAGCCCACAGATTTTCCATTGGATTGAGGTCCGGTGACTGAGAACTGCCCTCTTCCACTCAGCCCACAGGTTTTCTATTGGATTGAGGTCAGGTGACTGAGAACTGCCCTCTTCCACTCAGCCCACAGGTTTTCTATTGGATTGAGGTCAGGTGACTGAGATGGCCATGGCAGAACATTGATTTTGTTGTGACAGAACCATTTCTGTGTGGATCTTAAGGTATGTTTTGGGTCATTGTCTTGTTGGAAAGTCGGCCAAGTCCCAGCCTTCTGGCAGAGGCAACCAGATTGTCAGCCAAGATTTCCTGATACTTGGTGGAATTCATTATGCCATCACTTAACCAGTGCCTTTGGACCTCTGGAATTAAAACGGCCCCAAAACATCACTGATCCAACACCATATTTCCCCGTGGGTATGAGGTTCCTCTCCTTGTATCTGTTTCACCGTGGGTATGAGGTGCCTCTCCTGTTTCGACACCAAACATGCCGATGCTGTATCTGACTAAAACGTTACATTTTGGTCTCATCTGACCAGAGCACCTTCTTCCAATCATAATTTAAATGACGTGTGGCAAACTCCCAGCGCTTGTGTCTGTGTATTGGGGTCATTAAGGTCTTTCTTCTGGCAACCCTTCCAAAGAGCCTGTGGTTGTGGAGGTGGCGTCTGATGGTGCTTTTTGAAACCTGGTGACCCCAAGACGCCACCAAGGCCTGCAATTCTTTCACAGTGATTCTTGGGGATTTTGTTGCTTCTCTCACCATCCTCCTCCCTCTCCTGGGGGGCAAAATGCCTTCTCTCCCCATCCTCCTCCCTCTCCTGGGGGGCAAAATGCCTTCTCTCACCATCCTCCTCCCAGTCCTGGGGGGCAAAATGCATTTGCGTCATCTACCCGTGAGGTTTTCAACTGTTCCTTATCTTTTGAATATTTTAATAATTGCCCTGACAGGGCTCAGTGGTATATTCAATCGTTTGTGGATCTTCTTGTAGCCATGACCAGATTTATGAAGGTCTACGACCATCTGTCTCTTTTGAACTGCCAGTTCTTTTCATCATGGTGTTGGATGACAAAGGGATATTCCATGTGTGTTACCTCATTTTATACCCCAGTGAAACAGGAAGTGATGTAATGGCTCAATATAGTTCCTTAAGACTTAGATAAACTTAAATTAGTAAAATGTCATTCCTGGTTTAATTTTGGTAGATGTTATTTACAATAATATTTAAGGGTGCCATGAATTGTGAAACCTTGATTTGGAGGACAGATTTTAAATTAAATCAGTAAATGATTTTAGTGGTTTCCATTGAAAATTTAATAAAGTACAGTATTTCTCACATGCTGGTATTTTGAGTTTATCTCTATAATTATATTGTTTATATTTTTCTGTGTTGAATTTTTCAATACATTTGCAAACATTTCTAAAAACATGTTTTTAGAAATGGGTGAGAATTTTGAATTGTAACAAGGCTGTAACACAAAATGTTGAATAAGTCAAGGGGTTTGAATACTTTCTGATTAAACTTTATCCCCTTGACTGCGTGTGAATGACCAGTCCACTCTCTTTCAGTAGATGAATGACCTTCAGTCCTCTTCCTCTCAGTAGGGAAATGACCTTCAGTCCTTCATCTCTCAGTAGGTGAATCACCTTCAGTCCTCTCTCTCAGTAGGTGAATGACCTTCAGTCCTCTCTCAGTAGGTGAATCACCTTCAGTCCTCTCTCTCAGTAGGTGAATGACCTTCAGTCCTCTCTCAGTAGGTGAATGACCTTCAGTCCTCTCTCTCAGTAGGGGAATGACCTTCAGTCCTCTCTCTCAGTAGGGGAATGACCTTCAGTCCTCTCTCAGTAGGTGAATCACCTTCAGTCCTCTCTCTCAGTAGGGGAATGACCTTCAGTCCTCTCTCAGTAGGTGAATCACCTTCAGTCCTCTCTCTCAGTAGGTGAATCACCTTCAGTCCTCTCTCTCTGTAGGTGAATCACCTTCAGTCCTCTCTCTCAGTAGGGGAATGACCTTCAGTCCTCTCTCAGTAGGTGAATCACCTTCAGTCCTCTCTCTCAGTAGGGGAATGACCTTCAGTCCTCTCTCAGTAGGTGAATCACCTTCAGTCCTCTCTCTCAGTAGGTGAATCACCTTCAGTCCTCTCTCTCAGTAGGTGAATGACATTCAGTCCTCTCTCAGTAGGTGAATGACCTTCAGTCCTCTCTCTCAGTAGGGGAATGACCTTCAGTCCTCTCTCAGTAGGTGAATGACCTTCAGTCCTCTCTCAGTGGGTGAATCACCTTCAGTCCTCTCTCTCTGTAGGTGAATCACCTTCAGTCCTCTCTCTCAGTAGGGGAATGACCTTCAGTCCTTCCTCTCTCAGTAGGTGAATCACCTTCAGTCCTCTCTCTGTAGGTGAATCACCTTCAGTCCTTCCTCTCTCAGTAGGTGAATCACCTTCAGTCCTCTCTCAGTAGGTGAATGACCTTCAGTCCTCTCTCTCTGTAGGTGAATCACCTTCAGTCATCTCTCTCTTTAGGTGAATCACCTTCAGTCCTCTCTCAGTAGGTGAATGACCTTCAGTCCTCTCTCTCTCAGTAGGGGAATGACCAGTCCTCTCTCTCTGTAGGTGAATGACCTTCAGTCCTCTCTCTCTCAGTAGATGAGACCTGAAGGTTTTGATACTGCCTTGTACTCACGCTGCCAGACCTGAAGGTTTTTGATACTGCCTTGTACTCGCGCTGCCAGACCTGAAGGTTTTGACACTGAGTTCTATTCAAAGTTTAATCGCAGCACTAACCTGTCTGTCCTGAGATAGATGATATCCTTGATGTGCTGAAGGAGGAAATGTACCAAGATCTGAATCAGCTGAGCTGAGCTGCGAAGAGTTGATTTGATAAAAACACTGTTCTGGTGTTGCCAAAGTAACTACATGCTTCCTGATTTCATTTGAACACTCAGAGCCTGATAGGCTAAATATATATTATGGACAACGGATATTCATATTCTAGGTAAGTGTTATTGCCCTAAAAAGAATTGGGAATCTTAATCTGCTGCATGAAGAAAACAGTGTAATTAAGAGAGAGGGAGGGCGGGAGAGGTGGAGAGAGAGGGGCTGAGAGAGATGAGGGAGAGAGAGAGGGAGGGAGAGGCAGAGGGACCGAGAAGTCAAATGTCTGCTGTTTGCTGATGATTTGGTGCTTCTGTCACCAACCAAGGAGGGCCTACAGCAGCACCTAGATCTTATGCACAGATGCTGTCAGACCTGGGCCCTGACAGTAAATCTCAGTAAGACCAAAATAATGGTGTTCCAAAAAAGGTCCAGTCACCAGGACCACAAATACAAATTCCATCTAGACACCGTTGCCCTAGAGCACACAACAAACTATACATACCTTGGCCTAAACATCAGCGCCACAGGTAACTTCCACAAAGCTGTGAACAATCTGAGAGACAAGGCAAGAAGGGCATTCTATGCCATCAAAAGGAAAATAAATTTCAACATACCAATTAGGATTTGGCTAAAAATACTTGAATCAGTCATAGAGCCCATTGTCCTTTATGGTTGTGAGGTCTGGGGTCCGCTCACCAACCAAAACTTCACAAAATGGGACAAACACCAAATTGAGACTCTGCACGCAGAATTCTGCAAAATTATCCTCAGTGTACAACGTAGAACACCAAATAATGCAGAGCAGAATTAGGCCGATACCCACTAATTATCAAAATCCAGAAAAGAGACGTTCAATTCTATAACCACCTAAAAGGAAGCGATTCCCAAACCTTCCATAACAAAGCCATCACCTACAGAGAGATGAACCTGGAGAAGAGTCCCCTAAGCAAGCTGGTCCTGGGGCTCTGTTCACAAACACAAACACACCCTAGAGAGCCCCAGGACAGCAGCACAATTAGACCCAACCAATTCATGAGAAAACGAAAAGATAATTACTTGACACATTGGAAATAATTAACAAAAAAACAGAGCAAACTAGAATGCTATTTGGCCCTACACTGAGAGTACACAGTGGCAGAATACCTGACCACTGTGACTGACCCAAAAATTAAGGAAAGCTTTGACTATGTACAGACTCAGTGAGCATAGCCTTGCTATTGAGAAAGGCCGCCGTAGGCAGACATGGCTCTCAAGAGAAGACAGGCTATGTGCTCACTGCCCACAAAATGAGGTGGAAACTGAGATACACTTCCTAACCTCCTGCCCAATGTATGACCATATTAGAGAGACAAATTTCCCTCAAATTACACAGATCCACAAAGAATTCGAAAACAAGTCCAATTTTGATAAACTCCCATATCTACTGGGTGAAATTCCACAGTGTGCCATCACAGCAGCAAGATTTGTGACCTGTTGCCACGAGAAAAGGGCAACCAGTGAAGAACACACACCATTGTAAATACAACCCATATTTATGCTTATTTATTTTATCTTGTGTCCTTTAACCATTTGTACATTGTTAAAACACTGTATATATATATAATATGACATTTGTAATGTCTTTATTGTTTTGAAACTTCTGTATGTGTAATGTTTACTGTTAATTTTTATTGTTTATTTCACTTATATTATCTACCTCACTTGCTTTGGCAATGTTAACACATGTTTCCCATGTTGAATTGAGAGGTAGAGTGCGAGAGAGAGAGAGAGAGAGACAGAGACAGAGACAGAGACAGAGACAGAGAGAGAGACAGAGACAGAGACAGAGACAGAGACAGAGACAGAGACAGAAAGAGACAGAGAGACAGAGACAGAGACAGAGACAGAAAGAGACAGAGAGACAGAGAGACAGAGACAGAGAGATAGAGAGAGGTAGGGTGTGAGAGAGAGAGAGAGAGACAGAGACAGAAAGAGACAGAGAGAGAGAGAGAGACAGAGATACAGAGAGAGACAGAGATACAGAGAGACAGAGACAGAGAGACAGAGACAGAGAGATAGAGAGAGGTAGGGTGCGAGAGAGAGAGAGAGGGACCGAGAAAGAGAGAGGTAGAGTGCGAGAGAGAGAGAGAGAGAGACAGAGAGAGAGAGACAGAGAGAGACAGAGAGAGAGAGAGAGAGAGAGAGAGAGAGAGAGAGACTAGCTTTGACAATGTACAGACTCAGTGAGCATAGCCTTGCTATTGAGAAAGGCCGCCGTAGGCAGACATGGCTCTCAAGAGAAGACAGGCTATGTGCTCACTGCCCACAAAATGAGGTGGAAACTGAGCTGCAATTCCTAACCTCCTGCCCAATGTATGACCATATTAGAGACACATATATCCCTCAGATTACACAGATCCACAAAGAATTAGAAAAACAAACCCAATTTTGATAAACTCCCATATCTACTGGGTGAAATACCACAGTGTGCCATCACAGCAGTAAGATTTGTGACCTGTTGCCACAATAAAAGGTAAACCAGTGAAGAACAAACACCATTGTAAATACAACCCATATTTATGTGTATTTATTTTCCCTGTTGTACTTTAACCATTTGCACATCATTACAACACTGTATATACACACTTAATGACATTTGTAATGTCTTTATACTGTTGGAACTTCTTTATGTGTAATGTTTACTGTTCATTTTTACTGTTTATTTCACTTTTGTATATTATCTACATCAAATCAAATGTTATTAGTAACATGGCCGAATACAACAGGTATTAGAGTGACCTTAGAGTGAAATGCTTTCACCTTAGAGTGAAATGCTGAATACAACAGGTGTAGTAGACCTTACAGTGAAATGCTGAATACAACGTGTGTAGTAGACCTTACAGTGAAATGCTGAATACAACAGGTTTAGACCTTACAGAGAGACCTTATGTCACGCCTTGACCTGAGATATCTCTGTTTTCTTTATATTTTTGTTAGGTCAGAGTGTGACTAGGGTGGGTACGCTAGTTTTTGTATTGTCTAGGGTTTTGTATGTCTAGAGTTATGTAAGTCTAGGAGTTTTTGTATTTCTTTGTTGGCCTGATAAGGTTCCCAATCAGAGACAGCTGTTTATCGTTGTCTCTGATTGGGGATCATATTTAGGTAGCCATTTCCTTTTGGTGTTTGTGGGATCTTGTCTATGTGTAGTCGCCTGTTCAGCACTGTTTTGTATAGCGTCACGTGTCGTTTTGTTATTTTGGTTAGTTTGTGCAGTGTTCATTCTTATATTAATAAAGAATGTACGCATACCTTGGTCCGATTCATACGACGAACGTGACAGGGTAGCCATTTGATTAGATGTTTAGGAGTCTTATGGCTTGGGGGTAGAAGCTGTTAAGAAACCTCTTAGACCTAGACTTGGGGCTCTGATACCGCTTGCCGTGCGGTAGCAGGGAGAGCATTCTATGACTATGGTGGCTGGAGTCTTTGACAATTTTTAGGGCCTTCCTTTGACACCGCCTGGTATAGAGGTCCTGGATGGCAGGAAGCTTGGACCCAGTGATGTACTTGGCCGTACGCACTAGATGACGAGCGATTATGATTTTTCAACGCCGATACCGATTATTGGAGGACCAAAAAAATCCAAAACCGATTTAATCGGACAATTTTTATATATAGACTCGGCAAACAAGGAAACGTCCCTTTTTCAGGACCCTGTCTTTCAAAGATAATCCATAAAAATCCAAATAACTTCACAGATCTTCATTGTAAAGGGTTTAATGCTTGCTCAATGAACCATAAACAATTATTGAACATGCATCTGGGAAACGGTCGTCAACTTCTTGGTGACAGGGGGCAGTATTTTCACGTCTGGATGAAATGCATGCCCAAATTCAACTGCCTGCTACTCGTCCCCAGAAGATAAGATATGCATATTATTAGTAGATTTTGATAGAAAACACTCTGAAGTTTCTAAAACTGTTCATGTCATGTATGTGAGTATAATATAACTTATTTAGCAGGTAAACCCCCGAGGACAAACCTTTCAGATCTTTTTTTTTTTTGAGGTCAAATGCAAAATCTTTTCAGTCTCCTGGGGGGGGTAGGTTTTGTTGTGCCCTTCACAACTGTCTTGGTGTGCTTAGACCATGTTAGTTTGTTGGTGATGTGGACAACGAGGTACTTGAAGCTCTCAACCTGCTCCATTACAGCCCCGTCGATGAGAATGGGGGCGTGCTCGGTCCTCCTTTTCCTGTAGCCCACAATCATCTCATTTGTCTTGATCACGTTGAGGAAGAGGTTGTTGTTCTGGCACCACCCGGCCAGGTCTCTGACATCCTCCCTATAGGCTGTCTCGTAGTTGTCGGTGATCAGTCCTACCACTGTTGTGTAATCAGCAAACTTAATGATGGTGTTGGAGTCATGCCTGGCCGTGCAGTCATGAGTGAACAGGGAGTACACGAGGGGACTAAGCACGCACCCCTGGGGGGCCCCGTGTTGAGGATCAGCGAGGCGGACGTGTTGTTACCTACCCTTACCACCTGAGGGTGGCCCGTCAGAGACTATGGACTATGGGACTATGGTGGTCTGCTTAAAACATGTTGGTATTACACACTCGGACAGGGAGAGGTATGAAAATGTCAGTGAAGACACTTACCAGTCGGTCAGCGCATGCTCGCAGTACACGGCCTTGTAATTCGTCTGTTCCTGTGGCCTTGTGAATGTTGATCTGTCTAAATGTCTTACTCACATCGGCTGCCAAGAGCGTGATCCCACATGCGCCCGGAACAGCTGGTGGTCTCATGCATGTTTCAGTGTTATTTGCCTCGAAGCAAGCATAACAGTTTAGCTCGTGTCACTGGGCAGCTTTCGGCTGTGCTTCCCCTCTGTAGTCTGTAATGGTTTGCAATCCCTGCCACATCTGACGAGTGTCGGAGCCGGTGTAGTACGATTCGATCATAGTCCTGTATTGACACTTTTCCTGTTTGATGGTTCGTTGGAAGGCATAGGGGGATCTCTTATAAGCTTCCGGGTTAGAGTCCCGCTCCTTGAAAGCAGCAGCTCTAGCCTTTAGCTCAGTGTGGATTTTGCCTGTAATCCATGGCTTCTGGTTGGCGTATGTACGTACGCTCATTGTGGGGACGACATCATTGGTGAAGCTAATGACTGATGTGGTCTACTCCTCAATGCTGTAAAAAGAATCCCGAAACATGTTCCAGTCTGTGATAGCAAAACAGTCCCGTAGCTTAGCATCGGCTTCATCTGACCACTTTTTTATTGACAGAGTCACTAGTACTTCCTGCTTTAATCTTTGCTTGTAAACAGGAATCGGGAGGATAGAATTATGGTCCCGATTTGCCAAATGGTGGGTGTGAGAGAGCTTTGTATGCGTCTCTGTGTGTGGAGTAAATGTGGTCTAGAGTTGTTTTCCCTCTGGTTGCACATTTAACATGCTGATAGAAATTTGGTAAAACAGATATAAGTTTCCCTGCCACTAGGATTGCCGCCCCTGGGTGAGCGTTTTCTTGTTTACTTATGGCGGTATACAGCTCATTCAATGCTGTCTTTGTGCCAGCATCGGTCTGTGGTGGTATGTAGACAGCTACTAAAAATACAGATGAAAATCATCTAGGTAGATAGTGTGGTCTACAGCTTATCATGAGATACTCTACCACAGAGGAGCAAAACTTCAAGACTTCCTTAGATATCGTGCACCAGCTGTTGTTTACATATATGCATAGTCCGCCCCCCTTGTCTTACCAGATGCCGCTGTTCTATCCTGCTGGTATATCGTATAACCAGCCAGCTGTATGTTGATGATGTCATCGTTCAGCAACGACTCGGTGAAGCTTAAGATATTACAGTTTTAATGTTTAATGCTGGTTAAATCTTCCTCGTAGATTTTATTTTCCAATGACTACACGTTAGCTAGAAGAACGAAAGTCAGGGAGGGTTTATTTGATTGCCTACACATTCTCAGAAGGCAGCCCGAGCTGTCTTCTTTTTCTCCGTCGTCTCTTCACACAAATGACAGGGATTTGGGCCTGTTCCCGGGAAAGCAGTATGGCTTCACATCGGACTCATTAAAGGAAAAAAAGATGCTGGTGAGAATGTTGGTGAGGAATCGCTGTTCTGATGTCCAGAAGTTATTTTCAGTCATAAGAGACAGTAGCAGCAACATGATGTACAGAATACATTTTAAAAAATAAGTTGCAAACAAAGCAACAAAAAAATTGTTTTGGCAAAATTGAGTGAGTGACTCAGATTACCTGGTTGGGAGGGAGGGAGGGAGGTTGAGTGGCTTAGATTACCTGGCTGGGTTGGAGGGAGGTTGAGTGGCTCAGATTACCTGGGTGGGAGGGAGGTTGAGTGGCTCAGATTGCCTGGGTGGGAGAAGGGAGGTTGAGTGGCTCAGATTGTCTGGGAGGGAGGTTGAGTGTCTTAGATTGCCTGGGAGGGAGGTTGAGTGGCTCAGATTGCCTGGGAGGGAGGGAGGGGAGAGGGAGGAAGGTTGAGTGGCTCAGATTTCCTGGGAGGGAGGGGGAGGGGGGAGGTTGAGTAGCTCAGATTGCCTGGGAGGGAGGGGGAGGTTTGTTACAAAACAACAAAAGGATTTTCTAACAAGAATCTGTCTTTAATTATTTAAAAACAACAAATAAGCTCTCTCTAGTTCCGAGAGGAGGGACGTTAACATTTTTATTCATGGTGACATCTTGTTTCTACAGACTGGTCCTGTGTAAAGCTTTCATCAGAGAAGAGTTGTTGTGTTGTCTATTCCCTACACCCTATTCCCTACACCCTGGTCCAAACTAATGTGATATGTAGGGAATAGGGTGCCATTTGGGAGACACAGTCTCTGTCCTATGGTCTGTTAGATTTTATAAATGACGTGGCTCTGAGATTCTGCTGGCTTTACAGTCTGAACGGGAGAGGAGATGAGCTGGAGCTGTATCTATTGTTAATTATCTAATGTCTGTCAGCTGTGGAGTCATCAACAACAGTTCCATCTATAGTCACAGATGTACTGAGGCTGTATGGTGGTAACCAACAGGCCTTCACCTTGATCTGCTTTACCGGTCAACTACAGAGAGACTTAGTCCACGTCACCCAGTCAACAAGCTGCTCAGTCCAGTCCCTTTAGAAACACTGGAACATACTGGAACGACACACTTACACAACCAGTAGCTATGTTGTTTATATCAGTCTTCTCTTCCTTCTGCTCCACTCGTAGATAAGGTATGTTGTTGTTGTACTGTGGAGGAAGCAGGAGAGAGGAGTGGGACAGTGAGGTATACTGTGGAGGAAGCAGGAGAGAGGAGTGGGACAGTGAGGTATACTGTGGAGGAAGCAGGAGAGAGGAGTGGGACAGTGAGGTATACTGTGGAGGAAGCAGGAAAGAGGAGTGGGACAGTGAGGGGAGTGGGACAGTGAGAAGAGTGGGACAGTGAGAGGAGTGGGACATCAAAGCCAGGTTTCCTGCCACCAAACAGACAGAGTGTACCAAGGGATACATCTGCGGAGTCTATTACCCATGGTGCACTGGGGGCCGGTAATGATGCCGTTACTGTGATGGTAATGAAGTGTTTTACGGTGTTGATTATGAAGTTACAGTGTTGATTATGAGGGTGCTATGGGGATAATTGCAGGAGAGACAATTTTATCTATGTTTCAGACACCTCAGAAAGCTCTGGAAGCTTTTGCCTGATCCTGATGTATCAGACTCGCAACAATTGTCAAGTTGGTTGAATTTAGAGTAGACTCATTTTGAATTAACTGCACTCATACTGTCGTAGTCAACTCTTAATACTACCATTCGTTGGTATGCGTGTACTGCAGCTAGCCTAAAGCAGCTGCTAACTACAGCATTAACAGAAACATCATGGTTAGCACAGCCTGATTGCATGTGATATCAGAACGCTATAAGATTGTGATCGAGTTCATATGAATATTTAGCAGATGCCTTTTCGTATCCCTACATGAATTATTAATTGTGTTTATTAATATTATGCAAATGTTGTGTTAATGTTGTGATATGCAAATAATATGTTGTCATGGTTGTCAACAATATTAATGGGAGAGAAAGCAGGCTAAAAGTCAGTTGAAGGACTAAATATGTATGAATCACAACACATTATGTGAGTGTGTGTGTGTGTGTGTGTGTGTGTGTGTGTGTGTGTGTGTGTGTGTGTGTGTGTGTGTGTGTGTGTGTGTGTGTGTGTGTGTGTGTGTGTGTCTACGTGATTATGCTTGGTTTTCATTATAGGCTTCATTAGGTTTGGCCTTCCGGGGCTTCAACCCCGAAGGTTTTTGGTCCAGCCCCAAACCTTTTGATGTTCTAAGAACTTAGAAATTGCAGACTGTTACGTCTGATATGAGTTTCCATCACTGACTTCGGGCAGTAGAGCAGGCACTGCAAGAAACCCCTGGAATTAATCTCAAATCGCAAAGCCTGCTGTGATTGGTTGAGATTTCACAACACACTGGACTGCTCTGGCAATATTCTCTGCTTTTCTGAAACATGGCTTTCCAACTGGATGGATTCTCCATTCACCAAGCAGATTGTGAGGATCGACACTGGAGACAGGAAGCTGGTATAGGGAGAACATGTAATAAATAACGGACAGGAAACAGAACAGGAACAGCATCTGGACAGGGGACAAAGTAACGACATCAATGCAGACACAGAGAATAACGTGAGGAACAGACAGATCATTGATGGAGCTCAGGTGGGTCCAATGAGGAGGCTGGTGAGCGTAACGAAGGGGTGTGACAGGTGTACGTAATGATAGGCAGTATGGCGAGGGAGAGCGGGAGCAGGCATGACACAGACAGGACATTGGATTCAGGTAAATGCAGAGGGGGTGGGGTATGCCTCTTCATCAACAGCCAATGGTGTGCTGACCATTGTTCACTCGTCTTGGAATACCAGATGGTCAAATGCCGACCCTTCTATCCTCCCGAGAGAGTTTTCATCTGTTATCGTGACTGCTGTATATATTCCACCTCGGGACAAGAAAAACAACAAGCTGGCACTTAACAAACTGTACAAGGCTGTAAACAAGAAGGAAAACATAAACCCGGAGGCTGCTTTCCTTTTTAATGCCCAACTTCCATCAACACGTCTCCTTCTCCACTAGGAGGCGATACAGTTCTAGACCACTGTTACTCTACCCACAAGCAAGCATTCAAGGCCCTCCCTCATCCCCCCTGTAGGTAAATTAGATCATGACTCTATACTCCTGCTTCCTGTTTACAAGCAGAAACTCAAAAACAGGAAGTACCCATGACGCGATCCGTTGAGAAACAGTCCTCTATGCTACCCAACTGCTTTGCTAGCGCTGAATGTATAATGTTCTGGGACTCCGTCCGATAGCATCGACGTGCTAACTACCTCTGTCACCAGCTTCATTAATGCCGACGTTGTCCACACAGTGAAGATTCGCTGCTTCCCTAATCAAAAGCCCTGGAATAACGCAGATGTTGGCGCTACTCTAAAGGACATGGCTACTGTACAAAGCGCTATCGCAGCCTACGGCTGAAGACACAGACGAAGAAGTCCTTCTACGAGCTCCCATCAAACAAGCAAAAGGACAATATAGGAACAAGGTGGAATCCACAGACTCCGAATCCTGCCGCATGCTTATAAGGAAAGACCCAGCTATGATCTGCCCAACAATAACTCTCTAAAAGATTAACTCAATGCATGCATCGACAAAAACAACATTGATCTGTGCTCAAGGGCCCACGCTGCCCCAGGGGACTGGGTAATCTCCCTCTCCGAGGCCGACATGAGTAAGGTTTTTAATCAGTTCAGCACTCGTAAGGCCGAAAGGGCTGGACGGTATTTCCGGGCGCGTTCACAGAGCACCCGCAGACCGGCATTCACGGTCAGAACCATTCAACCTTTCCTCGTCCCAGTCTGTAATCCCCACGTCTCAAACTGACCACCATCATTCCTGATCTTAAGAGCTCTAAGACTACCTGCCCTCTAGCACTCACATCTGTCATCATGATGTGCCTTGAGAGGCTAGTTTACCACATCACTAAAGTCCACATCACCACATCACTTTAGTCCACATCACTAAAGATTTAAAATGGTCTAAACACAGAGCACAACAGAATAGACGCATTAAACATGGCTGGTACTGCTGCTGTTGTTGTTGTTGATACCCAAGTTGTGAAACCTATTGTTATTCTTAGATAATTTACTTTGGCCAAATAACTCAAGCATAGATTAGTAACTTTAGATTAGTAACTGGAGACTGGAGCTCCCTGTGGCTCCGGGTAGAGCCGTCATGGCTGTGCCTCAGTGCAGTCTGATGGACAGAGAACATCTCTTGTGTTGACATTTCCCTGAAGAGGTGAAAACTTCAGCAGAAAAACACAATGGACTAGGGGCTCTGCCGTGACGTGTGTCTCCACTGAATGAGGGCTCTGACGTGACGTGTGTGTGTGAAGGTGTGCTTGCTTGCGCGCGTGTGTGTGTGTGTCTACCGTGACGAGTAGTTCCACAGCCTTGTTGTGATGGTGATGGTAGTAATACTGTAGAGAATGGATGGGGTTCAGCCTTGTTGTGATGGTGATGATACTGTAGAGAAAGGATGGGGTTCAGCCTTGTTGTGATGGTGGTAATACTGTAGAGAAAGGACGGGGTTCAGCCTTGTTGTGATGGTGGGGGTAGTAATACTGTAGAGAAAGGACGGGGTTCAGCCTTGTTGTGATGGTGTGGCCTCCAGGGACCAACTGCCATGTTGTGATGGTGGTAATACTGTAGAGAAAGGATGGGGTTCAGCCTTGTTGTGATGGTGATAATACTGTAGAGAAAGGACGGGGTTCAGCCTTGTTGTGATGGTGATAATACTGTAGAGAAAGGACGGGGTTAAGCCTTGTTGTGATGGTGGTAATACTGTAGAGAAAGGACAGGTTTCAGCCTTGTTGTGATGGTGGGGGTAGTAATACTGTAGAGAAAGGATGTGGTACAGCCTTGTTGTGATGGTGGTGATACTGTAGAGAAAGGACGGGGTTCAGCCTTGTTGTGATGGTGTGGCCTCCAGGGACCAACTGTCATGTTGTGATGATGATAATACTGTAGAGAAAGGACGGGGTTCAGCCTTGTTGTGATGGTGTGGCCTCCAGGGACCAACTGTCATGTTGTGATGGTGGTAATACTGTAGAGAAAGGATGGGGTTCAGCCTTGTTGTGATGGTGATGGTGGTGATACTGCAGAGAAAGGATGGGGTTCAACCTTGTTGTGATGGTGTGGCCTCCAGGGACCAACTGTCATGTTGTGATGGTGATAATACTGTAGAGAAAGGACGGGGTTCAGCCTTGTTGTGATGGTGATAATACTGTAGAGAAAGGACGGGGTTCAGCCTTGTTGTGATGGTGGTAATACTGTAGAGAAAGGACGGGGTTCAGCCTTGTTGTGATGGTGGTAATACTGTAGAGAAAGGATGGGGTTCAGCCTTGTTGTGATGGTAGTAAAACTGTAGAGAAAGGATGGGTTTCAGCCTTGTTGTGATGGTGGTAATACTGTAGAGAAAGGATGGGGTTCAGCCTTGTTGTGATGGTAGTAATACTGTAGAGAAAGGATGGGGTTCAGCCTTGTTGTGATGGTGGTAATACTGTAGAGAAAGGACGGGGTTCAGCCTTGTTGTGATGGTGATAATACTGTAGAGAAAGGACGGGGTTCAGCCTTGTTGTGATGGTGGTAATACTGTAGAGAAAGGACGGGGTTCAGCCTTGTTGTGATGGTGGTAATACTGTAGAGAAAGGACGGGGTTCAGCCTTGTTGTGATGGTGGTAATACTGTAGAGAAAGGACGGGGTTCAGCCTTGTTGTGATGGTGGTAATACTGTAGAGAAAGGACGGGGTTCAGCCTTGTTGTGATGGTGTGGCCTCCAGGGACCAACTGTCATGTTGTGATTTCCTGATGAGGTCAAATGAGAGCTCCAGTGAGGTATGGGGCTGGAAGGGAGTGCATTTACATTATTAGTTTGTATTTATTTAGATTTTATTGGGATCCCATTAGCCGACGCCAACAGGGACAGCTAGTCTTCCTGGGGGCCTCATAAGCTGACATCATTGGGGACAGCTAGTTTTCCTGGGGGCCTCATTAGCCGACGCCAACAGGGACAGCTAGTCTTCCTGGGGGCCTCATTAGCCGACGCCAACAGGGACAGCTAGTCTTCCTGTGGGCCTCATTAGCCGACGCCAACAGGGACAGCTAGTCTTCCTGGGATCTGACACATTACAGACAAAAATACTTTACAATTGACCTAAAAACATGAACATAGACATTATAACTGCAGTTAAGGAAGTGAAAGGAGTGCTCTCTTTTGAACCAGCTGCAGCTTTGCAAGGTCTTTCTTTACTGCACCTGACCATATTACCACGTAATATTCAACGTGGATAATTAGGTAATATTTGGTTGAGGCTTTGCTCAATGAGATTCCAACCTTTATTCACCCAGTCAAAAAGACAGCAAGAAGTTAGTTGAATTCCCAATGTGTTATCACTGTGGTTTCAACCATCTAAAATCACAACCAAATTCCAAATTGAAAAACTATGTATGACTTTTGGTTTAGTTGTCACTTAAATGTCACTGTGCTTTCAACCATTTAAAAGCACAGCAAAGGTCAAATGGGAATACAATGTCAGCTATTTTGTTTATTTATACAACTGATTAATGTGATTTATTTAACCTTTATTTTATCAGTTAGTCTACTGAGACCAAGTTCTCTTTACAGATCAGCTCTGAATTACAGAAATGACAGAACATTCACACAACAAAATATAAAGCCAAAATGCAAGCAGAGAGAAAAACACGTTCATTAAAAACAAACATTCATCAGGTCCTCAATCAGCTTTCTGAATTACCATGGAGGCACCACAAGCTCACATTTAAGAACATTTTGAAGATGGTTCCACAAATAAGGAGCAAGAGGCTGATTTATCTCACTCAGCAGAGACCAAAATAATTCCCTGAGTTAACCATCCCTGAGGCTGGGTGTGGTAACTCGCATGTCTAAAGTTTAGTAAAGATGTTAAGTACAGTGGGACTTTTTGTAAAAGGGCTTTATAAATGGAAAAATAGCAATGTATCAACCTACGTGACATCAAAGAGGGCCAACCAACTGTCTGGTAGAGAAGGCAGTGATGAGTACAAAAATTGTGCTATGATAAACTGCATCTAACGACTTTAATGAAGTGGCATCACTGTCCTTCTTCTAATAGCAGAACCAAAAGACCTAGACTGTAGTTGCGATTCCATTTAGAGTAAATGGTACAAGTGATCAAGATGGCTGCCTCGAGTTCTTAGGAAACTTTGCAGTTTTTTAATGTATTATTTCTTCCATTGTTACCCCAGGAAATCTCAAGTGTTATTACATACAGCCGGGAGGAACTATTGGATATCGGAGAGACGTCAACTTACCAGCACTACAACCAGCACTACGACCAAGAATACGAATTTCCTGAAGCGGATCCTTTGTCCGTACCACCCAGGTCATTTGAACTGATTCCAGAGGCCGACCCAAAACAACACTGCCGGAAAAGAGGAAGACGGAGCAGGTTCCTGGTCAGACTTCAGAGGCGTGCACACCACCCACCGCTCCTGAGTATATTACTCGCTAATGTCCCAAGATAACAAGGTCGATGAAATCAGGGCAAGAAATCAGGCCCTGATATCTCTCTTTCCAGAGAGATATCAAGGATTGTAACATACCCTGTTTCACGGAAACATGGCTCTCTCGGGATATGCTGTCGGAGTCGGTACAGCCACCTCAGCTCTCTCAGGGCATCGTGCCGATAGCAATAAACATCTCTCCGGGAAAAATAAGAGCAGGGGTGTAGGTTTCATGTAGAGGTCGACCGATTATGATTTTTTTTAACGCCTACCGATACCGATTATTGGAGGATCAAAAAAGCCGATACCGATTAATTGGCCAATTTTTTTATTTATTTGTAATAATGACAATTACAACAATACTGAATGAACACTTATTTTAACTTAATATAATACATCAATAAAAATCAATTTAGCCTCAAGTAAATAATGAAACATGTTCAATTTGGTTTAAATAATGCAAAAACAAAAGTGTTGGAGAAGAAAGTAGAAGTGCAATATGTGCCATGTAAGAAAGCTAACGTTTCAGTTCCTTGCTCAGAACATGAGAACATATGCAAGCTGGTGGTTCCTTTTAACATGAGTCTTCAATATTCCCAGGTAAGAAGTTTTAGGTTGTAGTTATTATAGGAATTATAGAAATATTTCCCTCGAAACCATTTGTATTTCATTAACCTTTGATTATTGATCATTAACCTTTTGACTATTATTGGATGTTCTTATAAGCACTTTAGTATTGCCAGTGAAACAGTATAGCTTCCGTCCCTCTAGTTAGCGCGCGCAAACTAGCTAGCCATTTCACTTCGGTTACACCAGCCTCATCTCGGGAGTTGATAGGCTTGAAGTTATAAACAGCGCAATGCTTGACGCTCAACGAAGAGCTGCTGGCAAAAAGCGCGAAAGTGCTGTTTGAATGAAAGTTTACGTGCCTGCTTCTGCTAACCACCGCTCAGTCAGATACTTGTATGCTTGTATGATTATATGCAACGCAGGACACGCTAGATAATATCTAGTAATACCATCAACCATGTGTAGTTAACTAGTGATTATGATTGATTATTTTTTATAAGATAAGTTTAATGCTAGCTAGCAACTTACCCTTGGCTTACTGCATTTGTGTAACAGGCAGTCTCCTTGTGGAGTGCAACGAGAGAGAGGCAGGTCGTTATTGCTTTGGACTAGTTAACTGTAAAGTTGCAAGATTCAATCCCCGAGCTGACAAAGTGAAAATCTGTCGTCCTGCCCCTGAACAAGGCAGTTAACCCACCATTCCTAAGCCGTCATTGAAAATAAGAATGTGTTCTTAACTGACTTGCCTAGTTAAAGAAAGGTATAAAAAATATATATAATATATATATATTTTTTTAAATAGGCAAATTGGCGCCCAAAATTACCGATTTCTGATTGTTATGAAAACTTGAAATCGGCTCTGATTAATCGGTCGACCTCTAGTTTCATGATTAACGACTCATGGTGTAACTGTAACAACATACAGGAACTCAAGTCCTTTTGTTCACCTGACCTAGAAATCCTCACAATCAAATGCCGACTATTATCTCCCAAGAGAACTATATTCGGTTATTGTCACAGCTGTGTATATCCCCCCTCAAGCCGATACCACGACAGCCCTCAAGGTACTTCAATTGACTTTATTCAAACTGAAAACCATATATCCTGAGGCTGCATTTATTGTAGCTGGGGATTTAAGCAAAGCAAATTTGACAACAAGGCTACCAAAATTCTATCAGCATATCGACTGTAACACTCGCACTGGAAAAACACTGGACCATTCTAACTTCTGCAAAGCCTACAATTCCCTCCCCCGCCCCTTTTCAGCAAATCTGACCACGACTCAATTTTGCTCCTCCCTTCCTATAGGCAGAAACTCAAACAGGAAGTACCCGTGCTAAGGACTATTCAAAGCTGGTCTGACCAATCGGAATCCCCGCTTCAAGATAGTTTTGATCACGCGGACAGGGACATGTTCCGGGTAGCCTCAGATAATAATATTGATGCATACGCTGATTCGGTGAGTGAGTTTATAAGGAAGTGCATAGAAAATGTTGTACCCACTGTGATTATTAAAACCTACCTTAATCAGAAACCATGGATAGATGGCGGCTTTCGCACAAAACTGAAAGCGCGAACCACCGCAATGAATCTCTCCATAAACAAGTCTCTCACTGTTGCCGCCTATTATAGACCCCCCTCAGCTCCCAGCTGTGCCCTGGAAACCATATGTGAATTGATTGCCCCCCATCTATCTTCAGAGCTCGTGCTGCTAGGTGACCTAAACTGGGATATGCTTAACACTCCGGCAGTCCTACAATCTAAGCTAGATGCCATCAATCTCACACAAATCATAAAGGAACACACCAGGTACAACCCTAAATCCGTAAACATGGGCACCATCATAGATATCATCCTGACCAACTTGCCCTCCAAATACACCTCTGCTGTTTTCAATCAGGATCTCAGTGATCACTGCCTCATTGCCTGCATCCGCTATGGGTCTCTGGTCAAACGACCATCCATCATCACTGTCAAGCGCTCCCTAAAACACTTCTGCGAGCAGGCCTTTCTAATCAACCTGGCCAGGGTATCCTGGAAAGGATATTGACCTCATCCCGTCAGTCGAGGATGCCTGGTCGTTCTTTAAAAGTAATTTCCTCACCATCTTCAAAAAGCATACCCCTTTCAAAAAGTGTAGAACTAAGAACAGATATAGCCCTTAGTTCACTCCAGACCTGACTGCCCTTGACCAGCACAAAAACATCCTGTGGCGGACTGCAATAGCATCGAATAGTCCCCGCGATATGCAACTGTTCAGGGAAGTCAGGAACCAATACACACAGTCAGTCAGGAAAGCAAAGGCTAGCTTTATCAAACAGAAATTTGCATCCTGTAGCTCAAACTCCAACACTGTAAAGTCCATGGAGAACAAGAGCACCTCCTCCCAGCTGCCCACTGCACTGAGGCTAGGTAACACGGTCACCACCGATAAATCCATGACAATCAAACATTTTAATAAGCATTTCTCTACGGCTGGCCATGCTTTCCTCATGGCTACCCCAACAGCTCTGCCCACCCGCAGCTACTTGCCCGAGCCTCCCCAGCTTCTCCTTTACCCAAATCCAGATAGCAGATGTTCTGAAAGAGCTGCAAAACCTGGACCAGTACAAATCAGCTGGGCTTGACAATCTAGACCCTCTGTTTCTAAAACTATCCGTCGCCATTGTTGCAACCCTATTACCAGTCTGTTCAACCTCTCTTTCGTATCGTCCGAGATCCCTAAAGATTGGAAAGCTGCCGCGGTCATCCCTCTCTTCAAAGGGGGCGACACTCTAGACCCAAACTGTTATAGACCTATATCCATCCTGCCCTGCCTTTCTAAGGTCCTCGAAAGCCAAGTTAATAAACAGATCACTGACCATTTCGAATCGCACCATACCTTCTCCGCTGTGCAATCCGGTTTCCGGGCTGGTGACGGGTGCACCTCAGCCACGCTCAAGGTCCTAAACGACATCATAACCGCCATCGAGAAAAGACGGTACTGTGCAGCCATCTTCATTGACCTGGCCAAGGCTTTCGACTCTGTCAATCACCGTAATCTTATCGGCAGACTAAACAGCCTTGGTTTCTCAACTGACTGCTTCGCCTGGTTCACCAACTACTTTGCAGACAGAGTTCAGTGTGTCAAATCGGAGAGCCTGTTGTCCGGACCTCTGGCAGTCTCTATGGGGGTGCCACAGGGTTCAATTCTCGGGCAGACTCTTTTCTCTATATAGAAATGATGTCGCTCTTGCTGCCAGGGATTCCCTGATCCACCTCTACGCAGACGACACCATTCTGTATACTTCTGGCCCTTCTTTGGACACTGTGTTAACTGACCTCCAAACAACCTTCAATGCCAAAGAACACTCCTTCCGTGGCCTCCAACTGCTCTTAAACACTAGTAAAACCAAATGCATGCTTTTAAACCGTTCGCTGCCGGCACCTGCACGCCCAACTAGCATCACTACCCTGGACGGTTCTGACCTAGAAAATGTGGACAACTACAAATACCTAGATGTCTGGCTTCCAGACTCATATTAAACATCTCCAATCCAAAATCGAATTCTAGAATCGGCTTTCTATTTCGCAACAAAGCCTCCTTCATTCACGCCGCCAAACATACCCTCATAAAACTGGCTATCCTACCGATCCTCGACTTCATCATCTACAAAATAGCTTCCAATACTCTACTCAGCAAACTGGATTCAGTCTATCACATTGCCATCCGTTTTGTTCCCAAAGCCCCTTATACCACCCACCAATGCGACCTGTATGCTCTAGTCGGCTGGCCCTCACTACATATTCATCGCCAGACCCACTGGCTCCAGGTCATCTATAAATCCATGCTAGGTAAAGCTCCGCCTTATCTCAGCTCACTGGTCACGATAACAACAGCCACCCGTAGCACCCGCTCCAGCAGGTATATCTCACTGGTCATCCCCAAAGCCAATTCCTCCTTTGGCCGCCTTTCCTTACAGTTCTCTGCTGCCAGTGACTGGAACGAATTGCAGAAATCGCTGAAGCTGGAGACTTATATTTCCCTCGCCTACTTTAAACATCAGCTATCTGAGCAGCTAACCGATCACTGCAGCTGTACATAGTCCATCTGTAAATAGCCCACTCAATCTACCTATCTCATCCCCATATCGTTTTTATTTACTTTTCTGCTCTTTTGCACACCAGTATCTCTACTTGCACATCATCATCTGCTCATTTATCACTCCAGTGTTAATCTGCTAAATTGTAATTATTTCGCTACTATGGCCCATTTATTGCCTACCTCCTCACGCCATTTGCACACACTGTATATAGACTTTCTTTTTTCTATTGTGTTATTGACTGTACGCTTGTTTATTCCATGTGTAACTCTGTATTGATGTATGTGTCGAATTGCTGTGCTTTATCTTGGCCAGGTCGCAGTTGTAAATGAGAACTTGTTCTCAACTAGCCTATCTGGTTAAATAAAGGTGAAATAAATAAATACAAATATATTTTTTGGGGGGGAAATGCAAACATCTGTCTATATAAGGTCCCACAATTGACAGTGCATGTCAGAGCAAAAACCAAGTCATGAGGTCAAAGGAATTGTCAAAGGAATTGTCCGTAGAGCACTGAGACAGGATTGTGTCGAGGCACAGATCTGGGCAAGGTTACACAAACATTTCTGCTGCATCGAAGGTCCCCAAGAACACAGTGGCCTCCATCATTCTTAAATGGAAGAAGTTTTGCACCACCAAGACTCTTCATGAAAATGGTCACCCGGCCAACTGAGCAATCTGGGGAGAAGTACCTTGGTCAGGGAAGTGATCAAGAACCCGATGGTCACTGACAGAGCTCCAGAGTTCCTCTGTGAAGAAGGGAGAACCATCCAGAAGGACAACCTTCTCTGTAGCACTCCACCAATCAGGCCTTTATGGTACAGCAGCCAGACGGAAGCAACGTGGTACAGTGAGAACTACGTTCAGCTCACATCCAAAGTCAGAATTGAGAGCATAAGTTTAGGCAATACACTGTTACCTATTGCAGTGTTACACTGTAACACACTGTAAATGTGTATGTTAAAGAACATGGTGAGATGACAACATTGTTCACACCAAGGCCCAGTACACTACTTTAATACAGGACTAGTAGAAGGACAGGTAAAAGACTAGTAAAGGCCCAGTAACCTACTTTAATACAGGACTAGTAAAGGACTAGTAAATACCCAGTACACTATTTTAATACAGGACTAGTAAAGGACTAGTAAAAGACTAGTAAAGGCCCATTAACCTACTTTAATACAGGACTAGTAAAGGACTAGTAAAAGACTAGTAAATACCCAGTACACTACTTTAATACAGGACTAGTAAAGGACTAGTAAAAGACTAGTAAATACCCAGTACACTACTTTAATACAGGACTAGTAAAGGACTAGTAAAAGGCTAGTAAAGACCCAGTACACTACTTTAACACAGGACTAGTAAAGGCCCAGTACACTACTTTAATACAGGACTAGTAAAGGCCCAGTACACTACATTAATACAGGACTAGTAAAAGACTAGTAAAGACCCAGTACACTACTTTATTACAGGACAAGTAAAGGCACAGTACACTACTTTAATACAGGACTAGTAAAGACCCAGTACACTACTTTAATACATGACAAGTAAAGGCCCAGTAGACTACTTTAATACATGACAAGTAAAGGCCCAGTAGACTACTTTAATACAGGACTAGTAAAATACTAGTAAAGACCCAGTACACTACTTTATTACAGGACTAGTAAAGGACTAGTAAAGACCCAGTACACCACTTTAATACAAGACTTGTAAATACACAGTACACTACTTTAATACAGGTCTAGTAAAGGACTAGTAAAGGCCCTGTACACTACTTTAATACAGGACTAGTAAAGACCCAATACACTACTTTAATACAGGACTAGTAAAAGACTAGTAAAGGCCCAGTACACTACTTTAATACAGGACTAGTAAAGACCCAATACACTACTTTAATACAGGACTAGTAAAGACCCAATACACTACTTTAATACAGGACTAGTAAAAGACTAGTAAAGGCCCAGTACACTACTTTAATACAGGACTAGTAAAGACCCAATACACTACTTTAATACAGGACTAGTAAAAGACTAGTAAAGGCCCAGTACACAACTTTAATACAGGACTAGTAAAGGCCCAGTACACAACTTTAATACAGGACTAGTAAAGGACTAGTAAAGGCCCAGTACACTACTTTAATACATGACTTGTAAAGGACTAGTACACTACTTTAATACAGGACTAGTAAAGACCCAGTACACTACTTTAATACAGGACTAGTAAAGGACTAGTAAAGGCCCAGTACACTACTTTAATACAGGACTAGTAAAGACCCAGTACACTACTTTAATACAGGACTAGTAAAGGACTAGTAAAAGACTAGTAAAGACCCAGTACACTACTTTATTACAGAACTAGTAAAGACCCAGTACACTACTTTAATACAGGACTAGTAAAGGACTAGTAAAGACCCAGTACACTACTTTAATACAGGACTAGTAAAGGACTAGTAAATACCCTGTACACTACTTTAATACAGGACTAGTAAAGACCCAGTACAATACTTTTATACAGGACTAGTAAAGGACTAGTAAAAGGCTAGTAAAGGCCCAGTACACTACTTTAATACAGGACTAGTAAATACCCAGGACACTACTTTAATACAGGACTAGTAAATACCCAGTACACTACGTTAATATAGGACTAGTAAAGACCCAGTACACTACTTTAATAAAGGACTAGTAAAGGACTAATAAAGACCCAGTACACTACCTTAATACAGGACTAGTAAAGACCCAGTACACTACTTTAATACAGGACTAGTAAAGACCCAGTACACTACCTTAATACAGGACTAGTAAAGACCCAGTACACTACCTTAATACATGACTTGTAAAGGACTAATAAAGACCCAGTACACTACTTTAATACAGGACTAGTAAAGGACTAGTAAAAGACTAGTAAAGGCCCATTAACCTACTTTAATACAGGACTAGTAAAGGACTAGTAAAAGACTAGTAAATAACCAGTACACTACTTTAATACAGGACTAGTAAAGGATTAGTAAAAGACTAGTAAATACCCAGTACACTACTTTAATACAGGACTAGTAAAGGACTAGTAAAAGGCTAGTAAAGACCCAGTACACTACTTTAACACAGGACTAGTAAAGGCCCAGTACACTACTTTAATACATGACTAGTAAAGGACTAGTAAAGGCCCAGTACACTACTTTAATACATGACTAGTAAAGGACTAGTAAAGGCCCAGTACACTACTTTAATACAGGACTAGTAAAGGCCCAGTACACTACTTTAATACAGGACTAGTAAAGGCCCAGTACACTACATTAATACAGGACTAGTAAAAGACTAGTAAAGACCCAGTACACTACTTTATTACAGGACAAGTAAAGGCACAGTACACTACTTTAATACAGGACTAGTAAAGACCTAGTACACTACTTTATTACAGGACAAGTAAAGGCACAGTACACTACTTTAATACAGGACTAGTAAAGACCCAGTACACTTCTTTAATACAGGACTAGTAAAGGACTAGTAAATACCCTGTACACTACTTTAATACAGGACTAGTAAAGACCCAGTACACTACTTTAATACATGACAAGTAAAGGCCCAGTAGACTACTTTAATACATGAGAAGTAAAGGCCCAGTAGACTACTTTAATACAGGACTAGTAAAATACTAGTAAAGACCCAGTACACTACTTTATTACAGGACTAGTAAAGACCCAGTACACCACTTTAATACAATACTTGTAAATACACAGTACACTACTTTAATACAGGTCTAGTAAAGGACTAGTAAAGGCCCTGTACACTACTTTAATAAAGGACTAGTAAAGACCCAATACACTACTTTAATACAGGACTTGTAAAAGACTAGTAAAGGCCCAGTACACTACTTTAATACAGGACTAGTAAAGACCCAATACACTACTTTAATACAGGACTAGTAAAAGACTAGTAAAGGCCCAGTACACTACTTTAATACAGGACTAGTAAAGACCCAATGCACTACTTTAATACAGGACTAGTAAAAGACTAGTAAAGGCCCAGTACACTACTTTAATACAGGACTAGTAAAGACCCAATACACTACTTTAATACAGGACTAGTAAAAGACTAGTAAAGGCCCAGTACACAACTTTAATACAGGACTAGTAAAGGCCCAGTACACAACTTTAATACAGGACTAGTAAAGGACTAGTAAAGGCCCAGTACACTACTTTAATACATGACTTGTAAAGGACTAGTACACTACTTTAATACAGGACTAGTAAAGACCCAGTACACTACTTTAATACAGGACTAGTAAAGGACTAGTAAAGGCCCAGTACACTACTTTATTACAGGACTAGTAAATACCCAGTACACTACTTTAATACAGGACTAGTAAAGACCCAGTACACTACTTTAATACAGGACTAGTAAAGGACTAGTAAAAGACTAGTAAAGACCCAGTACACTACTTTATTACAGAACTAGTAAAGACCCAGTACACTACTTTAATACAGGACTAGTAAAGGACTAGTAAAGACCCAGTACACTACTTTAATACAGGACTAGTAAATGACTAGTAAATACCCTGTACACTACTTTAATACAGGACTAGTAAAGACCTAGTACACTACTTTATTACAGGACAAGTAAAGGCACAGTACACTACTTTAATACAGGACTAGTAAAGACCCAGTACACTTCTTTAATACAGGACTAGTAAAGGACTAGTAAATACCCGGTACACTACTTTAATACAGGACTAGTAAAGACCCAGTACACTACTTTAATACATGACAAGTAAAGGCCCAGTAGACTACTTTAATACATGACAAGTAAAGGCCCAGTAGACTACTTTAATACAGGACTAGTAAAATACTAGTAAAGACCCAGTACACTACTTTATTACAGGACTAGTAAAGGACTAGTAAAGACCCAGTACACCACTTTAATACAAGACTTGTAAATACACAGTACACTACTTTAATACAGGTCTAGTAAAGGACTAGTAAAGGCCCTGTACACTACTTTAATACAGGACTAGTAAAGACCCAATACACTACTTTAATACAGGACTTGTAAAAGACTAGTAAAGGCCCAGTACACTACTTTAATACAGGACTAGTAAAGACCCAATACACTACTTTAATACAGGACTAGTAAAAGACTAGTAAAGGCCCAGTACACTACTTTAATACAGGACTAGTAAAGACCCAATACACTACTTTAATACAGGACTAGTAAAAGACTAGTAAAGGCCCAGTACACAACTTTAATACAGGACTAGTAAAGGCCCAGTACACAACTTTAATACAGGACTAGTAAAGGACTAGTAAAGGCCCAGTACACTACTTTAATACATGACTTGTAAAGGACTAGTACACTACTTTAATACAGGACTAGTAAAGACCCAGTACACTACTTTAATACAGGACTAGTAAAGGACTAGTAAAGGCCCAGTACACTACTTTATTACAGGACTAGTAAATACCCAGTACACTACTTTAATACAGGACTAGTAAAGACCCAGTACACTACTTTAATACAGGACTAGTAAAGACCCAGTACACTACTTTAATACAGGACTAGTAAAGGACTAGTAAATACCCTGTACACTACTTTAATACAGGACTAGTAAAGACCCAGTACAATACTTTTATACAGGACTAGTAAAGGACTAGTAAAAGGCTAGTAAAGGCCCAGTACACTACTTTAATACAGGACTAGTAAAGACCCAGTACACTACTTTAATACAGGACTAGTAAAGGACTAGTAAAGGACTAGTAAAGGACTAGTAAAGGACTAGTAAAAGGCTAGTAAAGACCCAGTACACTACTTTAATACAGGACTAGTAAATACCCAGGACACTACTTTAATACAGGACTAGTAAATACCCAGTACACTACGTTAATATAGGACTAGTAAAGACCCAGTACACTACTTTAATAAAGGACTAGTAAAGGACTAATAAAGACCCAGTACACTACTTTAATACAGGACTAGTAAAGGACTAGTAAAGACCCAGTACACTACTTTAATACAGGACTAGTAAAGGACTAGTAAAGACCCAGTACACTACTTTAATACAGGACTAGTAAAGACCCAGTACACTACTTTAATACATGACTTGTAAAGGACTAGTACACTACTTTAATACAGGACTAGTAAAGACCCAGTACACTACTTTAATACAGGACTAGTAAAGGACTAGTAAAGGCCCAGTACACTACTTTATTACAGGACTAGTAAATACCCAGTACACTACTTTAATACAGGACTAGTAAAGACCCAGTACACTACTTTAATACAGGACTAGTAAAGGACTAGTAAAGACCCAGTACACTACTTTAATACAGGACTAGTAAAGGACTAGTAAATACCCTGTACACTACTTTAATACAGGACTAGTAAAGACCCAGTACAATACTTTTATACAGGACTAGTAAAGGACTAGTAAAAGGCTAGTAAAGGCCCAGTACACTACTTTAATACAGGACTAGTAAATACCCAGGACACTACTTTAATACAGGACTAGTAAATACCCAGTACACTACGTTAATATAGGACTAGTAAAGACCCAGTACACTACTTTAATAAAGGACTAGTAAAGGACTAATAAAGACCCAGTACACTACTTTAATACAGGACTAGTAAAGGACTAGTAAAGGCCCTGTACACTACTTTAATACAGGACTAGTAAAGACCCAATACACTACCTTAATACAGGACTAGTAAAGACCCAGTACACTACTTTAATACAGGACTAGTAAAGACCCAGTACACTACCTTAATACAGGACTAGTAAAGACCCAGTACACTACTTTAATAAAGGACTAGTAAAGACCCAATACACTACCTTAATACAGGACTAGTAAAGGACTAGTAAAGACCCAGTACACTACTTTAATACAGGACTAGTAAAGACCCAATACACTACCTTAATACAGGACTAGTAAAGACCCAGTACACTACTTTAATACAGGACTAGTAAAGACCCAGTACACTACCTTAATACAGGACTAGTAAAGACCCAGTACACTACTTTAATAAAGGACTAGTAAAGACCCAGTACACTACTTTAATACAGGACTAGTAAAGGACAAGTAAAAGACTAGTAAAGGCCCAGTAACCTACTTTAATACAGGACTAGTAAAGGACTAGTAAATACCCAGTACACTATTTTAATACAGGACTAGTAAAGGACTAGTAAAAGACAAGTAAAGGCCCAGTAACCTACTTTAATACAGGACTAGTAAAGGACTAGTAAATACCCAGTACACTATTTTAATACAGGACTAGTAAAGGACTAGTAAAAGACTAGTAAAGGCCCAGTAACCTACTTTAATACAGGACTTGTAAAGACCCAGTACACTACCTTAATACATGACTTGTAAAGGACTAATAAAGACCCAGTACACTACCTTAATACAGGACTAGTAAAGACCCAGTACACTACTTTAATACAGGTCTAGTAAAGGACTAGTAAATACCCAGTACACTACTTTAATACAGGACTAGTAAAGGCCCAGTACACTACATTAATACATGACTTGTAAAGGACTAGTAAAGACCCAGTACACTACTTTAATACAGGACTAGTAAAGACCCAGTACACTACTTTAATACAGGTCTAGTAAAGGACTAGTAAAGACCCAGTACACTACTTTAAAACAGGACTAGTAAAGACCCAATACACTACTTTAATACAGGACTAGTAAAGACCCAGTACACTACTTTAATACAGGACTAGTAAAGACCCAGTACACTACTTTAATACAGGACTAGTAAAGACCCAGTACACTAATTTAATACAGGACTAGTAAAGACCCAGTACACTACTTTAAAACAGGACTAGTAAAGGACTAGTAAAGACCCAGTACACTACTTTAATACAGGACTAGTAAAGACCCAGTACACTACTTTAATACAGGACTAGTAAAGACCCAGTACACTACTTTAAAAAAGGACTAGTAAAGACCCAGTACACTACTTTAATACAGGACTAGTAAAGACCCAGTACACTACTTTAAAACAGGACTAGTAAAGACCCAGTACACTACTTTAAAACAGGACTAGTAAAGACCCAGTACACTACTTTAAAACAGGACTAGTAAAGGACTAGTAAAGACCCAGTACACTACTTTAAAACTGGACTAGTAAAGACCCAGTGTGCTACTTTAATACAGGACTAGTAAAGACCCAGTGCACTATGTATGTGATTTTTTTCAAACTAAATGCATTTGAGTGTTTACCAGCATTTGTAACTTGAGTCTGATAATTATCTGTAGAAAACAGTTAATCGGATAATACGTTTGGAATATAAAAATACTTGCTTAATATATGTTTTCCAGTACATATTGCTACATATTGCTACTTTCGTAGACAGTCTTACCCAGAGCAACTTACAGTATGAGCAAATTCATTTTCATACTTTTTCATACTGGTCCCCTGTGAGAATCAAATCCACAACATTGCAAGAGCCATGCTCTACCAACATGTTCTTTCTTTAATCCATTAGAGTGACATCACAGAGAAAGAGACAGGGTAGAGCCATGCTCTACCAACTGCCACAATGTTATTTCTTTAATCCATTAGAGTGACATCACAGAGAAAGAGACAGGGTAGAGCCATGCTCTACCAACTGCCACAATGTTCTTTCTTTAATCCATTAGAGTGACATCACAGAGAAAGAGACAGGGTAGAGCCATGCTCTACCAACTGCCACAATGTTCTTTCTTTAATCCATTAGAGTGACATCACAGAGAAAGAGACAGGGTAGAGCCATGCTCTACCAACTGCCACAAAGTTCTTTCTTTAATCCATTAGAATGACATCACAGAGAAAGAGACAGGGTAGAGCCATGCTCTACCAACTGCCACAATGTTCTTTCTTTAATCCATTAGAGTGACATCACAGAGAAAGAGACAGGGTAGAGCCATGCTCTACCAACTGCCACAATGTTCTTTCTTTAATCCATTAGAGTGACATCACAGAGAAAGAGACAGGGTAGAGCCATGCTCTACCAACTGCCACAATGTTCTTTCTTTAATCCATTAGAGTGACATCACAGAGAAAGAGACAGGGCAGAGCCATGCTCTACCAACTGCCACAAAGTTCTTTCTTTAATCCATTAGAATGACATCACAGAGAAAGAGACAGGGTAGAGCCATGCTCTACCAACTGCCACAATGTTCTTTCTTTAATCCATTAGAGTGACATCACAGAGAAAGAGACAGGGTAGAGCCATGCTCTACCAACTGCCACAATGTTCTTTCTTTAATCCATTAGAGTGACATCACAGAGAAAGAGACAGGGTAGAGCCATGCTCTACCAACTGCCACAATGTTCTTTCTTTAATCCATTAGAGCGACATCACAGAGAAAGAGACAGGGTAGAGCCATGCTCTACCAACTGCCACAATGTTCTTTCTTTAATCCATTAGAGTGACATCACAGAGAAAGAGACAGGGTAGAGCCATGCTCTACCAACTGCCACAATGTTCTTTCTTTAATCCATTAGAATGACATCACAGAGAAAGAGACAGGGTAGAGCCATGCTCTACCAACTGCCACAATGTTCTTTCTTTAATCCATTAGAATGACATCACAGAGAAAGAGACAGGGTAGAGCCATGCTCTACCAACTGCCACAATGTTCTTTCTTTAATCCATTAGAGTGACATCACAGAGAAAGAGACAGGGTAGAGCCATGCTCTACCAACTGCCACAATGTTCTTTCTTTAATCCATTAGAGTGACATCACAGAGAAAGAGACAGGGTAGAGCCATGCTCTACCAACTGCCACAATGTTCTTTCTTTAATCCATTAGAGTGACATCACAGAGAAAGAGACAGGGTAGAGCCATGCTCTACCAACTGCCACAATGTTCTTTCTTTAATCCATTAGAGTGACATCACAGAGAAAGAGACAGGGTAGAGCCATGCTCTACCAACTGCCACAATGTTCTTTCTTTAATCCATTAGAGTGACATCACAGAGAAAGAGACAGGGTAGAGCCATGCTCTACCAACTGCCACAATGTTCTTTCTTTAATCCATTAGAGTGACATCACAGAGAAAGAGACAGGGTAGAGCCATGCTCTACCAACTGCCACAATGTTCTTTCTTTAATCCATTAGAGTGACATCACAGAGAAAGAGACAGGGTAGAGCCATGCTCTACCAACTGCCACAATGTTCTTTCTTTAATCCATTAGAGTGACATCACAGAGAAAGAGACAGGGTAGAGCCATGCTCTACCAACTGCCACAATGTTCTTTCTTTAATCCATTAGAGTGACATCACAGAGAAAGAGACAGGGTAGAGCCATGCTCTACCAACTGCCACAATGTTCTTTCTTTAATCCATTAGAGCGACATCACAGAGAAAGAGACAGGGTAGAGCCATGCTCTACCAACTGCCACAATGTTCTTTCTTTAATCCATTAGAGTGACATCACAGAGAAAGAGACAGGGTAGAGCCATGCTCTACCAACTGCCACAATGTTCTTTCTTTAATCCATTAGAATGACATCACAGAGAAAGAGACAGGGTAGAGCCATGCTCTACCAACTGCCACAATGTTCTTTCTTTAATCCATTAGAATGACATCACAGAGAAAGAGACAGGGTAGAGCCATGCTCTACCAACTGCCACAATGTTCTTTCTTTAATCCATTAGAGTGACATCACAGAGAAAGAGACAGGGTAGAGCCATGCTCTACCAACTGCCACAATGTTCTTTCTTTAATCCATTAGAGTGACATCACAGAGAAAGAGACAGGGTAGAGCCATGCTCTACCAACTGCCACAATGTTCTTTCTTTAATCCATTAGAATGACATCACAGAGAAAGAGACAGGGTAGAGCCATGCTCTACCAACTGCCACAATGTTCTTTCTTTAATCCATTAGAGTGACATCACAGAGAGAGACAGGGCAACAACTCTTACAATTACAACTATTGAACCCAGCAAGATACTGCTCTTACTTAAACAAATACCTTTTCTGCCAAAGCGAAGATACTGAAATGTTTTTGCCTGCAATACAGATGTCTACTATTGAGATAATATCAGTCTGTTAATACAAATAAAGGCCCACTGCACTACTTTAGTAAAACAAAATGGTTTTTTTCCAAAAATATATTTTTTGGTGTGATTTTTCAGGAGGTGCTGCAGCATCCTCAGCACCACTATTTCTCATGTCTATGGTTCTCTCTCTCACAAACACACACACACACACACACACACACATTGATTAATTCACCCCACTACAGCCAAATGTGCAGGACAGGAACATCTTCATAGGCTACTGAAATTAAGCCCAAAACAAATAACATTAAATGAGGGTCTATGAAGTTCAATGGTGTAAAGGTAACTCCAGAATTCTTGCTTCACACTCTGTTCAGCCTGCGACCCTGTAGAACATGGCTTTGGTATATGCAGACTATTACGCATCTACGTCAATTTGCAATAATCCCTCATCCACAAAACAATAAGCAATACTTTACGGTCATTCCATAGAAATAGAGTCAGAACTGTAGTATGTCTGTTTCTTCAGAATAATCTAGATGGATGAGAATATTGTACAGACTGATTCAATTACCCCAGCCAAATACATTTTGCACCCCTCATTTGTCTGACCAGCGCATGGACTTTACAGTCTTTTAATTCAAAATAAAGTCTGACGTGTTGTACTCACCAATAAGGACCATCTGGAGAAAGTAAAGGCATACGAAGTCCATTCTGGAAGGCGACATTAATTTTAACTGTCGGAATCCTGAGTGTAGTTTGATGTACGATGAGATGAATGCCTTCTCGATGTTGAAATTGTCACCGGAGGAAGATATTAAAAACCACGTCTGTTGTTCTGCGGTGATTCCCCCGTTACCGTAGACGCAAGATTCTAAAGCCTGGTTTGAAAAAAATGGAAAAAGAAAAACATCCTTCGAAATAGTCAAACTTTTGCCAGATATAAAATAATACAGGCTACAAACAGTAGCTTAACATACAAAGTCTAGAGCGTTCGTCAAGAAATGTAACGCTATACACAGAAATTGAAATTAGACTAGGCTAATTATATCGTAAATACAATAAAAAAAGAAATTGTTATTTTGGTGTCAAACCTTGCGGCTTATGACAGCTTGAAAATGTCCTCTATTTCTATTTGAGCGGCTCTTCCTGTCCTGTAACGGTTGGGATCTCTCCCCATGCTCGCTCGCTAGTCCGGTCGCCGTTCGTCCACCTGCGCACGGAGTGTGAGAAATTTGCGGATGAGTCCAATCACAGAAATTGAAACCAGGAGTCCAATCCATAGACATTAAAACTAGGGGTCCAATCACAGACACACGACGCTACGCGCGCTCTCAGCTGCAGCCGTTAACGTGGTATTTTGGTTTGACTTTCGATATTCGTCTGACATTCGGACCTGCCAATAAAATTAGCTCGAGCACGATTTGAGCATCATACCCGATGAAGGAAAACAGGTGTACAACATTCCACAGGTCATAATTTCCTGATTCCAACCTGAGTTTCCTGGCGCACGGTCGTTGCAACGAGTTGGGGAATGTCAACAAAGTGCATGATCACACTATTCAAATCAAATTTACAAATGTCAATAGCTCTTCAACCACGTTACTTAGCAATCTCATATACATTGTGCCCATAGGCGACATTGTTGCCGGTGATGTCTGGTGACGACCTGTCTTACAACAGTGGTCAGCCACAGCGAGGATGATCAGCTGTCCGTCCTGTCTCCCTGTAGCGCTGTCTTAGGCGTCTCACAGTACGGACATTGCAATTTATTGCTCTGGCCAGATCTGCAGTCCTCATGCCTCCTTGCAGCATGCCTAAGGCACCTTCACGCAGATGAGAAGGGACCCTGGGCATCTTTCTTTTGGTGTTTTTCAGAGTCAGTAGAAAGGCCTCTTTAGTGTCCTACGTTTTCATAACTGTGACCTTAATTGCATACTGTCTGTAAGCTGTTAGTGTCTTAACGACCGTTCCACAGGTGCATATTCATTAATTGTTTATGGTTCATTGAACATGCATGGGAAACCGTGTTTAAACCCTTTATAATGAAGATCTGTAAGTTATTTGAATTTTTACGAATTATCTTTGTAAGACAAGATCCTGAAAAAGGGCTGTTTCTTTTTTTGCTGAGTTTATTTGTGAAAAATCACTTCCATAGCTCCTTGACCATGTGACCTAGCTAGCCACCACAAACCAAGATTGGAATGTTCATGGGGTAGGGACATACATCACACACCCTTTGGATTTTCTTAAAAAGTAATGGCTTTTCTTTTACATGTCACCCATTGAGCATGTTCGGGATGCTCTGGATCAACGTGTAAGACAGCATGTCCCAGTTCCTGAAAATATCCAGCAACTTCTCACAGACATTGAAAAGGAATGGGACAACCTTCCACGGGCCACAATCAACAGCCTGATCAACTCTATGTGAAGGCGATGTCATGCTGCATGAGGCAAATGGTGGTCATTCCAGATAGTGACTGGTTTTCTGAGCCTAACATCACCTCATGGGTCAACCGGTCACAGGTATTGAACCAGCATCTGTAGCAATGCAGTGTCTTAGACCACTGTGCCACTTTGACGCTGTACGACATAACCGGTCGGTAGTAGGCTACAATACTACAGTGAGAGCAAAATAATCCTAACATATCCACACCCTAATTGTAGTCTAAATTTATTTTAGAATCAAAACCTTAGTATAACAACAGTTTTAGTAAGTAATGCTGAAGCTTACGAGTAGTAAGAAAAAAAACAAGTGTATTTTTAGAGACACAGTAGCACCCCAAAAAATAATCAGTGCTCTAACTCTCCTAATTCTCCTTCTACTGGTCTGGAGCAATGAAGTAGTGATGCAGGGTACCGTACTAAACCATAAAAGACCTTTAAGTCCCGCAGCATAATCGCAAAACTTTTAGTTTTTCCTACCATACCCTTGTCTGTACATTAAGCCTTGAATCTATTCTTCCACGCCCAGAAATCTGCACCTTTTACTCTCTGTTCAGAATGCACTAGACGACCAGTTCTTAACTGATGTTATGGTATGTTATGCTATATCTATCAAATATAGTGTTCTCCCTCGTCTGGGTCCTTATCTGATGTTATGGTATGTTATGCTACATCTATCAAATATAGTGTTCTCCCTCCTCTGGGTCCTTATCTGATGTTATGGTATGTTATGCTACTTCTCATTGTGCACATTGTCTGAATGCTATTAACCTTTAACAGACCATCGTTGATCACTTTGTCCTTAATTTCACACCACTGGACACTGAAACTTCCCAACATCTTCACCAAAACCTGGTAAAACTTCTCATTTCCACTCCACCCACTCCACTGCTCACCTACACATATTTCTGGTGTGCTGCACACCTAAATCCCATGTCACTCACATTTAAATATTTATCCAAAAACCAAAGCGATACAAAGTTGATTTGAGGTGTGTATGGTTTGATAGACCTACCTAGTGTACTGTCCCTTTAAGTGTTACTAGATCATCAACGTAACACATGGAAGTATTGTTGCTAATGAACAAAAATATAAACACAAAATGCCACAATTCTTTTTAGGTTTCACTGAGTTACAGATCATGTAAGGAAATCAGTCAATTGAAATCAAATGATTAGGCCCTAATCTATGGATATGCGTCTATTGGTCACAGACACAGTTGAAGTCAGAAGTTTACATACACCTCATCCAAATACATTTAAAGTTTTCCACAATTCCTGACATTTAATCCTAGTAAAAAATTCTCTGTCTTCGGTCAGTTAGGATCACAACGTTATTTTAAGAATGTGACATGTCAGAATAATAATAGAGAGAATTGTTTATTTCAGCTTTGATTTCTTTCACCACATTCCCAGTGGGTCAGAAGTTTACATACACTCAATTAGTATTTGGTTGCATTGCCTTTAAATTGTTTAACTTTGGTCAAACATTTCGGGTAGCCTTCCACAAGCTTCCCACAATAAGTTGGGTGAATATTGGCCCATTCCTCCTGGCAGAGCTGGTGTAACTGAGTCAGATTTGTAGGCCTCCTTGCTCGCACATGCCTTTTCAGTTCTGCCCACATATTTTCTATAGGTTTGAGGTCAGGCTTTGTGATGGCCACTCCAAAACCTTGACTTTGTTGTCCTTAAGCCATTTTGCCACAACTTTGGAAGTATGCTTGGGGTCATTGTCAATTTGGAAGACCCATTTGCGACCAAGCTTTAACTTCCTGACTGATGTCTTAAGATGTTGATTCAATATATCAACATAATTTCCCTACCTCATGATGCCATCTATTTTGTGAAGTGCACCAGTCCCTCCTGCAGCAAAGCAGCCCCCCCCCCCCCCCCCCCCCCCCCCCGAGCTTCAAGGTTGGAATGGTGTTCTTGGGCTTGCAAGCCTCCCACCTTTTCAAACCAAACATAACGATGGTCATTATGGCCAAACAGTTATATTTTTGTTTCATCAGACCAGAGGACATATCTCCAAAAAGTATGATCTTTGTCCCCATTTGCATTTGCAAACCGTAGACTGGCGGTTTTGGAGCACTGCATTCTTCCTTGCTTCCTTGCTGAACGGCCTTTCAGGGTATGTCGATAATATGACTTGCATTACTGTGGATATAGATACTTTTGTACTTGTTTCCTCCGTCTTCACAAGGTCCTTTGCTGTTGTTCTGGAATTGATTTGCACTTTTCACACAAAAGTAGAAAACACGTATCCTTCCTGAGCGGTATGACGGCTGCGTGGTCCCATAGTGTTTATACTTGTGTACTATTGCTTGTACAGATGAACGTGGTACCTTCAGTTGTTTAGAAATTGCTTCCAAGGATGAACCAGACTTGTGGAGGTCTACAATTTTTTTCTGAGATCTTGGCTGATTTATTTAGATTTTCCCATGACGTCAAGCAAAGATGCACTGAGTTTGAAAGTAGACTTTGAAATACATACACAGGCACACCTCCAATTTACTCAAATTATATCAATTAGCCTATCAGAAGTTTCTAAAGCCATGACATCATTTATGGAATTTTCCAAGCTGTTTAAAGGTGCAGTCAACTTAGTGTATATAAACTTCTGACCCACTGGAATTGTGGTACAGTGAATTATAAGTGAAATAATCTGTCTGTAAACAATTGTTGGAAAAACATTACTTTTGCCATGCACAAAGTAGATGTCCTAAACAACTTGCCCAAACTATAGTTTTTTAACAAGACATTTGTGGAGTGGTTGAAAACGAGTTTTAATGACTCCAACCTAAGTGGATGTAAACCTCCGACTTCAACTGTATGACAGGTAAGAGGCTGAAGCAAAAAAATACATTAATACTGAAATAAACTATTCCTGTTTAAGAATGATAAATAGCCAGAATCGTGGTGTTTCACTTTATCGAATTGCATTAAGACTGCTGCTGTTTAATTTCCAATGAGCACCTTGCATTGTGATAAATGCATCTTTTAACACACATATTATTAAATGACACATATTATGATGTTCAAGATCGCTTGGTTTTATATTCACTTTATGCATTGATAACTAATATTGCTAGGCGATATATGATGCAATACAACTAGATTAGAAGGTCTAGACTACTTCATCCGGACGTAACCTAAATTAATTGGATACAAAACAAACACTGGCATATTATAAAGGAGAGCATGTCCAATTTAATTATATGAATGAATTGAATATCAAACAGGAATATATATTAAATGAAATGAATACAGTATTGTAATATTATGCCTGTCTCTCTCCTTGCAGGGGATTAGACAGACTCCCCAGATGATGCCTGTCTCTCTCCTTGCAGGGGATTAGACAGACTCCCCAGATGATGCCTGTCTCTCTCCTTGCAGGGGATTAGACAGATGAACTGCAGCCCCAGATGATGCCTGTCTCTCTCCTTGCAGGGGATTAGACAGATGAACTGCAGCCCCAGATGATGACTGTCTCTCTCCTTGCAGGGGATTAGACAGACTCCCCAGATGATGCCTGTCTCTCTCCTTGCAGGGGATTAGACAGATGAACTGCAGCCCCAGATGATGACTGTCTCTCTCCTTGCAGGGGATTAGACAGACTCCCCAGATGATGCCTGTCTCCCTCCTTGCAGGGGATTAGACAGATGAACTGCAGCCCCAGATGATGACTGTCTCTCTCCTTGCAGGGGATTAGACAGACTCCCCAGATGATGCCTGTCTCTCTCCTTGCAGGGGATTAGACAGATGAACTGCACTCCCCAGATGATGCCTGTCTCTCTCCTTGCAGGGGATTAGACAGATGAACTGCACTCCCCAGATGATGCCTGTCTCTCTCCTTGCAGGGGATTAGACAGATGAACTACACTCCCCAGATGATGTCTGTCTCTCTCCTTGCAGGGGATTAGACAGATGAACTGCACTCCCCAGATGATGCCTGTCTCTCTCCTTGCAGGGGATTAGACAGATGAACTGCACTCCCCAGAAGATGACTGTCTCTCTGCTTGCAGGGGATTAGACAAATGAATTACACTCCCCAGATGATGGCTGTCTCTCTCCTTGGAGGGGATTAGACAGATGAACTGCACTCCCCAGATGATGCCTGTCTCTCTCCTTGCAGGGGATTAGACAGATGAACTGCACTCCCCAGATGATGCCTGTCTCTCTCCTTGCAGGGGATTAGACAGATGAACTGCACTCCCCAGAAGATGACTGTCTCTCTCCTTGCAGGGGATTAGTCAGACTCCCCAGATGATGACTGTCTCTCTCCTTGCAGGGGATTAGACAGATGAACTGCACTCCCCAGATGATGCCTGTCTCTCTCCTTGCAAGGGATTAGACAGATGAACTGCACTCCCCAGAAGATGACTGTCTCTCTCCTTGCAGGGGATTAGACAGACTCCCCAGATGATGGCTGTCTCTCTCCTTGGAGGGGATTAGACAGATGAACTGCACTCCCCAGAAGATGACTGTCTCTCTCCTTGCAGGGGATTAGACAGACTCCCCAGATGATGGCTTTCTCTCTCCTTGGAGGGGATTAGACAGATGAACTGCAGCACCAGATGATGCCTGTCTCTCTCCTTGCAGGGGATTAGACAGATGAACTACACTCCCCAGATGATGCCTGTCTCCCACCTTGCAGGGGATTAGACAGATGAACTGCACTCCCCAGATGATGCCTGTCTCCCTCCTTGCAGGGGATTAGACAGATGAACTGCACTCCCCAGATGATGCCTGTCTCCCTCCTTGCAGGGGATTAGACAGGTGAACTGCAGCCCCAGATGATGCCTGTCTCCCTCCTTGCAGGGGATTAGACAGATGAACTGCACTCCCCAGATGATGCCTGTCTCCCTCCTTACAGGGGATTAGACAGGTGAACTGCAGCCCCAGATGATGCCTGTCTCCCTCCTTGCAGGGGATTAGACAGATGAACTGCACTCCCCAGATGATGCCTGTCTCCCTCCTTGCAGGGGATTAGACAGATGAACTGCACTCCCCAGAAGATGACTGTCTCTCTCCTTGCAGGGGATTAGACAGATGAACTGCACTCCCCAGATGATGCCTGTCTCTCTCCTTGCAGGGGATTAGACAAATGAACTGCACTCCCCAGATGATGCCTGTCTCTCTCCTTGCAGGGGATTAGACAGATGAACTGCACTCCCCAGATGATGCCTGTCTCTCTCCTTGCAGGGGATTAGACAGATGAACTGCACTCCCCAGATGATGCCTGTCTCTCTCCTTGCAGGGGATTAGACAAATGAACTGCACTCCCCAGATGATGCCTGTCTCTCTCCTTGCAGGGGATTAGACAAATGAACTGCACTCCCCAGATGATGCCTGTCTCTCTCCTTGCAGGGGATTAGACAGATGAACTGCACTCCCCAGATGATGCCTGTCTCTCTCCTTGCAGGGGATTAGACAAATGAACTGCACTCCCCAGATGATGCCTGTCTCTCTCCTTGCAGGGGATTAGACAGATGAACTGCACTCCCCAGATGATGCCTGTCTCTCTCCTTGCAGGGGATTAGACAGATGAACTGCACTCCCCAGATGATGCCTGTCTCTCTCCTTGCAGGGGATTAGACAAATGAATTACACTCCCCAGATGATGGCTGTCTCTCTCCTTGGAGGGGATTAGACAGATGAACTGCACTCCCCAGATGATGCATGTCTCTCTCCTTGCAGGGGATTAGACAGATGAACTACACTCCCCAGATGATGCCTGTCTCCCTCCTTGCAGGGGATTAGACAGATGAACTGCACTCCCCAGATGATGCCTGTCTCCCTCCTTGCAGGGGATTAGACAGATGAACTACACTCCCCAGATGATGGCTGTCTCTCTCCTTGCAGGGGATTAGACAGATGAACTGCACTCCCCAGATGATGCCTGTCTCCCTCCTTGCAGGGGATTAGACAGATGAACTACACTCCCCAGATGATGCCTGTCTCTCTCCTTGCAGGGGATTAGACAGATGAACTACACTCCCCAGATGATGTCTGTCTCTCTCCTTGCAGGGGATTAGACAGATGAACTGCACTCCCCAGATGATGCCTGTCTCTCTCCTTGCAGGGGATTAGACAGATGAACTGCACTCCCCAGAAGATGACTGTCTCTCTCCTTGCAGGGGATTAGACAAATGAATTACACTCCCCAGATGATGGCTGTCTCTCTCCTTGGAGGGGATTAGACAGATGAACTGCACTCCCCAGATGATGCCTGTCTCTCTCCTTGCAGGGGATTAGACAGATGAACTGCACTCCCCAGATGATGCCTGTCTCTCTCCTTGCAGGGGAATAGACAGATGAACTGCACTCCCCAGAAGATGACTGTCTCTCTCCTTGCAGGGGATTAGACAGACTCCCCAGATGATGCCTGTCTCTCTCCTTGCAGGGGATTAGACAGATGAACTGCACTCCCCAGATGATGCCTGTCTCTCTCCTTGCAGGGGATTAGACAGATGAACTGCACTCCCCAGATGATGCCTGTCTCTCTCCTTGCAGGGGATTAGACAGATGAACTACACTCCCCAGATGATGGCTGTCTCTCTTCTTGCAGGGGATTAGACAGATGAACTGCACTCCCCAGATGATGCCTGTCTCCCTCCTTGCAGGGGATTAGACAGATTAACTACACTCCCCAGATGATGTCTGTCTCTCTCCTTGCAGGGGATTAGACAGATGAACTGCACTCCCCAGATGATGCCTGTCTCTCTCCTTGCAGGGGATTAGACAGATGAACTGCACTCCCCAGAAGATGACTGTCTCTCTCCTTGCAGGGGATTAGACAAATGAATTACACTCCCCAGATGATGGCTGTCTCTCTCCTTGAAGGGGATTAGACAGATGAACTGCACTCCCCAGATGATGCCTGTCTCTCTCCTTGCAGGGGATTAGACAGATGAACTGCACTCCCCAGATGATGCCTGTCTCTCTCCTTGCAGGGGATTAGACAGATGAACTGCACTCCCCAGAAGATGACTGTCTCTCTCCTTGCAGGGGATTAGACAGACTCCCCAGATGATACCTGTCTCTCTCCTTGCAGGGGATTAGACAGATGAACTGCACTCCCCAGATGATGCCTGTCTCTCTCCTTGCAGGGGATTAGACAGATGAACTGCACTCCCCAGAAGATGACTGTCTCTCTCCTTGCAGGGGATTAGACAGACTCCCCAGATGATGGCTGTCTCTCTCCTTGGAGGGGATTAGACAGATGAACTGCACTCCCCGGAAGATGACTGTCTCTCTCCTTGCAGGGATTAGACAGACTCCCCAGATGATGGCTTTCTCTCTCCTTGGAGGGGATTAGACAGATGAACTGCAGCCCCAGATGATGCCTGTCTCCCTCCTTGCAGGGGATTAGACAGATGAACTGCACTCCCCAGATGATGCCTGTCTCCCTCCTTGCAGGGGATTAGACAGATGAACTGCACTCCCCAGAAGATGACTGTCTCTCTCCTTGCAGGGGATTAGACAGATGAACTGCACTCCCCAGATGATGCCTGTCTCTCTCCTTGCAGGGGATTAGACAGATGAACTGCACTCCCCAGATGATGCCTGTCTCTCTCCTTGCAGGGGATTAGACAAATGAACTGCACTCCCCAGATGATGCCTGTCTCTCTCCTTGCAGGGGATTAGACAGATGAACTGCACTCCCCAGAAGATGACTGTCTCTCTCCTTGCAGGGGATTAGACAAATGAATTACACTCCCCAGATGATGGCTGTCTCTCTCCTTGGAGGGGATTAGACAGATGAACTGCACTCCCCAGATGATGCCTGTCTCTCTCCTTGCAGGGGATTAGACAGATGAACTGCACTCCCCAGATGATGCCTGTCTCTCTCCTTGCAGGGGATTAGACAGATGAACTGCACTCCCCAGAAGATGACTGTCTCTCTCCTTGCAGGGGATTAGACAGACTCCCCAGATGATGCCTGTCTCTCTCCTTGCAGGGGATTAGACAGATGAACTGCACTCCCCAGATGATGCCTGTCTCTCTCCTTGCAGGGGATTAGACAGATGAACTGCACTCCCCAGATGATGCCTGTCTCTCTCCTTGCAGGGGATTAGACAGATGAACTACACTCCCCAGATGATGGCTGTCTCTCTTCTTGCAGGGGATTAGACAGATGAACTGCACTCCCCAGATGATGCCTGTCTCCCTCCTTGCAGGGGATTAGACAGATTAACTACACTCCCCAGATGATGTCTGTCTCTCTCCTTGCAGGGGATTAGACAGATGAACTGCACTCCCCAGATGATGCCTGTCTCTCTCCTTGCAGGGGATTAGACAGATGAACTGCACTCCCCAGAAGATGACTGTCTCTCTCCTTGCAGGGGATTAGACAAATGAATTACACTCCCCAGATGATGGCTGTCTCTCTCCTTGAAGGGGATTAGACAGATGAACTGCACTCCCCAGATGATGCCTGTCTCTCTCCTTGCAGGGGATTAGACAGATGAACTGCACTCCCCAGATGATGCCTGTCTCTCTCCTTGCAGGGGATTAGACAGATGAACTGCACTCCCCAGAAGATGACTGTCTCTCTCCTTGCAGGGGATTAGACAGACTCCCCAGATGATACCTGTCTCTCTCCTTGCAGGGGATTAGACAGATGAACTGCACTCCCCAGATGATGCCTGTCTCTCTCCTTGCAGGGGATTAGACAGATGAACTGCACTCCCCAGAAGATGACTGTCTCTCTCCTTGCAGGGGATTAGACAGACTCCCCAGATGATGGCTGTCTCTCTCCTTGGAGGGGATTAGACAGATGAACTGCACTCCCCGGAAGATGACTGTCTCTCTCCTTGCAGGGGATTAGACAGACTCCCCAGATGATGGCTTTCTCTCTCCTTGGAGGGGATTAGACAGATGAACTGCAGCCCCAGATGATGCCTGTCTCCCTCCTTGCAGGGGATTAGACAGATGAACTGCACTCCCCAGATGATGCCTGTCTCCCTCCTTGCAGGGGATTAGACAGATGAACTGCACTCCCCAGAAGATGACTGTCTCTCTCCTTGCAGGGGATTAGACAGATGAACTGCACTCCCCAGATGATGCCTGTCTCTCTCCTTGCAGGGGATTAGACAGATGAACTGCACTCCCCAGATGATGCCTGTCTCTCTCCTTGCAGGGGATTAGACAAATGAACTGCACTCCCCAGATGATGCCTGTCTCTCTCCTTGCAGGGGATTAGACAGATGAACTGCACTCCCCAGAAGATGACTGTCTCTCTCCTTGCAGGGGATTAGACAAATGAATTACACTCCCCAGATGATGGCTGTCTCTCTCCTTGGAGGGGATTAGACAGATGAACTGCACTCCCCAGATGATGCCTGTCTCTCTCCTTGCAGGGGATTAGACAGATGAACTGCACTCCCCAGATGATGCCTGTCTCTCTCCTTGCAGGGGATTAGACAGATGAACTGCACTCCCCAGAAGATGACTGTCTCTCTCCTTGCAGGGGATTAGACAGACTCCCCAGATGATGCCTGTCTCTCTCCTTGCAGGGGATTAGACAGATGAACTGCACTCCCCAGATGATGCCTGTCTCTCTCCTTGCAGGGGATTAGACAGATGAACTGCACTCCCCAGATGATGCCTGTCTCTCTCCTTGCAGGGGATTAGACAGATGAACTACACTCCCCAGATGATGGCTGTCTCTCTTCTTGCAGGGGATTAGACAGATGAACTGCACTCCCCAGATGATGCCTGTCTCCCTCCTTGCAGGGGATTAGACAGATTAACTACACTCCCCAGATGATGTCTGTCTCTCTCCTTGCAGGGGATTAGACAGATGAACTGCACTCCCCAGATGATGCCTGTCTCTCTCCTTGCAGGGGATTAGACAGATGAACTGCACTCCCCAGAAGATGACTGTCTCTCTCCTTGCAGGGGATTAGACAAATGAATTACACTCCCCAGATGATGGCTGTCTCTCTCCTTGAAGGGGATTAGACAGATGAACTGCACTCCCCAGATGATGCCTGTCTCTCTCCTTGCAGGGGATTAGACAGATGAACTGCACTCCCCAGATGATGCCTGTCTCTCTCCTTGCAGGGGATTAGACAGATGAACTGCACTCCCCAGAAGATGACTGTCTCTCTCCTTGCAGGGGATTAGACAGACTCCCCAGATGATACCTGTCTCTCTCCTTGCAGGGGATTAGACAGATGAACTGCACTCCCCAGATGATGCCTGTCTCTCTCCTTGCAGGGGATTAGACAGATGAACTGCACTCCCCAGAAGATGACTGTCTCTCTCCTTGCAGGGGATTAGACAGACTCCCCAGATGATGGCTGTCTCTCTCCTTGGAGGGGATTAGACAGATGAACTGCACTCCCCGGAAGATGACTGTCTCTCTCCTTGCAGGGGATTAGACAGACTCCCCAGATGATGGCTTTCTCTCTCCTTGGAGGGGATTAGACAGATGAACTGCAGCCCCAGATGATGCCTGTCTCCCTCCTTGCAGCGGATTAGACAGATGAACTGCACTCCCCAGATGATGCCTGTCTCCCTCCTTGCAGGGGATTAGACAGATGAACTGCACTCCCCAGAAGATGACTGTCTCTCTCCTTGCAGGGGATTAGACAGATGAACTGCACTCCCCAGATGATGCCTGTCTCTCTCCTTGCAGGGGATTAGACAGATGAACTGCACTCCCCAGATGATGCCTGTCTCTCTCCTTGCAGGGGATTAGACAAATGAACTGCACTCCCCAGATGATGCCTGTCTCTCTCCTTGCAGGGGATTAGACAGATGAACTGCACTCCCCAGATGATGCCTGTCTCTCTCCTTGCAGGGGATTAGACAGATGAACTGCACTCCCCAGATGATGCCTGTCTCTCTCCTTGCAGGGGATTAGACAAATGAACTGCACTCCCCAGATGATGCCTGTCTCTCTCCTTGCAGGGGATTAGACAAATGAACTGCACTCCCCAGATGATGCCTGTCTCTCTCCTTGCAGGGGATTAGACAGATGAACTGCACTCCCCAGATGATGCCTGTCTCTCTCCTTGCAGGGGATTAGACAAATGAACTGCACTCCCCAGATGATGCCTGTCTCTCTCCTTGCAGGGGATTAGACAGATGAACTGCACTCCCCAGATGATGCCTGTCTCTCCTTGCAGGGGATTAGACAGATGAACTGCACTCCCCAGATGATGCCTGTCTCTCTCCTTGCAGGGGATTAGACAAATGAATTACACTCCCCAGATGATGGCTGTCTCTCTCCTTGGAGGGGATTAGACAGATGAACTGCACTCCCCAGATGATGCATGTCTCTCTCCTTGTAGGGGATTAGACAGATGAACTACACTCCCCAGATGATGCCTGTCTCCCTCCTTGCAGGGGATTAGACAGATGAACTGCACTCCCCAGATGATGCCTGTCTCTCTCCTTGCAGGGGATTAGACAGATGAACTACACTCCCCAGATGATGGCTGTCTCTCTCCTTGCAGGGGATTAGACAGATGAACTGCACTCCCCAGATGATGCCTGTCTCCCTCCTTGCAGGGGATTAGACAGATGAACTACACTCCCCAGATGATGCCTGTCTCTCTCCTTGCAGGGGATTAGACAGATGAACTACACTCCCCAGATGATGTCTGTCTCTCTCCTTGCAGGGGATTAGACAGATGAACTGCACTCCCCAGATGATGCCTGTCTCTCTCCTTGCAGGGGATTAGACAGATGAACTGCACTCCCCAGAAGATGACTGTCTCTCTCCTTGCAGGGGATTAGACAGACTCCCCAGATGATGGCTGTCTCTCTCCTTGCAGGGGATTAGACAGATGAACTGCACTCCCCAGATGATGCCTGTCTCTCTCCTTGCAGGGGATTAGACAGATGAACTGCACTCCCCAGAAGATGACTGTCTCTCTCCTTGCAGGGGATTAGACAAATGAATTACACTCCCCAGATGATGGCTGTCTCTCTCCTTGAAGGGGATTAGACAGATGAACTGCACTCCCCAGATGATGCCTGTCGCTCTCCTTGCAGGGGATTAGACAGATGAACTGCACTCCCCAGATGATGCCTGTCTCTCTCCTTGCAGGGGATTAGACAGATGAACTGCACTCCCCAGAAGATGACTGTCTCTCTCCTTGCAGGGGATTAGACAGATGAACTGCACTCCCCAGAAGATGACTGTCTCTCTCCTTGCAGGGGATTAGACAGATGAACTGCACTCCCCAGATGATGGCTGTCTCTCTCCTTGGAGGGGATTAGACAGATGAACTGCACTCCCCGGAAGATGACTGTCTCTCTCCTTGCAGGGGATTAGACAGACTCCCCAGATGATGGCTTTCTCTCTCCTTGGAGGGGATTAGACAGATGAACTGCAGCCCCAGATGATGCCTGTCTCTCTCCTTGCAGGGGATTAGACAGATGAACTACACTCCCCAGATGATGCCTGTCTCCCTCCTTGCAGGGGATTAGACAGATGAACTGCACTCCCCAGATGATGCCTGTCTCCCTCCTTGCAGGGGATTAGACAGATGAACTGCACTCCCCAGATGATGCCTGTCTCCCTCCTTGCAGGGGATTAGACAGGTGAACTGCAGCCCCAGATGATGCCTGTCTCCCTCCTTGCAGGGGATTAGAGAGATGAACTGCACTCCCCAGATGATGCCTGTCTCCCTCCTTGCAGGGGATTAGACAGATGAACTGCACTCCCCAGATGATGCCTGTCTCCCTCCTTGCAGGGGATTAGACAGATGAACTGCAGCCCCAGATGATGCCTGTCTCCCTCCTTGCAGGGGATTAGACAGATGAACTGCAGCCCCAGATGATGCCTGTCTCCCTCCTTGCAGGGGATTAGACAGATGAACTGCACTCCCCAGATGATGCCTGTCTCTCTCCTTGCAGGGGATTAGACAGATGAACTGCACTCCCCAGAAGATGACTGTCTCTCTCCTTGCAGGGGATTAGACAGACTCCCCAGATGATGCCTGTCTCTCTCCTTGCAGGGGATTAGACAGATGAACTGCACTCCCCAGAAGATGACTGTCTCTCTCCTTGCAGGGGATTAGACAGACTCCCCAGATGATGCCTGTCTCCCTCCTTGCAGGGGATTAGAGAGATGAACTGCACTCCCCAGATGATGCCTGTCTCCCTCCTTGCAGGGGATTAGACAGATGAACTGCACACCCCAGATGATGCCTGTCTCTCTCCTTGCAGGGGATTAGACAGATGAACTACACTCCCCAGAAGATGCCTGTCTCTCTCCTTGCAGGGGATTAGACAGATGAACTACACTCCCCAGATGATGCCTGTCTCTCTCCTTGCAGGGGATTAGACAGATGAACTGCACTCCCCAGATGATGCCTGTCTCCCTCCTTGCAGGGGAATAGACAGATGAACTACACTCCCCAGATGATGCCTGTCTCTCTCCTTGCAGGGGATTAGACAGATGAACTACACTCCCCAGATGATGTCTGTCTCTCTCCTTGCAGGGGATTAGACAGATGAACTGCACTCCCCAGATGATGCCTGTCTCTCTCCTTGCAGGGGATTAGACAGATGAACTGCACTCCCCAGAATATGACTGTCTCTCTCCTTGCAGGGGATTAGACAAATGAATTACACTCCCCAGATGATGGCTGTCTCTCTCCTTGGAGGGGATTAGACAGATGAACTGCACTCCCCAGATGATGCCTGTCTCTCTCCTTGCAGGGGATTAGACAGATAAACTGCACTCCCCAGATGATGCCTGTCTCTCTCCTTGCAGGGGATTAGACAGATGAACTGCACTCCCCAGAAGATCACTGTCTCTCTCCTTGCAGGGGATTAGACAGACTCCCCAGATGATGCCTGTCTCTCTCCTTGCAGGGGATTAGACAGATGAACTGCACTCCCCAGATGATGCCTGTCTCTCTCCTTGCAGGGGATTAGACAGATGAACTGCACTCCCCAGAAGATGACTGTCTCTCTCCTTGCAGGGGATTAGACAGACTCCCCAGATGATGGCTGTCTCTCTCCTTGGAGGGGATTAGACAGATGAACTGCACTCCCCAGAAGATGACTGTCTCTCTCCTTGCAGGGGATTAGACAGACTCCCCAGATTATGTCTTTCTCTCTCCTTGGAGGGGATTAGACAGATGAACTGCAGCCCTAGATGATGCCTGTCTCTCTCCTTGCAGGGGATTAGACAGATGAACTACACTCCCCAGATGATGCCTGTCTCCCTCCTTGCAGGGGATTAGACATATGAACTGCACTCCCCAGATGATGCCTGTCTCCCTCCTTGCAGGGGATTAGACAGATGAACTGCACTCCCCAGATGATGCCTGTCTCCCTCCTTGCAGGGGATTAGACAGATGAACTGCACTCCCCAGATGATGCCTGTCTCCCTCCTTGCAGGGGATTAGACAGATGAACTGCAGCCCCAGATGATGCCTGTCTCCCTCCTTGCAGGGGATTAGACAGATGAACTGCAGCCCCAGATGATGCCTGTCTCCCTCCTTGCAGGGGATTAGACAGATGAACTGCACTCCCCAGAAGATGACTGTCTCTCTCCTTGCAGGGGATTAGACAGATGAACTGCACTCCCCAGAAGATGACTGTCTCTCTCCTTGCAGGGGATTAGACAGACTCCCCAGATGATGGCTGTCTCTCTCCTTGGAGGGGATTAGACAGATGAACTGCACTCCCCAGAAGATGACTGTCTCTCTCCTTGCAGGGGATTAGACAGACTCCCCAGATGATGGCTTTCTCTCTCCTTGGAGGAGATTAGACAGATGAACTGCAGCCCCAGATGATGCCTGTCTCTCGCCTTGCAGGGGATTAGACAGATGAACTACACTCCCCAGATGATGCCTGTCTCCCTCCTTGCAGGGGATTAGACAGATGAACTGCACTCCCCAGATGATGAATGTCTCCCTCCTTGCAGGGGATTAGACAGATGAACTGCACTCCCCAGATGATGAATGTCTCCCTCCTTGCAGGGGATTAGACAAATGAACTGCACTCCCCAGATGATGCCTGTCTCTCTCCTTGCAGGGGATTAGAGAAATGAATTACACTCCCCAGATGATGGCTGTCTCTCTCCTTGGAGGGGATTAGACAGATGAACTGCACTCCCCAGATGATGCATGTCTCTCTCCTTGCAGGGGATTAGACAGATGAACTACACTCCCCAGATGATGCCTGTCTCCCTCCTTGCAGGGGATTAGACAGGTGAACTGCACTCCCCAGATGATGCCTGTCTCTCTCCTTGCAGGGGATTAGACAGATGAACTACACTCCCCAGATGATGGCTGTCTCTCTCCTTGCAGGGGATTAGACAGATGAACTGCACTCCCCAGATGATGCCTGTCTCCCTCCTTGCAGGGGATTAGACAGATGAACTACACTCCCCAGATGATGCCTGTCTCTCTCCTTGCAGGGGATTAGACAGATGAACTACACTCCCCAGATGATGTCTGTCTCTCTCCTTGCAGGGGATTAGACAGATGAACTGCACTCCCCAGATGATGCCTGTCTCCCTCCTTGCAGGGGATTAGACAGACTCCCCAGATGATGCCTGTCTCTCTCCTTGGAGGGGATTAGACAGATGAACTACACTCCCCAGATGATGCCTGTCTCTCTCCTTGCAGGGGATTAGACAGATGAACTACACTCCCCAGATGATGTCTGTCTCTCTCCTTGCAGGGGATTAGACAGATGAACTGCACTCCCCAGATGATGCCTGTCTCCCTCCTTGCAGGGGATTAGACAGAGTCCCCAGATGATGCCTGTCTCCCTCCTTGCAGGGGATTAGACAGATGAACTGCACTCCCCAGATGATGCCTGTCTCCCTCCTTGCAGGGGATTAGACAGACTCCCCAGATGATGCCTGTCTCCCTCCTTGCAGGGGATTAGACAGATGAACTACACTCCCCAGATGATGCCTGTCTCTCTCCTTGCAGGGGATTAGACAGATGAACTACACTCCCCAGATGATGTCTGTCTCTCTCCTTGCAGGGGATTAGACAGATGAACTGCACTCCCCAGATGATGCCTGTCTCCCTCCTTGCAGGGGATTAGACAGACTCCCCAGATGATGCCTGTCTCCCTCCTTGCAGGGGATTAGACAGATGAACTGCACTCCCCAGATGATGCCTGTCTCTCTCATTAGACAGATGAACTGCAGCTTCAGATGCCCAAGCCTCAAAACCAGAAACATGTGGAGACATCAACTCTAGTTGATTAATAAATTAATAAATGATGGGTTGTGCTCCAACCTGGGGAGAACAGAACAGAAACAGAAGGCCAATGGGGGAAGAAAACCTGACTTTCAGTGCTGCTTCAAGTTGCTGAGAACCACAAATACCTTTGTTAATAATGTGCTATAGTTTAGTCAACAGTTTTGCATATTCATAGGCTTGATCAAGTTTTCACCGGTTTACTTTTAATTGAAAATATGCTAAAATTGTCTTTATTTGCAATGGTGAAACACGAAGGGAGGGGAAGTGACAAGAAGAAAGTTATCTAACGTAAACAGACACTGCATGGATTGACTGATCGTGTAAGAATGCACAAATAACTTGGCTGGCTAGCAAGATTGAACGCCACATAGCTAGTTGCATTTCCTAAGTTTTTAATCAGATGTTAAAATGTCTTACCTCCAAACCAGATGTGCACAACTGTTTTGTCCTGCCATTGCCATGGAGTGAAATTAACAAATCAATTTGCCGTCTGTCCCTGAAAACAAAACAAAAACAAATAGAACAAAACAATTAGCCTCATTTGTAATTAGCTGTCTAGCAAGGAGAACAACAAGTGGCTGCCTAGTCACATGGATTCCTAAATCAATGCGGTGATAAATTATAACAGTTTCTGGTCATTGTTTTCAGGCTGGTTCCAAAACGGACGCATTTTCCCACTAGTGGTGTTACCACCAAATGGACTTGTTGCAGATTTAAAAAAAATGTGCGTGATGATCTAGTGACCTTCGCTTAAATGTTTAATTACCGAATTAACATTCAACGTGTTTCCATCGCATTTCCAACTGTTAGTTTTGTCACAAAAAACGCTGTGTTAATTAGCCTACTCTGGTCTTGGCACGTGTGGTTAAGCACACAGCTAGCAGATACAGTGCGAGTAAGCTAGTCTACATGGATAAGAGCTGGAAGGTTTTTATTTTTCAAGCGGCAGTAATGCATCGATCATCATGTCAGCAGAATAAGACCCTCAATATTTATTGGAAAGGAGCGTCAAGCTCATCACCGTGCACTTTCACCACCCTGTGAAGCTCATCACCGTGCACTTTCACCACCCTGTGAAGCTCATCACCGTGCACTTTCACCACCCTGTGAAGCTCATCACCGTGCACTTTCACCACCCTGTGAAGCTCATCACCGTGCACTTTCACCACCCTGTGAAGCTCGTCACCGTGCACTTTCACCACCCTGTGAAGTTCATCACCGTGCACTTTCACCACCCTGTGAAGCTCATCACCGTGCACTTTCACCACCCTGTGAAGCTCATCACCGTGCACTTTCACCACCCTGTGAAGTTCATCTTCACTCATTTCATCTGTAGTCTAATAAACTGCATGGTTTCCTGAGTCGTAGTGGGATGACAACTCACCATATCATCACGTGACTCCAAGTTTACCTCAAAATTATGTGTTTTTTATATCAATATTTGTGCACAAAGCATTTCCACCACTATTTCTTGTATAATTTATTTTACAGATAGAAAAATACCCCACCATTTCGAACAAACAAATGATCTGTCGGCATATATAAAATTGTACCGAAACTTCCTGTTTCCATCGCAGCTGTCGTGAGTTGTTGTTATACGTTATGACTTCACCGCATAAAAACTATGGATGAAACGTGGTTAGTATCAAAGATAGTAGTGTAGAGTAGTGTAGAGTAGAGTAGAGTAGAGTATAGTACAGTAGATTAGTGTAGAGCAGAGTAGAGTATTGTACAGTACAGTAGAGTATAGTAGAGTGCTGTAGAGTAGTGTAGAGTAGAGTAGAGTAGAGTAGAGTAGAGTAGTGTAGAGTAGAGTAGTGTAGAGTAGAGTAGAGTATAGTACAGTAGATTAGTGTAGAGTAGAGTAGAGTAGAGTAGAGTATAGTACAGTAGTGTAGAGTAGAGTAGAGTATTGTACAGTACAGTAGAGTATAGTAGAGTGCTGTAGAGTAGTGTAGAGTAGAGTAGAGTAGAGTAGAGTAGTGTAGAGTAGAGTAGTGTAGAGTAGAGTAGAGTATAGTACAGTAGATTAGTGTAGAGTAGAGTAGAGTAGAGTAGAGTAGAGTAGAGTATAGTACAGTAGTGTAGAGTAGAGTAGAGTAGAGTATAGTACAGTAGTGTAGAGTAGAGTAGAGTAGAGTATAGTACAGTAGATTAGTGTAGAGTAGAGTAGAGTAGTGTAGAGTAGAGTATAGTACAGTAGTGTAGAGTAGTGTAGAGTAGAGTAGAGTAGAGTAGTGTAGTGTAGAGTAGAGTAGAGTAGAGTAGAGTAGTGTAGAGTAGAGTAGTGTAGAGTAGAGTAGAGTAGAGTAGAGTAGAGTAGAGTAGAGTAGTGTAGAGTAGAGTAGTGTAGAGTAGAGTAGAGTAGTGTAGAGTAGAGTAGAGTAGAGTAGTGTAGAGTAGAGTAGAGTAGAGTAGAGTAGTGTAGAGTAGAGTAGAGTAGTGTAGAGTAGAGTAGAGTAGAGTAGAGTAGTGTAGAGTAGAGTAGAGTAGAGTAGAGTAGAGTAGAGTAGTGTAGAGTAGTGTAGAGTAGAGTAGAGTAGTGTAGAGTAGAGTAGTGTAGAGTAGAGTAGAGTAGAGTAGAGTAGAGTAGAGTAGAGTAGTGTAGAGTAGAGTAGTGTAGAGTAGAGTAGAGTAGTGTAGAGTAGAGTAGAGTAGAGTAGTGTAGAGTAGAGTAGAGTAGAGTAGAGTAGTGTAGAGTAGAGTAGAGTAGAGTAGAGTAGAGTAGAGTAGAGTAGAGTAGTGTAGAGTAGAGTAGAGTAGAGTAGAGTAGTGTAGAGTAGAGTAGAGTAGAGTAGTGTAGAGTAGAGTAGAGTAGAGTAGAGTAGAGTAGAGTAGAGTAGTGTAGAGTAGAGTAGTGTAGAGTAGAGTAGAGTAGTGTAGAGTAGAGTAGAGTAGAGTAGTGTAGAGTAGAGTAGAGTAGAGTAGAGTAGTGTAGAGTAGAGTAGAGTAGTGTAGAGTAGAGTAGAGTAGAGTAGAGTAGAGTAGAGTAGAGTAGTGTAGAGTAGAGTAGAGTAGAGTAGAGTAGAGTAGAGAAGAGTAGAGTAGAGTAGAGTAGAGTAGAGTAGTGTAGAGTAGAGTAGAGTAGAGTAGAGTAGAGTAGAGTAGAGTAGAGTAGAGTAGAGTAGTGTAGAGTAGAGTAGAGTAGAGTAGAGTAGAGTAGTGTAGAGTAGAGTAGTGTAGAGTAGAGTAGAGTAGTGTAGAGTAGAGTAGAGTAGAGTAGAGTAGAGTAGAGTAGTGTAGAGTAGAGTAGAGTAGTGTAGAGTAGAGTAGAGTAGTGTAGAGTAGAGTAGAGTAGAGTAGAGTAGAGTAGAGTAGAGTAGAGTAGTGTAGAGTAGAGTAGTGTAGAGCAGAGTAGAGTATTGTACAGTACCGTAGAGTATAGTAGAGTGATGTAGAGTATAGAGAGTATGATGAAGTACAGTACAGTAGAGTATAGTAGTGTATAGTAGTGTATAGTAGAGTAGAGTAGAGTAGTGTAGAGTATAGTACAGTAGAGTAGAGTACGGTAGAGTAGAGTAGAGTGAAGTACAGTACAGTACAGTAGAGTATAGCATAGTGTAGAAGAGTAGAGTAGAGTAGTGTATAGTATAATAGAGTAGAGTAGAGTAGAGTCGTGTAGAGTAGAGTGGTGTACAGTAGATTGGGGTATAATACAGTACAGTACAGTAGAGTAGAGTAATGTACAGTAGATTGGAGTAGAGTAGAGTAGAGTAGTGTAGAGTCGTGTAGAGTACAGTAGAGTAGAGTAGTGTAGAGTAGAGTATAGTAGAGCAGACTATAGTAGAGCAGAGTAGAGTAGAATAGTGTAGAGTATAGCAGGGCAGAGTAGAGTAGAGTAGTGTAGAGTAGAGCAGAGTAGTGTACAGTAGAGTATAATTAAATACAGTACAGTAGAGTATAGCATAGTGTAGAAGAGTAGAGTAGAGTAGTGTAGTGTATAGTAGAGTAGAGTCATGTAGAGTAGAGTAGTGTACAGTAGAGTATAGTGAAGTACAGTACAGTAAAGTATAGCATAGTGTAGAAGAGTAGAGTAGAGTACAGTAGAGTAGAGTATTGTAAAGTAGGGTACTGTAGAGTATAGTGAAGTACAGTACAGTAGAGTATAGTATAGCATAGTGTAGAAGAGTAGAGTAGAGTAGAGTGTAGTGAGGTAAATAAGTATGAGAACATGATTCAAACAAATAGAAAGGTCCCCTTCATATAGCTATATCAACAAATATTTTTTACGTCAGCTGATGTCACAAAGTGCTGTACAGAAACTCAGCCTAAAACCCCAAACAGCAAGCAATGCAGATGAAGAAGCACGGTGGCTAGGGAAAACTCCCTAGAAAGGTCAAAACCTAGGAAGAAATCTAGAGAGGAACCAGGCTATGAGGGTTGGCCAGTCCTCTTCTGGCTACGCGGGGTGGAGATTATAACAGAACATGGCCAAGATGTTCAAATGTTTATAGATGACCAGCAGGGTCAAATAATAATAATCACAGTGGTGGTTGTAGAGGGTGCAACAGGTCAGCACCTCAGGAGTAAATGTCAGAAAGAGAGAGAGAGAAACAGAGAGAATTAGAGAGAGCATACTTAAATTCACACAGAACACCGGATAAGGCAGGATATAACCCCACCCACTTTGCCGAAGCACAGCCCCCACACCACTAGAGGGATATCTTCAACCACCAACTTACCATCCTGAGACAAGGCTGAGAATAGCCCACAAAGATCTCCCCCACGACACAAACCCAAGGGGGGCGCCAACCCAGACAGGAAGATCACGTCAGTGACTCAACCCTCTCAAGTGACGCACCCCTCCTAGGGATGGCATGGAAGAGCACCAGTAAGCCAGTGACTCAGCCTCTGTAATAGGATTAGAGGCAGAGAATCCCAGTGGAAAGGGGGGAACCAGCCAGGCAGAGACAGCATTGGCGGTTCGTTGCTCCAGTGCCTTTCCATTCACCTTCACACTCCTGGGCCAGACGACACTCAATCATGAGTGAGTCTTCATTAAAAACACAAAGGTCGAGAACGAGTCTGTCTCTCTCACATGGATAGGCAGACCACTACTTAAAATTTGAGCTCTATAGGAGGAGGTTTGGTTTGGCTTTTTCAAGAGAGGCTTTATTACTGCCACTTTTAGTGAGTTTGGTACACATCCGGTGGATAGAGAGACGTTTATTATGTTCAACATAGGAGGGCCAAGCACAGGAAGCAGCTCTTTCAGTAGTTTAGTTTGAATACGGTCCAGTATGCAGCTTGAATGTTTAGAGGCCATGATTATTTTCATCATTGTGTCAAGAGATATAGTATCAAAAAACTTGAGTGTCTCCCTTGATCCCAGGTCCTGACAGAGTTGTGCACAACTGAGCTTTGGAGAAACACGCAGATTTAAAGAGGAGTCCTTTTGTTTGCTTTCTAATGATCATGATCTTTTCCTCAAAGAAGTTCATGAATTTAATACTGCTGAAGTGAAAGCCATCCTCTCTTGGAGAATGCTGCTTTTTCGTTAGCTTTGCGACAGTATCAAAAATACATTGTTCTTATTCTCCTCAATTAAGTTGCAAAAATAGGATGATCGAGCAGCAGTATTTCTTAAAAAAAATATATATATATTTCACCTTTATTTAACCAGGTAGGCTAGTTGAGAACAAGTTCTCATTTACAACTGCGACCTGGCCAAGATAAAGCATGGCAGTGTGAACAGACAACACAGAGTTACACATGGAGTAAACAATTAACAAGTCAATAACACAGTAGAAAAAAAAAGTCTATATACATTGTGTGCAAAAGGCATGAGGAGGTAGGCAAATAATTGCAGATTAACACTGGAGTGATAAATGATCAGATGGTCATGTGCAGGTAGAGATACTGGTGTGCAAAAGAGCAGAAAAGTAAATCAATAAAAACAGTATGGGGATGAGGTAGGCAAATTGGGTGGGCTGTTAACCGATGGACTATGTACAGCTGCAGCGATCGGTTAGCTTCTCAGATAGCAGATGTTTAAAGTTGGTGAGGGAGATAAAAGTCTCCAACTTCAACGATTTTTGCAATTCGTTCCAGTCACAGGCAGCAGAGAACTGGAAGGAAAGGCGGCCAAAGGAGGTGTTGGCTTTAGGGATGATCAGTGAGATACACCTGCTGGAGCGGGTGCTACGGGTGTTGCCATCGTGACCAGTGAACTGAGATAAGGCAGAGCTTTACCTAGCATGGACTTGTAGATGACCTGGAGCCAGTGAGTCTGGCGATGAATATGTAGCGAGGGCCAGCCGACTAGAGCATACAGGTCACAGTGGTCGGTGGTATAAGGGGCTTTAGTAACAAAACGGATGGCACTGTGATAAACTGCATCCAGTTTGCTGAGTAGAGTATTGGAAGCTATTTTGTAGATGACATCGCCAAAGTCGAGGATTGGTAGGATAGTAAGGGCTCTTAGATACAGTACAGTACTGTCTTTCCAAGCTAATCGGAAGACTTCCAGTTTGGTGTGGTGCCACTTCCAGTTTGGTGTGGCGCCAGAGCTCGGGTATTTTCTGTATACCAGGAGCTAGTTTCTTATGACAAATATTTTTTGTTTTTAGGGGTGCGACTGCATCTAGGGTATTACGCAAGGTTAAATTAAGTTCCTCAGTTAGGTGGTTAACCAATTGTTTTACTCTGATGTCCTTGGGTAGGTGCAGGGAGTCTGGAATTGGCATCTAGGTGTAATGAACACGATGGGAGACAGAGAGCTGGTTTCAAGCGCAGGGCGCAGCAGGTGTTTATTGTAAAGGACCACAAGAGGAGGCAGGTAGCTGGGTCCAGGGACAGGCAGAAGGTCATATACAGGAGGAGGCAGGTAGCTGGGTCCAGGGGCAGGTAGCTGGGTCCAGGGGCAGGCAGAAGGTCACACACAGGAGGAGGCAGGTAGCTGGGTCCAGGGGCAGGTAGATGGGTCCAGGGGCAGGCAGAAGGTCATACACAGATGGAGGCAGGTAGCTGGGTCCAGAGGCAGGTAGCTGGGTCCAGGGGCAGGTAGCTGGGTCCAGGGGCAGGCAGAAGGTCACACACAGGAGGAGGCAGGTAGCTGGGTCCAGGGGCAGGCAGAAGGTCATACACAGGAGGAGGCAGGTAGCTGGGTCCAGGGGCAGGTAGCTGGGTCCAGGGGCAGGTAGCTGGGTCCAGGGGCAGGCAGAAGGTCATACACAGGGGATCCATCAAGGCAACAGTACAGGCAGGGAAAGGGCCAGTAAAGTCGTCCGGGAGATCAGGCAAGAGGTTGATAACAGGAAATACAATAGGCTAAAGTACATGCAGGGAATAGGCAAAAGGCGACATTAGTGAGGCAGGCAAAACTATCATACACGGGAGGATTAAATTACGGGAAAAACAGAGCTCCGATTAGAAGTGTGTCACAAAACAAACAATACCTCACAATGGTGGGGTGCAAAGAACTGAACTAAATAGAGCGTGTGTAAACAGTTCATAGAATTCAGGTGATTGGGATCTGGAGAGTGAGCTGCGTTCAGGGGATCTATGTGTTTGAGAGTGTGGGCTGGAGAGTGAGCTGCATTAAGGGGATCTACGTGTTTGAGAGTGTGAGCTGGAGAGTGAGCTGTGTTCAGGGGATCTACGTATTTGAGAGTGTGAGTTGGAGAGTGAGCTGCGTTCAGGGGATCTACGTGTTTGAGAGTGTGGGCTGGAGAGTGAGCTGCATTAAGGGGATCTATGTGTTTGAGAGTGTGAGCTGGAGAGTGAGCTGTGTTCAGGGGATCTACGTGTTTGAGAGTGTGAGTTGGAGAGTGAGCTGCGTTCAGGGGATCTACGTGTTTGAGAGTGTGGGCTGGAGAGTGAGCTGCATTAAGGGGATCTATGTGTTTGGGCTGGAGAGTGAGCTGCATTAAGGGGATCTATGTGTTTGCGAGTGTGGGCTGGAGAGTGAGCTGCATTAAGGGGATCTATGTGTTTGCGAGTGTGGGCTGGAGAGTGAGCTGCATTAAGGGGATCTACGTGTTTGAGAGTGTGAGCTGGAGAGTGAGCTGCGTTCAGGGTATCTACGTGTTTGAGAGTGTGACCTGGAGAGTGGGCTGGAGAGTGAGCTACGTTCAGGGGATCTACGTGTTTGAGAGTGTGACCTGGAGAGTGGGCTGGAGAGTGAGCTGCGTTCAGGGGATCTACGTGTTTGAGAGTGTGACCTGGAGAGTGGGCTGGAGAGTGAGCTGCGTTCAGGGGATCTATTTGTTTGAGAGTGTGGGCTGGAGAGTGAGCTGCATTAAGGGGATCTATGTGTTTGCGAGTGTGGGCTGGAGAGTGAGCTGCATTAAGGGGATCTACGTGTTTGAGAGTGTGAGCTGGAGAGTGAGCTGCGTTCAGGGTATCTACGTGTTTGAGAGTGTGACCTGGAGAGTGAGCTACGTTCAGGGGATCTACGTGTTTGAGAGTGTGACCTGGAGAGTATGGGCTGGAGAGTGAGCTGCGTTCAGGGGATCTACGTGTTTGAGAGTGTGACCTGGAGAGTGGGCTGGAGAGTGAGCTGCGTTGAGGGGATCTACGTGTTTGAGAGTGTGACCTGGAGAGTGGGCTGGAGAGTGAGCTGCGTTCAGGGGATCTACGTGTTTGAGAGTGTGAGTTGGAGAGTGAGCTGTGTTCAGGGGATCTACGTGTTTGAGAGTGTGAGTTGGAGAGTGAGCTGCGTTCAGGGGATTTACTAGTTTGAGAGTGTGGGCTGGAGAGTGAGCTGCATTAAGGGGATCTATGTGTTTGAGAGTGTGGGCTGGAGAGTGAGCTGCATTAAGGGGATCTATTTGTTTGCGAGTGTGGGCTGGAGAGTGAGCTGCATTAAGGGGATCTATGTGTTTGCGAGTGTGGGCTGGAGAGTGAGCTGCATTAAGGGGATCTACGTGTTTGAGAGTGTGAGCTGGAGAGTGAGCTGCGTTCAGGGTATCTACGTGTTTGAGAGTGTGACCTGGAGAGTGGGCTGGAGAGTGAGCTGCGTTCAGGGGATCTACGTGTTTGAGAGTGTGAGCTGGAGAGTGAGCTGCGTTCAGGGTATCTACGTGTTTGAGAGTTTGACCTGGAGAGTGGGCTGGAGAGTGAGCTGCGTTCAGGGGATCTACGTGTTTGAGAGTGTGACCTGGAGAGTGGGCTGGAGAGTGAGCTGCGTTCAGGGGATCTACGTGTTTGAGAGTGTGACCTGGAGAGTGGGCTGGAGAGTGAGCTGCGTTCAGGGGATCTACGTGTTTGAGAGTGTGACCTGGAGAGTGGGCTGGAGAGTGAGCTGCGTTCAGGGGATCTACGTGTTTGAGAGTGTGAGTTGGAGAGTGAGCTGTGTTCAGGGGATCTACGTGTTTGAGAGTGTGAGTTGGAGAGTGAGCTGCATTAAGGGGATCTACGTGTTTGAGAGTGTGAGCTGGAGAGTGAGCTGTGTTCAGGGGATCTACGTGTTTGAGAGTGTGAGTTGGAGAGTGAGCTGCGTTCAGGGGATCTACGTGTTTGAGAGTGTGGGCTGGAGAGTGAGCTGCATTAAGGGGATCTATGTGTTTGAGAGTGTGAGCTGGAGAGTGAGCTGTGTTCAGGGGATCTATGTGTTTGAGAGTGTGAGTTAGAGAGTGAGCTGCGTTCAGGGGATCTACGTGTTTGAGAGTGTGGGCTGGAGAGTGAGCTGCATTAAGGGGATCTATGTGTTTGCGAGTGTGGGCTGGAGAGTGAGCTGCATTAAGGGGATCTACGTGTTTGAGAGTGTGAGCTGGAGAGTGAGCTGCGTTCAGGGTATCTACGTGTTTGAGAGTGTGACCTGGAGAGTGGGCTGGAGAGTGAGCTGCGTTCAGGGGATCTACGTGTTTGAGAGTGTGAGCTGGAGAGTGAGCTGCGTTCAGGGTATCTACGTGTTTGAGAGTTTGACCTGGAGAGTGGGCTGGAGAGTGAGCTGCGTTCAGGGGATCTACGTGTTTGAGAGTGTGACCTGGAGAGTGGGCTGGAGAGTGAGCTGCGTTCAGGGGATCTACGTGTTTGAGAGTGTGACCTGGAGAGTGGGCTGGAGAGTGAGCTGCGTTCAGGGGATCTACGTGTTTGAGAGTGTGACCTGGAGAGTGGGCTGGAGAGTGAGCTGCGTTCAGGGGATCTACGTGTTTGAGAGTGTGAGTTGGAGAGTGAGCTGTGTTCAGGGGATCTACGTGTTTGAGAGTGTGAGTTGGAGAGTGAGCTGCATTAAGGGGATCTACGTGTTTGAGAGTGTGAGCTGGAGAGTGAGCTGTGTTCAGGGGATCTACGTGTTTGAGAGTGTGAGTTGGAGAGTGAGCTGCGTTCAGGGGATCTACGTGTTTGAGAGTGTGGGCTGGAGAGTGAGCTGCATTAAGGGGATCTATGTGTTTGAGAGTGTGAGCTGGAGAGTGAGCTGTGTTCAGGGGATCTATGTGTTTGAGAGTGTGAGTTAGAGAGTGAGCTGCGTTCAGGGGATCTACGTGTTTGAGAGTGTGGGCTGGAGAGTGAGCTGCATTAAGGGGATCTATGTGTTTGAGAGTGTGGGCTGGAGAGTGAGCTGCATTAAGGGGATCTATGTGTTTGCGAGTGTGGGCTGGAGAGTGAGCTGCATTAAGGGGATCTATGTGTTTGCGAGTGTGGGCTGGAGAGTGAGCTGCATTAAGGGGATCTACGTGTTTGAGAGTGTGAGCTGGAGAGTGAGCTGCGTTCAGGGTATCTACGTGTTTGAGAGTGTGACCTGGAGAGTGGGCTGGAGAGTGAGCTACGTTCAGGGGATCTACGTGTTTGAGAGTGTGACCTGGAGAGTGGGCTGGAGAGTGAGCTGCATTCAGGGGATCTACGTGTTTGAGAGTGTGAGCTGGAGAGTGAGCTGCGTTCATGGGATCTACGTGTTTGAGAGTGTGACCTGGAGAGTGGGCTGGAGAGTGAACTGCGTTCAGGGGATCTATGTGTTTGAGAGTGTGGGCTGGAGAGTGAGCTGCATTAAGGGGATCTATGTGTTTGCGAGTGTGGGCTGGAGAGTGAGCTGCATTAAGGGGATCTATGTGTTTGGCGAGTATGGGCTGGAGAGTGAGCTGCATTAAGGGGATCTACGTGTTTGAGAGTGTGAGCTGGAGAGTGAGCTGCGTTCAGGGTATCTACGTGTTTGAGAGTGTGACCTGGAGAGTGGGCTGGAGAGTGAGCTACGTTCAGGGGATCTACGTGTTTGAGAGTGTGACCTGGAGAGTATGCGCTGGAGAGTGAGCTGCGTTCAGGGGATCTACGTGTTTGAGAGTGTGAGCTGGAGAGTGAGCTGCGTTCATGGGATCTACGTGTTTGAGAGTGTGACCTGGAGAGTGGGCTGGAGAGTGAGCTGCGTTGAGGGGATCTACGTGTTTGAGAGTGTGACCTGGAGAGTGGGCTGGAGAGTGAGCTGCGTTCAGGGGATCTACGTGTTTGAGAGTGTGAGTTGGAGAGTGAGCTGTGTTCAGGGGATCTACGTGTTTGAGAGTGTGAGTTGGAGAGTGAGCTGCGTTCAGGGGATTTACGTGTTTGAGAGTGTGGGCTGGAGAGTGAGCTGCATTAAGGGGATCTATGTGTTTGAGAGTGTGGGCTGGAGAGTGAGCTGCATTAAGGGGATCTATGTGTTTGAGAGTGTGGGCTGGAGAGTGAGCTGCATTAAGGGGATCTATGTGTTTGCGAGTGTGGGCTGGAGAGTGAGCTGCATTAAGGGGATCTATGTGTTTGCGAGTGTGGGCTGGAGAGTGAGCTGCATTAAGGGGATCTACGTGTTTGAGAGTGTGAGCTGGAGAGTGAGCTGCGTTCAGGGTATCTACGTGTTTGAGAGTGTGACCTGGAGAGTGGGCTGGAGAGTGAGCTACGTTCAGGGGATCTACGTGTTTGAGAGTTTGACCTGGAGAGTGGGCTGGAGAGTGAGCTGCGTTCAGGGGATCTACGTGTTTGAGAGTGTGAGCTGGAGAGTGAGCTGCGTTCATGGGATCTACGTGTTTGAGAGTGTGACCTGGAGAGTGGGCTGGAGAGTGAGCTGCGTTCAGGGGATCTACGTGTTTGAGAGTGTGAGTTGGAGAGTGAGCTGTGTTCAGGGGATCTACGTGTTTGAGAGTGTGAGTTGGAGAGTGAGCTGCATTCAGGGGATCTACGTGTTTGATAGTGTGGGCTGGAGAGTGAGCTGCATTAATTGGATCTATGTGTTTGAGAGTGTGGGCTGGAGAGTGAGGTGCATTAAGGGGATCTATGTGTTTGCGAGTGTGGGCTGGAGAGTGAGCTGCATTAAGGGGATCTATGTGTTTGAGAGTGTGGGCTGGAGAGTGAGCTGCGTTCAGGGGATCTACGTGATTGAGAGTGTGACCTGGATAGTGGGCTGGAGAGTGAGCTACGTTCAGGGGAACTACGTGTTTGAGAGTGTGACCTGGAGAGTGAGCTGCGTTCAGGGGATATACGTGTTTGAGAGTGTGACCTGGAGAGTGGGCTGGAGAGTGAGCTGCGTTCAGGGGATCTACGTGTTTGAGAGTGTGACCTGGAGAGTGGGCTGGAGAGTGAGCTGCGTTCAGGGGATCTATGTGTTTGAGAGTGTGACCTGGAGAGTGGGCTGGAGAGTGAGCTGCGTTCAGGGGATCTACGTCTTTGAGAGTGTGACCTGGCGAGTGGGCTGGAGAGTGAGCTACGTTCAGGGGATCTACCTGTTTGAGAGTGTGACCTGGAGAGTGGGCTGGAGAGTGAGCTGCGTTCAGGGGATCTACGTCTTTTAGAGTGAGAGCTGGAAGCAGATGTTACACTTGGAATCTTTGGGATGTCCGAGAATGTATAGCATGGCTTTTGATGATCCTTGGTTGGGGTCTGAGCAGATTATTTGTTACGATTGCAAACGTAATAAAATGGTGGTCCGATAGTCCAGGATTATGGGGAAAAACATTTAGATCCACAACATTTATTCCATGAGACAAAACTAGGTCCAGAGTATGACTGTGACAGTGAGTAAGTCCAGAGACATGTTGGACAAAACCGATGATGGCTCCGAAAGCCTTTTGGAGTGGGTCTGTGGACTTTTCCATGTGAATATTAAAGTCACCAAAAATGTGAATATTATGTTTCATGACTACAAGGTCTGATGAGAATTCAGGGAACTCAGTTAGGAACGCTGTATAGGGCCCAGGAGGCCTGTAAACAGTAGCTATAAAAAGTGATTGAGTTGAGCTGCATAGATTTCATGACTAGAAGCTCAAAAGATGAAAATGCAGTTTTTTTTTTTGTAAATTGAAATTTGGTATCGTAAATGTTAGCAACACCTCCGTCTTTGCGAGATGCATGGGGGATATGGTCACTAGTGTAACCAGGAGGAGAAGCCTCATTTAACACAATAAATTCATCAGGCCTGAGCCATGTTTCAGTCAGGCCAGTCACATCCATATAATGATCAGTTCATTGACTATAACTGCCTTGGAAGTGAGGGATCTAACATTAAGTAGCCCTATTTTGAGATGTGAGGTATCACAATCTCTTTCAATAATGACAGGAATGGAGGTGGTCTTTATCCCAGTGAGATTGCTAAGGCGAACATCGCCATGTTTAGTTTTGCCCAACCTAGATGGAGGCACAGACACGGTCTCAATGGGAATAGCTGAGCTGACTACACTGACTGTGCTAGTTGCAGACTCCACTCTGCTGGCAGGCTGGCTAACAGCCTGCTGCCTGGCCTGCACCCTATTTCATTGTGGAGCTAGAGGAGTTAGAGCCCTGTCTATGTTGGTAGATAAGATGAGAGCACCCCTCCAGCTAGGATGGAGTCTGTCACTCCTCAGCAGGTTAGGCTTGGTCCTGTTTGTGGGTGAGCCCCAGAAAGAGGGCCAATTATCTACAAATTCTATCTTTTGGGAGGGGCAGAAAACAGTTTTCAACCAGCGATTGAGTTGTGAGACTTTGCTGTAGAGCTCATCACTCCCCCTAACTGGGAGGGGGCCAGAGACAATTACTCGATGCCGACACATCTTTCTGATTTACACGCTGAGGCTATGTTGCGCTTGGTGACCTCTGACTGTTTCATCCTAACATCGTTGGTGCCAACATGGATAACAATATCTCTATACTCTCTACACTCGCCAGTTTTAGCCGTAGCCAGCACCATCTTCAGATTAGGCTTAACGTCGGTAGCCCTGGCCCCTGGTAAACAGTGTATGATCGCTGGATGATTAGTTTTAAATCTAATACCGCGGGTAAAGAAGTCGCCAATAACTAATGGTGGGAAGCTTCGGCGTCTCAGACCCCGTAACGGGACGAGTAGAGACAAGAGAAGGCTCTGCCTCTGACTCGACTCGTTGCTTAATGGGGAGAACCGGTTGAACATTTCTGTCTGCTGAATGAGTGACACCGGTTGAACATTCCTACAGCATTTCCCTCCAGAAGCATTGAGAAAGTTGTCCGGCTGCAAGGACCGTGTGAGGGGATTTATACTACTATCTGTACTTACTGGTGGCACAGACGCTGTTTCATCCTTTCCTACACTGAAATTACCCTTGCCTAACGATTGTGTCTGAAGCTGGGCTTGTAGCACAGCTATCCTCGCAGTGAGGCGATCGTTCTCCTGTATATTATGAGTACAGCGACTGCAATTAGAAGGCATCATGTTAATGTTACTACTAAGCTTCGGCTTCGGCTAGGTCCTGACGAACCACGTCCAGATAAAGCATCCGGGGGTGAAAAAGTTGAATGAAAAAAGTTGAGCGTGGGGAAAAATAAAAACCTCAAAGTTGGCACGTAGCAAAGTAAGGCTAGCAAGAAAACGCACAGCATCACTTAAACAAGTCCACAAGCTATGACAGGAAATGATGTCAGCACGTCATCAACCCCTTCATATAGCAACAGTTTATCATGTGTCTTCAGATGATGAATACTTTAGTGCCTTGTTGCAAACAGGATGCATTTTGGGAATATTTATATTTGTTCAATTAGGACCTAGACAATGAGGTGAGGGGAGTTCCTTACTATTCAGCGACCAATTAGGACCAAGACAATGAGGTGAGGGGAGTTCCTTACTATTCAGCGACCAATTAGGACCTAGACAATGAGGTGAGGGGAGTTCTTTACTATTCAGCGACCAATTAGGACCTAGACAATGAGGTGAGGGGAGTTCCTTACTATTCAGCAACCAATTAGGACCTAGACAATGAGGTGAGGGGAGTTCCTTACTATTCAGTGACCAATTAGGGTTTCCAATCTCTCCCCCCAAAAAGTGGTGATCGATCGTGTCAAAAGCAGCACTATGGTCTAGGAGCACGAGGACAGATGCAGAACCTCGGTCTGATGCAATTAAAAGATAATTTACCACTTTCAGAGTGCAGTCTCTGTGCTATGATGGGGTCTAAAACCAGACCGAAGCATTTCGTGTACATTGTTTGTCTTCAGGAAGTCAATGAGTTGATGCGCGTCAGCATTTTCTAAAATGTTTGAGAAGAATGGGAGATTCGACATAGGCCAATAGTTTATTAAATTTTTTTGATTTTCTGGGTCAAGGTTTGGCTTTTTCAAGAGAGGCTTTATTACTGCCACTTTTAGTGAGTTTGGTACACATCCGGTGGATAGAGAGCCGTTTATTATGTTCAACATAGGAGGGCCAAGCACAGGAAGCAGCTCTTTCAGTAGTTTTGTTGGAAAACGGTCCAGTATGCAGCTTGAAGGTTTAGAGGCCATGACTATAGACATGAAGTGATAATAGTATTAAAACACTTGTCTCCATGGCAGCGTTTCACTTTTTTATTTTTTGTAAAAAAAATCCACTTTGACATTTTGGGGTATTGTGTTTAGGCTGGTAACAATAAATCTAAATACAATCTATTTTAAATTAAGGCTGTAACACAAGAAAATGTGTAAAAAGTCAAGCGGCGTGAATACTTTCTGAAGGCATTATTTAGGACCTTCCATTCAAACCAGGGTGGGAGCATTAGAAAGAGGCTTGGAAAAGAGGAATCATTCAGGAGATAGCACACACTCCATAAATAATGGCATGTATTTAAATACTGCATATTGGCAGCTGTTGTAAGGACTATGTCTACTTTATCAGAAAAATGTAATGAATAAATTCAAGCCTTTCGTGAACTAAAACTCAAAAACTCTAACACTCTAGTTCTGACTAACACTCTAATTCTAACTGACACTCTAATTCTAACTGACACTAATTCTAACTGACACTCTAATTGTAACTGACATTCTAATTTTAACTGACACTAATTCTAACTGACACTCTAATTCTAACTGACACTAATTCTAACTGACACTGATTCTAACTGACACTAATTCTAACTGACACTCTAATTGTAACTGAAATTAATTCTAACTGACACTCTAATTCTAACTGACACAAATTCTAACTGACACTAATTGTAACTGACACTAATTGTAACTGACACTCTAATTGTAACTGACACTAATTCTAACTGACACTAATTCTAACTGACACTCTAATTGTAACTGACACTAATTCTAACTGACACTCTAATTGTAACTGACACTAATTCTAACTGACACTAATTCTAACTGACACTCTAATTCTAACTGACACTCTAATTCTAACTGACACTAATTCTAACTGGATCAGAGAGTCTGCTAAATGACTCACTACTGTAGTGGCTCTAATCAGAGAGTCTGCTAAATGACTCACTACTATAGTGGCTCTAATCAGAGAGTCTGCTAAATGACTCACTACTGTAATGGCTCTGGATCAGAGAGTCTGATAAATTACTCACTACTGTAATGGCTCTGGATCAGAGAGTCTGCTAAATGACTCACTACTGTAATGGCTCTGGATAAGAGAGTCTGCTAAATGACTCACTACTGTAATGGCTCTGGATAAGAGATTGCGCTAAATGATTCACTACTGTAATGGCTCTGGATCAGAGAGTCTGCTAAATGACTCACTACTGTAATGGCTCTGGATAAGAGAGTCTGCTAAATGACTCACTACTGTAATGGCTCTGGATAAGAGATTCCGCTAAATGATTCACTACTGTAGTGTCTCTGGATAAACTTGTCTGTTAAATGACTCACTACTGTAGTGGCTCTGGATAAGAGAGTCTGTTAAATGATTCACTACTGTAGTGGCTCTGGATAAGAGAGTCTGCTAAATGACTCACTGCTGTAGTGGCTCTGGATAAGAGAGTCTGTTAAATGATTCACTACTGTAGTGGCTCTGGATCAGAGAGTCTGCTAAATGACTCACTACTGTAATGGCTCTGGATAAGAGAGTCTGTTAAATGACTCACTACTGTAGTGGCTCTGGATAAGAGAGTCTGTTAAATGATTCACTACTGTAGTGGCTCTGGATAAGAGAGTCTGTTAAATGATTCACTACTGTAGTGGCTCTGGATAAGAGAGTCTGCTAAATGACTCACTGCTGTAGTGGCTCTGGATAAGAGAGTCTGTTAAATGATTCACTACTGTAGTGGCTCTGGATCAGAGAGTCTGCTAAATGACTCACTACTGTAATGGCTCTGGATAAGAGAGTCTGTTAAATGACTCACTACTGTAGTGGCTCTGGATAAGAGAGTCTGTTAAATGATTCACTACTGTAGTGGCTCTGGATAAGAGAGTCTGCTAAATGACTCACTACTGTAGTGGCTCTGGATAAGAGAGTCTGTTAAATGATTCACTACTGTAGTGGCTCTGGATAAGAGAGTCTGCTAAATGACTCACTACTGTAGTGGCTCTGGATAAGAGAGTCTGTTAAATGACTCACTACTGTAGTGGCTCTGGATCAGAGAGTCTTCTAAATGACTCACTACTGTAATGTCTCTGGATCAGAGAGTCTGTTAAATGACTCACTACTGTAGTGGCTCTGGATAAGAGAGTCTGCTAAATGACTAACATGTAAATGTAAAAAAAAAATGATCAGAGGGAATCGTGATCATAGGCCTACAGAACTGATTTAATGTGACGCTGTCTTCCCACTCTGTAAGATATTAAGCATTTGAGCCTGATTGTGGTGTGCTATCTTTCTGTGTTAATTTATTGAAGCAATACTGTGGTCTGGCTGATGTGGTAAGCTGTTAGAGGATGACTGATTGAGCCCTACTGTGATGCCAGAACCTGCGTCAGCTGTTAGAGGATGACTGATTGAGCCCTACTGTGATGCCAGAACCTGCGTCAGCTGTTAGAGGATGACTGATTGAGCCCTACTGTGATGCCAGAACCTTCGTCCCAAATAGCATCCTATGCCCTCTGCACTAGTTTGGACGAGCCATAGGTACCACTTGGGCCGCATGCATTGTGAAAAGTTCTGTGAATAAATGCTATGAAAATCCCACCACAGAATGATTAACCCATAAGAGTCTAAGCCCTGTCTAAACCGGGGGGTTCTTCTGAACTACATGGAATTGTTTTAAGAAGGTCATACCAAGTATCGTTTTGAAGTATATCAAAAATATATAAAAATATAATGAAATATAATTTTGGCATTTACTGCTGTCAGTCCATACAAACTCTTTGGACAACAGACAGTCCTTACTGCTATTAGCCAATAGAAACACGTGGAACAGCAGACAGTCCTTACTGCTATTAGCCAATAGAAACACGTGGAACAACAGACAGCCCCTCCCAAAAATCTAAAGGAAGTTTGTTTAAATTGTCTCTCCTATATCTGAGAGAAGAAGAAAGATCAGGAAACATTTGATTTTTTAACGTGTATTTAACCTCACATTTTTGTCACTAAAGTAAACATGCATACTGCCATATTTTTTTCAGACTGGTACCTGGGGGCTCTTCAGATTGCCCTTCCAATGTGTTTGTGAGAGACTCATCTGTCCAATAGTTTATAGGCCAAACCGTTCTGATGCTACAGACAATTTTGTGAGAAGATGGATTTCCAGGATGTCTCATGGTCACCTGTCACCACAGAAGTGCGACATCAGCGGATGCGGTGAATTGAGAGCCATCCAATGCAAAACAGATATCTCTATCTGACAGCTTTTTATGGGTATTTTTTCCCTTATTCTAACTAGATTTCCGCGGGGCGCGGACATCAACTCTGGGGAAGGTGTTAATGCATTCAAATTCATGCTAATTCCTCAGTTGCCTGTGTGTTCATGTGTCACTGCGGATCAATCCGTTGCCAGGCTGACGGAGGAGGAGACAGACAGACAGACAGACAGACAGACAGCGTCCCAAATGAAACTCTATTCCCTATGGGCTCTGGTCAACATTAGTACACTGTATAAGGAATAAGACCAGAGGGCTCTGGTCAACAGTAGTACACTGTATAAGGAATAAGACCAGATGGCTCTGGTCAACATTAGTACACTGTATAAGGAATAAGACCAGAGGGCTCTGGTCAACAGTAGTACACTGTATAAGGAATAAGACCAGAGGGCTCTGGTCAACAGTAGTACACTGTATAAGGAATAAGACCAGAGGGCTCTGGTCAACAGTAGTACACTGTATAAGGAATAAGACCAGAGGGCTCTGGTCAACAGTAGTACACTGTATAAGGAATAAGACCAGAGGGCTCTGGTCAACAGTAGTACACTGTATAAGGAATAAGACCAGAGGGCTCTGGTCAACAGTAGTACACTGTATAAGGAATATGGTACCAATGGGGACACAGTGCGACAGACACCTTTAATCCTGTAGTGTGATTGAGAGGCTAATATGACAGCAGCGATGGGGGAAAAACCAGGCGTAAACCAGTCGTAAACCAGGCGTAAACCAGGCGTAAACCAGGCGTTTACCAGGCGTTTACCAGGCGTTTACCAGGCATAAACCAGGCGTTTACCAGGCGTAAACCAGGCGTAAACCAGGCGTAAACCAGGCGTAAACCAGGCGTTTACCAGGCATAAACCAGGCGTTTACCAGGCGTAAACTAGGCGTAAACCAGGCGTAAACCAGGCGTAAACCAGGCGTTTACCAGGCGTTTACCAGGCATAAACCAGGCGTTTACCAGGCGTAAACCAGGCGTAAACCAGGCGTAAACAAGGCGTTTACCAGGAGTTTACCAGACAAACCAGGCGTTTACCAGCCTAGTGGGTCTGTTGAAATGGCCATATACTTTAATAGAAGGGAAGCACAGCCTAGTGGTTTTGTTGAAAGGGCCAGATACTTTAATAGAAGGGAAGCACAGCCTAGTGGGTCTGTTGAAAGGGCCAGATACTTTAACAGAAGGGAAGCACAGCCTAGTGGGTCTGTTGAAAGGGCCAGATACTTTAACAGAAGGGAAGCACAGCCTAGTGGGTCTGTTGAAATGGCCATATACTTTAACAGAAGGGAAGCACAGCCTAGTGGGTCTGTTGAAAGGGCCAGATACTTTAACAGAAGGGAAGCACAGCCTAGTGGGTCTGTTGAAAGGGCCAGATACTTTAACAGAAGGGAAGCACAGCCTAGTGGGTCTGTTGAAATGGCCAGATACTTTAACAGAAGGTTAACAACAGCAGAACACAGGGTGTAAAGACATATTTCTGCTTAGCTTATTATCAAGCATACAACTACTGTCCCTAAATCAATATCCATGTTCTGAGATAACAGGAGAAACACTACAGAAAAAACCCAGACCAGCAGAAAATGTGAAAAAAAGGGGAGAAAGTGAATGCTGAGTTTAGTTTAGTGACACTGAATGCATTAGAATGTCACACCTAAACACTCCTTTGCAACACCATTTAAATGTGTTGCTGTGTATATGGCATGTTGTTATTACAGATTGGAAATGTATTCGTGGCCTGAAGACTGAGAATTACATCATCATACTATTCTGCTCTATTCTGTTCTCTTACGTCTCTTCGGTTCTGTTAAATCTCTTCTGTTCTGTTAAGTCTATTCTGTTCTGTTCTGTTAAGTCTCTTCTGTTCTGTTAAGTCTATTCTGTTAAGTCTATTCTGTTCTGTTCTGTTAAGTCTATTCTGAGAAGTCTATTCTGTTCTGTTAAGTCTATTCTGTTCTGTTAAGTCTGTTCTGTTCTGTTAAGTCTGTTCTGTTCTGTTCTGTTAAGTCTATTCTGTTAAGTCTATTCTGTTCTGTTCTGTTAAGTCTACTCTGTTCTGTTAAGTCTATTCTGTTCTGTTCTGTTAAGTCTATTCTGTTCTGTTCTGTTAAGTCTATTCTGTTCAGTCTATTCTGTTCTGTTAAGTCTATTCTGAGAAGTCTATTCTGTTCTGTTAAGTCTATTCTGTTCTGTTAAGTCTGTTCTGTTCTGTTAAGTCTGTTCTGTTCTGTTAAGTCTGTTCTGTTCTGTTAAGTCTATTCTGTTCTGTTAAGTCTGTTCTGTTCTGTTAAGAATATTCTGTTAAGTCTATTCTGTTCTGTTAAGTCTATTCTGTTAAGTCTGTTCTGTTCTGTTAAGTCTATTCTGTTCTGTTCTGTTACATCTGTTCTGTTCTGTTAAGTCTGTTCTGTTCTGTTAAGTCTGTTCTGTTCTGTTAAGTCTGTTCTGTTACGTCTCTTCTGTTCTGTTAAGTCTATTCTGTTCTGTTAAGAATATTCTGTTAAGTCTATTCTGTTCTGTTAAGTCTATTCTGTTAAGTCTATTCTGTTCTGTTAAGTCTATTCTGTTCTGTTCTGTTAAGTCTATTCTGTTAAGTCTATTCTGTTCTGTTAAGTCTATTCTGTTAAGTCTATTCTGTTCTGTTAAGTCTATTCTGTTCTGTTAAGTCTATTCTGTTCTGTTAAGTCTATTCTGTTCTGTTAATTCTATTATGTTCTGTTAAGTCTATTCTGTTCTGTTAAGTCTATTCTGTTCTGTTAAGTCTATTCTGTTCTGTTCTGTTAAGTCTATTCTGTTAAGTCTATTCTGTTCTGTTAAGTCTATTCTGTTCTGTTCTGTTAAGTCTATTCTGTTCTGTTCTGTTAAGTTTATTCTGTTCTGTTAAGTCTATTCTGTTAGGTCTATTCTGTTCTGTTAAGTCTATTCTGTTCTGTAAAGTCTATTCTGTTCTGTTAAGTCTGTTCTGTTCTGTTAAGTTAAGTCTATTCAGTTAAGTCTATTCTGTTCTGTTCTGTTAAGTCTATTCTGTTCTGTCATGTTACGTCTATTCTGTTCTGTTCTGTTCTGTTCTGTTACGTCTCTTCTGTTCTGTTCTGTTCTGTTCTGTTACGTCTCTTCTGTTCTGTTCTGTTCTGTTCTGTTCTGTTACGTCTCTTCTGTTCTGTTCTGTTCTGTTCTGTTAAGTCTATTCTGTTCTGTCATGTTACGTCTATTCTGTTCTGTTCTGTTCTGTTCTGTTACGTCTCTTCTGTTCTGTTCTGTTCTGTTCTGTTAAGTCTATTCTGTTCTGTCATGTTACGTCTATTCTGTTCTGTTCTGTTCTGTTCTGTTACGTCTCTTCTATTCTGTTCTGTTCTGTTCTGTTCTGTTAAGTCTATTCTGTTCTGTCATGTTACGTCTATTCTGTTCTGTTCTGTTCTGTTCTGTTACGTCTCTTCTGTTCTGTTCTGTTCTGTTCTGTTAAGTCTATTCTGTTCTGTCATGTTACGTCTATTCTGTTCTGTTCTGTTCTGTTCTGTTACGTCTCTTCTATTCTGTTCTGTTCTGTTCTGTTCTGTTCTGTTAAGTCTATTCTGTTCTGTCATGTTACGTCTATTCTGTTCTGTTCTGTTCTGTTCTGTTACGTCTCTTCTATTCTGTTCTGTTCTGTTCTGTCATGTTACTTCTATTCTGTTCTGTTCTGTTCTGTTCTGTTCTGTTCTGTTCTGTTCTGTTCTGTCATGTTACGTCTATTCTGTTCTGTTCTGTTCTGTTCTGTTCTGTTCTGTTCTGTTCTGTTCTGTTACGTCTCTTCTATTCTGTTCTGTTCTGTTCTGTTCTATTCTGTTCTGTCATGTTACGTCTATTCTGTTCTGTTCTGTTCTGTTCTGTTACGTCTCTTCTATTCTGTTCTGTTCTGTTCTGTCATGTTACGTCTATTCTGTTCTGTTCTGTTCTGTTCTGTTCTGTTCTGTTCTGTTCTGTTCTGTTCTGTTCTGTCATGTTACGTCTCTTCTGTTCTGTTCTGTTCTGTTCTGTTCTGTTCTGTTCTGTTCTGTTCTGTCATGTTACGTCTCTTCTGTTCTGTTCTGTTCTGTTCTGTTCTGTTCTGTTCTGTTCTGTTCTGTCATGTTACGTCTCTTCTGTTCTGTTCTGTTCTGTTCTGTTCTGTTCTGTTCTGTTCTGTTCTGTTCTGTTCTGTTCTGTTCTGTCATGTTACGTCTCTTCTGTTCTGTTCTGTTCTGTTCTGTTACGTCTCTTCTGTTCTGTTCTGTTCTGTCATGTTACGTCTCTTCTGTTCTGTTCTGTTCTGTTCTGTTCTGTTCTGTTACGTCTATTCTGTTCTGTTCTGTTCTGTTCTGTCATGTTACGTCTCTTCTGTTCTGTTCTGTTCTGTTCTGTTCTGTTCTGTTCTGTTCTGTTCTGTTCTGTTCTATTCTGTTCTGTTCTGTTACGTCTATTCTGTTCTGTTCTATTCTGTTCTGTTCTGTTCTGTTACGTCTCTTCTGTTATGTTCTGTTCTGTTCTGTTCTGTTCTGTTCTATTCTGTTCTGTTCTGTTCTGTTCTGTTCTGTTCTGTTCTGTTCTGTTCTATTCTGTTCTGTTCTGTTACGTCTATTCTGTTCTGTTCTGTTCTGTTCTGTTCTGTTCTGTTCTATTCTGTTCTGTTCTGTTCTGTTCTGTTACGTCTATTCTGTTCTGTTCTATTCTGTTCTGTTCTGTTCTGTTCTGTTACGTCTATTCTGTTCTGTTCTGTTCTGTTCTGTTACGTCTATTCTGTTCTGTTCTATTCTGTTCTGTTCTGTTCTGTTCTGTTACGTCTATTCTGTTCTGTTCTATTCTGTTCTGTTCTGTTCTGTTCTGTTCTATTCTGTTCTGTTCTGTTCTGTTCTGTTACGTCTCTTCTGTTCTGTTCTATTCTGTTCTGTTCTGTTCTGTTCTGTTCTGTTCTGTTATGTTCTGTTCTGTTCTGTTCTATTCTGTTCTGTTCTATTCTGTTCTGTTCTGTTCTGTTCTGTTCTATTCTGTTCTGTTCTGTTCTGTTCTGTTACGTCTATTCTGTTCTGTTCTATTCTGTTCTGTTCTGTTCTGTTCTGTTCTGTTCTATTCTGTTCTGTTCTGTTCTGTTCTGTTCTGTTCTGTTCTGTTCTGTTCTCTTCTGTTCTGTTCTGTTCTGTTCTGTTCTGTTACGTCTATTCTGTTCTGTTCTGTTCTGTTCTGTTCTGTTCTGTTCTGTTCTGTTCTGTTCTGTCATGTTACGTCTCTTCTGTTCTGTTCTGTTCTGTTCTGTTCTGTTCTGTTCTGTTCTGTTCTGTTCTGTCATGTTACGTCTCTTCTGTTCTGTTCTGTTCTGTTCTGTTCTGTTCTGTTCTGTCATGTTACGTCTCTTCTGTTCTGTTCTGTTCTGTTCTGTTCTGTTCTGTTCTGTTCTGTTCTGTTCTGTTCTATTCTGTTCTGTTCTGTTACGTCTATTCTGTTCTGTTCTATTCTGTTCTGTTCTGTTCTGTTACGTCTCTTCTGTTATGTTCTGTTCTGTTCTGTTCTGTTCTGTTCTATTCTGTTCTGTTCTGTTCTGTTCTGTTCTGTTCTGTTCTGTTCTGTTACGTCTATTCTGTTCTGTTCTGTTCTGTTCTGTTCTGTTCTGTTCTATTCTGTTCTGTTCTGTTCTGTTCTGTTACGTCTATTCTGTTCTGTTCTATTCTGTTCTGTTCTGTTCTGTTCTGTTACGTCTATTCTGTTCTGTTCTGTTCTGTTCTGTTACGTCTATTCTGTTCTGTTCTATTCTGTTCTGTTCTGTTCTGTTCTGTTACGTCTATTCTGTTCTGTTCTATTCTGTTCTGTTCTGTTCTGTTCTATTCTGTTCTGTTCTGTTCTGTTCTGTTCTGTTACGTCTCTTCTGTTCTGTTCTATTCTGTTCTGTTCTGTTCTGTTCTGTTCTGTTCTGTTCTGTTCTGTTATGTTCTGTTCTGTTCTGTTCTATTCTGTTCTGTTCTATTCTGTTCTGTTCTGTTCTGTTCTGTTCTGTTCTGTTCTGTTATGTTCTGTTCTGTTCTGTTCTATTCTGTTCTGTTCTATTCTGTTCTGTTCTGTTCTGTTCTGTTCTATTCTGTTCTGTTCTGTTCTGTTCTGTTCTATTCTGTTCTGTTCTGTTCTGTTCTGTTCTGTTCTGTTCTGTTCTGTTCTGTTCTGTTCTCTTCTGTTCTGTTCTGTTCTGTTCTGTTCTGTTACGTCTATTCTGTTCTGTTCTGTTCTGTTCTGTTCTGTTCTGTTCTGTTCTGTTCTGTTCTGTTACGTCTATTCTGTTCTGTTCTATTCTGTTCTGTTCTGTTCTGTTCTGTTACGTCTATTCTGTTCTGTTCTGTTCTGTTCTGTTACGTCTATTCTGTTCTGTTCTATTCTGTTCTGTTCTGTTCTGTTCTGTTACGTCTATTCTGTTCTGTTCTATTCTGTTCTGTTCTGTTCTGTTCTGTTACGTCTCTTCTGTTCTGTTCTGTTCTGTTCTGTTCTGTTCTGTTCTGTTCTGTTCTGTTCTCTTCTGTTCTGTTCTGTTCTGTTCTGTTCTGTTCTGTTACGTCTGTTCTGTTCTGTTCTGTTCTGTTCTGTTCTGTTCTGTTCTGTTCTGTTCTGTTCTGTTCTGTTCTGTTACGTCTCTTCTATTCTGTTCTGTTCTGTTCTGTTCTATTCTGTTCTGTCATGTTACGTCTATTCTGTTCTGTTCTGTTCTGTTCTGTTACGTCTCTTCTATTCTGTTCTGTTCTGTTCTGTCATGTTACGTCTATTCTGTTCTGTTCTGTTCTGTTCTGTTCTGTTCTGTTCTGTTCTGTTCTGTTCTGTCATGTTACGTCTCTTCTGTTCTGTTCTGTTCTGTTCTGTTCTGTTCTGTTCTGTTCTGTTCTGTTCTGTCATGTTACGTCTCTTCTGTTCTGTTCTGTTCTGTTCTGTTCTGTTCTGTTCTGTTCTGTTCTGTTCTGTTCTGTTCTGTCATGTTACGTCTCTTCTGTTCTGTTCTGTTCTGTTCTGTTCTGTTCTGTTCTGTTCTGTTCTGTTCTGTCATGTTACGTCTCTTCTGTTCTGTTCTGTTCTGTTCTGTTACGTCTCTTCTGTTCTGTTCTGTTCTGTCATGTTACGTCTCTTCTGTTCTGTTCTGTTCTGTTCTGTTCTGTTCTGTTCTGTTCTGTTCTGTTCTGTTCTGTTACGTCTATTCTGTTCTGTTCTGTTCTGTTCTGTCATGTTACGTCTCTTCTGTTCTGTTCTGTTCTGTTCTGTTCTGTTCTGTTCTGTTCTGTTCTATTCTGTTCTGTTCTGTTACGTCTATTCTGTTCTGTTCTATTCTGTTCTGTTCTGTTCTGTTACGTCTCTTCTGTTATGTTCTGTTCTGTTCTGTTCTGTTCTGTTCTATTCTGTTCTGTTCTGTTCTGTTCTGTTCTGTTCTGTTCTGTTCTGTTCTATTCTGTTCTGTTCTGTTACGTCTATTCTGTTCTGTTCTGTTCTGTTCTGTTCTGTTCTGTTCTATTCTGTTCTGTTCTGTTCTGTTCTGTTACGTCTATTCTGTTCTGTTCTATTCTGTTCTGTTCTGTTCTGTTCTGTTACGTCTATTCTGTTCTGTTCTGTTCTGTTCTGTTACGTCTATTCTGTTCTGTTCTGTTCTGTTCTGTTCTGTTCTGTTACGTCTATTCTGTTCTGTTCTATTCTGTTCTGTTCTGTTCTGTTCTGTTCTATTCTGTTCTGTTCTGTTCTGTTCTGTTACATCTCTTCTGTTCTGTTCTATTCTGTTCTGTTCTGTTCTGTTCTGTTCTGTTCTGTTCTGTTATGTTCTGTTCTGTTCTGTTCTATTCTGTTCTGTTCTATTCTGTTCTGTTCTGTTCTGTTCTGTTCTATTCTGTTCTGTTCTGTTCTGTTCTGTTACGTCTATTCTGTTCTGTTCTATTCTGTTCTGTTCTGTTCTGTTCTGTTCTATTCTATTCTGTTCTGTTCTGTTCTGTTCTGTTCTGTTCTGTTCTGTTCTGTTCTGTTCTCTTCTGTTCTGTTCTGTTCTGTTCTGTTCTGTTCTGTTCTGTTACGTCTATTCTGTTCTGTTCTGTTCTGTTCTGTTCTGTTCTGTTCTGTTCTGATCTGTTCTGTTCTGTTCTGTTACGTCTATTCTGTTCTGTTCTATTCTGTTCTGTTCTGTTCTGTTCTGTTACGTCTATTCTGTTCTGTTCTGTTCTGTTCTGTTACGTCTATTCTGTTCTGTTCTATTCTGTTCTGTTCTGTTCTGTTACGTCTATTCTGTTCTGTTCTATTCTGTTCTGTTCTGTTCTGTTCTGTTACGTCTCTTCTGTTATGTTCTGTTCTGTTCTGTTCTGTTATGTTCTGTTCTGTTCTGTTCTGTTCTGTTCTGTTCTGTTCTGTTACGTCTATTCTGTTCTGTTCTATTCTGTTCTGTTCTGTTCTGTTCTGTTACGTCTATTCTGTTCTGTTCTGTTCTGTTCTGTTACGTCTATTCTGTTCTGTTCTATTCTGTTCTGTTCTGTTCTGTTCTGTTACGTCTATTCTGTTCTGTTCTATTCTGTTCTGTTCTGTTCTGTTCTGTTCTGTTACGTCTCTTCTGTTATGTTCTGTTCTGTTCTGTTCTGTTATGTTCTGTTCTGTTCTGTTCTGTTCTGTTCTGTTCTGTTCTGTTCTGTTCTGTTACGTCTATTCTGTTCTGTTCTATTCTGTTCTGTTCTGTTCTGTTCTGTTACGTCTATTCTGTTCTGTTCTGTTCTGTTCTGTTACGTCTATTCTGTTCTGTTCTATTCTGTTCTGTTCTGTTCTGTTCTGTTACGTCTATTCTGTTCTGTTCTATTCTGTTCTGTTCTGTTCTGTTCTGTTCTATTCTGTTCTGTTCTGTTCTGTTCTGTTACGTCTCTTCTGTTCTGTTCTATTCTGTTCTGTTCTGTTCTGTTCTGTTACGTCTATTCTGTTCTGTTCTATTCTGTTCTGTTACGTCTCTTCTGTTCTGTTCTATTCTGTTCTGTTCTGTTCTGTTCTGTTACGTCTATTCTGTTCTGTTCTGTTACGTCTATTCTGTTCTGTTCTGTTACGTCTGTTCTGTTCTGTTCTGTTCTGTTCTGTTCTGTTCTGTTCTGTTATGTTATGTTATGTTATGTTATGTTATGTTATGTTATGTTATGTTATGTTATGTTATGTTATGTTATGTTATGTTATGTTATGTTATGTTATGTTATGTTATGTTATGTTATGTTATGTTATGTTATGTTCTGTTCTGTTCTGTTCTGTTCTGTTCTGTTCTGTTCTGTTATGTTATGTTATGTTATGTTATGTTATGTTATGTTATGTTATGTTATGTTATGTTATGTTATGTTCTGTTCTGTTCTGTTCTGTTCTGTTCTGTTCTGTTCTGTTACGTCTATTCTGTTCTGTTCTGTTCTGTTCTGTCATGTTACGTCTCTTCTGTTCTGTTCTGTTCTGTTCTGTTCTGTTCTGTTCTGTTCTATTCTGTTCTGTTCTGTTACGTCTATTCTGTTCTGTTCTATTCTGTTCTGTTCTGTTCTGTTACGTCTCTTCTGTTATGTTCTGTTCTGTTCTGTTCTGTTCTGTTCTATTCTGTTCTGTTCTGTTCTGTTCTGTTCTGTTCTGTTCTATTCTGTTCTGTTCTGTTACGTCTATTCTGTTCTGTTCTGTTCTGTTCTGTTCTGTTCTGTTCTGTTCTATTCTGTTCTGTTCTGTTCTGTTCTGTTACGTCTATTCTGTTCTGTTCTATTCTGTTCTGTTCTGTTCTGTTCTGTTACGTCTATTCTGTTCTGTTCTGTTCTGTTCTGTTACGTCTATTCTGTTCTGTTCTGTTCTGTTCTGTTCTGTTCTGTTACGTCTATTCTGTTCTGTTCTATTCTGTTCTGTTCTGTTCTGTTCTGTTCTATTCTGTTCTGTTCTGTTCTGTTCTGTTACGTCTCTTCTGTTCTGTTCTATTCTGTTCTGTTCTGTTCTGTTCTGTTCTGTTCTGTCATGTTACGTCTCTTCTGTTCTGTTCTGTTCTGTTCTGTTCTGTTCTGTTCTGTTCTGTTCTGTTCTGTTCTGTTCTATTCTGTTCTGTTCTGTTACGTCTATTCTGTTCTGTTCTATTCTGTTCTGTTCTGTTCTGTTACGTCTCTTCTGTTATGTTCTGTTCTGTTCTGTTCTGTTCTGTTCTATTCTGTTCTGTTCTGTTCTGTTCTGTTCTGTTCTGTTCTGTTCTGTTCTGTTCTATTCTGTTCTGTTCTGTTACGTCTATTCTGTTCTGTTCTGTTCTGTTCTGTTCTGTTCTGTTCTATTCTGTTCTGTTCTGTTCTGTTCTGTTACGTCTATTCTGTTCTGTTCTATTCTGTTCTGTTCTGTTCTGTTCTGTTACGTCTATTCTGTTCTGTTCTGTTCTGTTCTGTTACGTCTATTCTGTTCAGTTCTGTTCTGTTCTGTTCTGTTCTGTTACGTCTATTCTGTTCTGTTCTATTCTGTTCTGTTCTGTTCTGTTCTGTTCTATTCTGTTCTGTTCTGTTCTGTTCTGTTACGTCTCTTCTGTTCTGTTCTATTCTGTTCTGTTCTGTTCTGTTCTGTTCTGTTATGTTCTGTTCTGTTCTGTTCTATTCTGTTCTGTTCTATTCTGTTCTGTTCTGTTCTGTTCTGTTCTATTCTGTTCTGTTCTGTTCTGTTCTGTTACGTCTATTCTGTTCTGTTCTATTCTGTTCTGTTCTGTTCTGTTCTATTCTGTTCTGTTCTGTTCTGTTCTGTTCTGTTCTGTTCTGTTCTGTTCTGTTCTGTTCTCTTCTGTTCTGTTCTGTTCTGTTCTGTTCTGTTCTGTTACGTCTATTCTGTTCTGTTCTGTTCTGTTCTGTTCTGTTCTGTTCTGTTCTGTTCTGTTCTGTTCTGTTACGTCTATTCTGTTCTGTTCTATTCTGTTCTGTTCTGTTCTGTTCTGTTACGTCTATTCTGTTCTGTTCTGTTCTGTTCTGTTACGTCTATTCTGTTCTGTTCTATTCTGTTCTGTTCTGTTCTGTTCTGTTACGTCTATTCTGTTCTGTTCTATTCTGTTCTGTTCTGTTCTGTTCTGTTACGTCTCTTCTGTTATGTTCTGTTCTGTTCTGTTCTGTTCTGTTATGTTCTGTTCTGTTCTGTTCTGTTCTGTTCTGTTCTGTTCTGTTACGTCTATTCTGTTCTGTTCTATTCTGTTCTGTTCTGTTCTGTTACGTCTATTCTGTTCTGTTCTGTTCTGTTCTGTTACGTCTATTCTGTTCTGTTCTATTCTGTTCTGTTCTGTTCTGTTCTGTTACGTCTATTCTGTTCTGTTCTATTCTGTTCTGTTCTGTTCTGTTCTGTTCTGTTACGTCTCTTCTGTTATGTTCTGTTCTGTTCTGTTCTGTTATGTTCTGTTCTGTTCTGTTCTGTTCTGTTCTGTTCTGTTACGTCTATTCTGTTCTGTTCTATTCTGTTCTGTTCTGTTCTGTTCTGTTACGTCTATTCTGTTCTGTTCTGTTCTGTTCTGTTACGTCTATTCTGTTCTGTTCTATTCTGTTCTGTTCTGTTCTGTTCTGTTACGTCTATTCTGTTCTGTTCTATTCTGTTCTGTTCTGTTCTGTTCTGTTCTATTCTGTTCTGTTCTGTTCTGTTCTGTTACGTCTCTTCTGTTCTGTTCTATTCTGTTCTGTTCTGTTCTGTTCTGTTACGTCTATTCTGTTCTGTTCTATTCTGTTCTGTTACGTCTCTTCTGTTCTGTTCTATTCTGTTCTGTTCTGTTCTGTTCTGTTACGTCTATTCTGTTCTGTTCTGTTACGTCTATTCTGTTCTGTTCTATTCTGTTCTGTTCTGTTCTGTTCTGTTACGTCTATTCTGTTCTGTTCTGTTCTGTTCTGTTACGTCTATTCTGTTCTGTTCTATTCTGTTCTGTTCTGTTCTGTTCTGTTACGTCTATTCTGTTCTGTTCTATTCTGTTCTGTTCTGTTCTGTTCTGTTCTATTCTGTTCTGTTCTGTTCTGTTCTGTTACGTCTCTTCTGTTCTGTTCTATTCTGTTCTGTTCTGTTCTGTTCTGTTACGTCTATTCTGTTCTGTTCTATTCTGTTCTGTTACGTCTCTTCTGTTCTGTTCTATTCTGTTCTGTTCTGTTCTGTTCTGTTACGTCTATTCTGTTCTGTTCTGTTACGTCTATTCTGTTCTGTTCTGTTCTGTTACGTCTATTCTGTTCTGTTCTGTTCTGTTATGTTCTGTTATGTTATGTTATGTTATGTTATGTTATGTTATGTTATGTTATGTTATGTTATGTTATGTTATGTTATGTTATGTTATGTTATGTTATGTTATGTTATGTTATGTTATGTTATGTTATGTTATGTTATGTTATGTTATGTTCTGTTCTGTTCTGTTCTGTTCTGTTCTGTTCTGTTCTGTTCTGTTCTGTTCTGTTCTGTTCTGTTCTGTTCTGTTCTGTTCTGTTCTGTTATGTTATGTTATGTTATGTTATGTTATGTTATGTTATGTTATGTTATGTTATGTTATGTTATGTTATGTTATGTTATGTTATGTTATGTTATGTTATGTTCTGTTCTGTTCTGTTCTGTTCTGTTCTGTTCTGTTCTGTTCTGTTCTGTTCTGTTCTGTTATGTTATGTTATGTTATGTTATGTTATGTTATGTTATGTTATGTTATGTTATGTTCTGTTCTGTTCTGTTCTGTTCTGTTCTGTTCTGTTCTGTTCTGTTCTGTTCTGTTCTGTTCTGTTCTGTTCTGTTCTGTTCTGTTCTGTTCTGTTCTGTTCTGTTATGTTATGTTATGTTATGTTATGTTATGTTATGTTATGTTCTGTTATGTTATGTTATGTTATGTTATGTTATGTTATGTTATGTTATGTTATGTTATGTTCTGTTCTGTTCTGTTCTGTTCTGTTCTGTTCTGTTCTGTTCTGTTCTGTTCTGTTCTGTTTTATGTTATGTTATGTTATGTTATGTTATGTTATGTTATGTTATGTTATGTTATGTTATGTTATGTTATGTTATGTTATGTTATGTTATGTTATGTTCTGTTCTGTTCTGTTCTGTTCTGTTCTGTTCTGTTCTGTTCTGTTCTGTTATGTTATGTTATGTTATGTTATGTTATGTTATGTTATGTTCTGTTCTGTTCTGTTCTGTTCTGTTCTGTTCTGTTACGTCTATTCTGTTCTGTTCTGTTCTGTTCTGTTCTATTCTGTTCTGTTCTGTTCTGTTCTGTTCTGTTCTGTTCTGTTCTGTTCTGTTCTGTTCTGTTCTGTTCTGTTCTGTTCTGTTCTGTTCTGTTCTGTTATGTTATGTTATGTTATGTTATGTTATGTTATGTTATGTTATGTTATGTTATGTTATGTTCTGTTCTGTTCTGTTCTGTTCTGTTCTGTTCTATTCTGTTCTGTTCTGTTCTGTTATGTTCTGTTCTATTCTGTTCTGTTCTGTTCTGTTCTGTTACGTCTATTCTGTTCTGTTATGTTCTGTTATGTTCTGTTCTATTCTGTTCTGTTCTGTTCTGTTATGTTCTGTTCTATTCTGTTCTGTTCTGTTCTGTTATGTTCTGTTCTATTCTGTTCTGTTCTGTTCTGTTCTGTTACGTCTATTCTGTTCTGTTATGTTCTGTTATGTTCTGTTCTATTCTGTTCTGTTCTGTTCTGTTATGTTCTGTTCTATTCTGTTCTGTTCTGTTCTGTTATGTTCTGTTCTATTCTGTTCTGTTCTGTTCTGTTACGTCTATTCTGTTCTGTTATGTTCTGTTATGTTCTGTTCTATTCTGTTCTGTTCTGTTCTGTTATGTTCTGTTCTATTCTGTTCTGTTCTGTTCTGTTCTGTTACGTCTATTCTGTTCTGTTATGTTCTGTTCTGTTCTGTTCTATTCTATTCTGTTCTGTTCTGTTCTGTTATGTTCTGTTCTATTCTATTCTATTCTATTCTGTTCTGTTCTGTTCTGTTCTGTTCTGTTCTGTTCTGTTCTGTTCTGTTCTGTTCTGTTCTGTTCTGTTCTGTTCTGTTCTGTTCTATTCTGTTCTGTTCTGTTCTGTTCTGTTCTGTTCTGTTCTGTTCTGTTCTGTTACGTCTCTTCTGTTCTGTTCTCTTCTGTTCTGTTCTGTTCTGTTACGTCTATTCTGTTCTGTTATGTTCTGTTATGTTCTGTTCTATTCTGTTCTGTTCTGTTCTGTTATGTTCTGTTCTATTCTATTCTATTCTGTTCTGTTCTGTTCTGTTCTGTTCTGTTCTGTTCTGTTCTGTTCTGTTCTGTTCTGTTCTGTTCTGTTCTGTTACGTCTCGTCTCTTCTGTTCTGTTCTATTCTGTTCTGTTCTGTTCTGTTCTGTTCTGTTCTGTTCTGTTCTGTTACGTCTCTTCTGTTCTGTTCTGTTCTGTTCTGTTCTGTTCTGTTACGTCTATTCTGTTCTGTTATGTTCTGTTATGTTCTGTTCTATTCTGTTCTGTTCTGTTCTGTTATGTTCTGTTCTATTCTATTCTGTTCTGTTCTGTTCTGTTCTGTTCTGTTCTGTTCTGTTCTGTTCTGTTACGTCTCTTCTGTTCTGTTCTGTTCTGTTACGTCTATTCTGTTCTGTTCTATTCTATTCTATTCTGTTCTGTTCTGTTCTGTTCTGTTCTGTTCTGTTCTGTTCTGTTCTGTTCTATTCTGTTCTGTTCTGTTCTGTTCTGTTCTGTTCTGTTCTGTTCTGTTACGTCTCTTCTGTTCTGTTCTGTTCTGTTCTGTTCTGTTACGTCTATTCTGTTCTGTTATGTTCTGTTATGTTCTGTTCTATTCTGTTCTGTTCTGTTCTGTTATGTTCTGTTCTATTCTATTCTATTCTGTTCTGTTCTGTTCTGTTCTGTTCTGTTCTGTTCTGTAAAGTCTATTCTGTTCTGTTAAGTCTGTTCTGTTCTGTTAAGTTAAGTCTATTCAGTTAAGTCTATTCTGTTCTGTTCTGTTAAGTCTGTTCTGTTCTGTTCTATTCTGTTCTATTCTGTTCTGTTCTGTTCTGTTCTGTTCTGTTCTGTTCTGTTACGTCTCTTCTGTTATGTTGTAGTATAACGCTGAGGTTTCACAGTAAACTACCACTTACATTATGTTCATTATTTGACCATGCTGGTCATTTATGAACATTTGAACATCTTGGCCATGTTCTGTTATAATCTCCCCCCGGCACAGCCAGAAGAGGACTGGCCACCCCTCATAGCCTGGTTCCTCTCTAGGTTTCTTCCTTTCTAGGGAGTTTTTCCTAGCCACCGTGATTCTACACCTTGCTGTTTGGGGTTTTAGGCTGGGTTTCTGTACAGCACTTTGAGATATCAGCTGATGTAAGAAGGGCTATATAAGTACATTTGATTTGATTTGATTCATAAGGTAGTATAATACTGATCTTTCACTGTAAATTACTACTTACATTATATTATGTTCATGAAATGTAATGGATATAAACTGATAATCTTGAGGGTAATGTTACTGTTATTAACTGATAATCTTGAGGGTAATGTTACTGTTATTAACTGGTAATCTTGAGGGTAATGTTACTGTTATTAACTGGTAATGTTCAGGTAATGTTACTGTTATAAACTGGTAATGTTGAGGAAATGCCACTTAAATAAACTGGTAATGTTGAGGTAATGTCACTCACATAAACCGGTCATGCGGAGGGAATGTCAATTATATAAACCGGTAATGTTGAGGGAATGTCACTTATATAAATGGGTAATGTTGATGTAATGTAACTTATATAAACTGGTAATGTTGAGGTAATGTCACACAAACGGGTAATGTTGAGGGTAATATCACTTACATAAACTGGTAATGTAGAGGTAACGTCACTTACATAAACTGGTAATGTAGAGGTAATGTCACTTACATAAACTGGTAATGTAGAGGTAATGTCACTTACATAAACTGGTAATGTTGAGGTAATGGCACTTATATAAACTGGTAATGTTGAGGCAATGTTACTGTTATAAACTGGTAATGTTGAGGCAATGTTAATGTTATAAACTGGTAAGGTTGAGGTAATGTCACACAAACGGGTAATGTTGAGGGTAATATCACTTACATAAACTGGTAATGTAGCGGTAATGTCACTTACATAAACTGGTAATGTTGAGGTAATGGCACTTCTATAAACTGGTAATGTTGAGGCAATGTTACTGTTATAAACTGGTAATGTTGAGGCAATGTTAATGTTATAAACTGGTAATGTTGAGGTAATGTCACTCACACAAACTGGTAATGTTGAGGTAATGTCACTTATATAAACGGGTAATGTTGATGTAATGTAACTTACATAAACTGGTAATGTTGAGATAATGGCACTTATATAAACTGGTAATGTTGAGGTAATGTCACGTACATAAACGGGTAATGTTGAGGTAATGTCACTTATATAAACGGGTAATGTTGATGTAATGTAACTTATATAAACGGGTAATGTTGAGGTAATGTCACTTACACAAACTGGTAATGTTGAGGGTAATGTCACTTACATAAACTGGTAATGTAGAGGTAATGTCACTTACATAAACTGGTAATGTAGAGGGTAATGTCACTTACATAAACTGGTAATGTTGAGGTAATGGCACTTATATAAACTGGTAATGTTGAGACAATGTTACTGTTATAAACTGGTAATGTTGAGGTAATGTCACTTACACAAACTGGTAATGTTGAGGTAATGGCACTTACATAAACTGTTAATGTTGAGGTAATGTCACTTATAAACTGGTAACGTTAAGGTAATGTCACTTATATAACTGATATCTTTAATTGAATTATGCTTTGTAAGCAACAGGTGTAGACTAACAATGAAATGCCTAAAGGCCCTCCGAATGAAATGCCTACAGGCACTCCCAATGAAATGCCTACAGGCCCTCCCAATGAAACGACTACAGGCCCACCCAATGAAATGCCTACAGGCCCTCCCAATGAAATGCCTACAGACCCTCCCAATGAAGAAGAATAGAAAAATCATAGAAAAAAATTGTAACACAAGGAATACACAATGAGTAACGATAACATGGGAGTAGCATTACCTAGTTGTTGTGCAGGGGTACGAGATTATAACATGGCTATATAATGGTAGTGCTAGTACCTAGTTGTTGTGCAGGGGTACGAGGTAATAACATGGGAGTACCAGTACCTAGTTGATGTGCCAGGAGAACGCTACCTGCCCCAATGCATAGTGCCAACAGTAAAGTTTGGTGGAGGAGGAATAATGATCTGGGGCTGTTTTTCATGGTTTGGGCCCCTTAGTTCCAGTGAAGGGAAATCCTAATGCTATAGCATACAATGACATTTATTACGATTCTGTGCTTCCAACTTTGTGGCAAAAGTTTGGGGAAGGACCTTTCCTGTTTCAGCATGACAATGCCCCTGTGCACAAAGCGAGGTTCTTACAGAAATGGTTTGTCCGAGATTGGTGTGGATGAACTTGCCTGGCTTGCACAGAGCCCTGACCTCAACCCCATGGAACACCTTTGGGATGAATATGACTGCCGACTGTGAGCCAGGCCTAATCGCCCATCGTCACTGCCCGACTTCACTAATGCTCTTGTGCTGAATGGAAGCAAGTCCATGCAGCAATGATCCAACATCTAGTAGAAAGCCTTCCCAGAAGAGTGGAGACTTTTATGGGAGCAAAGGGGGGAACAACTCCATATTAATGCCCATGATTTTTGGAATGAGACGTTCATGTACTTTTGGTCATTTAGTGTATAGGTAGGGGTAAAATTACTAGGTAACAGGATACATAATACACAGTAGCAGCAGCATACGTGATGAGTCAAATGAGTTAGTGCAAAAAGGGTCAATGCAGATACTCCAGGTAGCTATTTTGTTAACGATTTAGCAGTCTTAAGGCTTGGGGGTAGAACCTGTACAGAACCTGTTGTTTCCAGACTTGGTACATCTCTGCTACCGCACAGTTTATGACTTGGATGGTAGGAGTCTTTAAAAAAAAATTCAAATGTGTTATTTATTTCGTATTTTTATTTGTGATTTTTTTTCTTTGTGTTATCCAATTGGTAGTTACAGTCTGTTCCTATCGCTGCAACTCCCGTACAGACTCGGGAGAGGAGAAACACGACCCTGCCCTGCTTCTTGACACAATGCTCACTTAACCCGGAAGCTAGCCACACCAATGTGTCGGAGGAAACACCGTACACCTGGCGACCGTGTCAGCGTGCATTGCGCCCAGCCCGCCACAGGAGTTGCAAGAGTACGATGGACCAAGGACAACCCGGCTGGCCAAACCCTCCACTGACGACGCTGGGCCAATTGTGTGCCGACCTCATGGGTCTTCTGGTCGTGGACGGCTGCGACACAGCCTGGGATCGAACCAGGATCTGTAGTGACACAGCTATGCGATGCAGTGCCTCGATGCAGTGCCTTGGACTGCTGCTCCTCTCGGGAGGACCCAGGGTGGCTGGAGTCTTTAACAATTTTAGGGCCTTCCTCTGACACCACACTGTTAGTTCACTGACCTCCTACCTGTAGGCTGTCTCATTGTCATCGGTGATCAGGCCAACACCCGTCGTGTCGTCAGCAATGCTAATGATGGTGTTGGAATTGTGCTTGATCACGCAGTTGTGAGTGAACATTGAGTACAGGAGGGGACTAAGCATCCCTGAGGGTCCAGGATCCAATTGCAGAGGGAGTCCTTAGCTTAGTGATGAGCTTAGAGGGCTTTAGGGTGTTGAGCTGTGGCCGATGAACAGCATTATATAGGTGTTCCTCTTGTCCAGGTAGGAGAAGGAATGGAGTGCAATTGCGATTGAGCCATCTGTGGATCTGTTGGGGAGGTATTCTAATTGGAGTGGGTCCAGGATGTCTGGGATGATGGTGTTGATATGAGCCATGACCAGCCTTTTCAAAGCATTGTATTGCTACATATGTGAGAGCTAAAGGGTGATAGTAATTTAGACTGTTTACCTTGGCATTCTTGTGCTCAGGGACTATGGTGGTCAGCTTGACAGTTTGCAGCTTTTTAATCTGCTTTTAATCTGTGATATTTAGTTTATTTTTATGTGTTATTTCTTACATCACTAGCCCAATACATTTTTTGGGTTATTACATACAGCCGGGAATAACTTTTGGATATCAGAGCAGCAGTAACTCACCATCATTACCAACATTATTACCAGGAATATGACTTTCCCGAATCGGATCCCTTGTTCGTACCCCCCAGGACATTTGAACTGATTCCAGAGGCTGTTCCAAAACACCGCCGGCATAAAAGTAGTACTCTGGGTGTTTTTTTAGTCAGACTCCGGAAGCACACCACCTATCACTTCCGATTACATTACTCGTTAATGTTCAGTCTCTGGATAATAAAGTGACAAGCTCATGGCGAGGATTTCCTTCCAGAGAGACATCAGGGATTGTAACATACTCTGTTTCATGGAAACATGGCTCTCTGGATATACTGTCTGTGTCTGTACAGCCAGTTGGGTTCTCAGTTCATCGCACAGACAGGAATAAAAATCTCTCTGGGAAGAAGAAGGGCAGGGGTGTAAGTTTCATGATTAATGACTCATGGTGTAACTGTGATAACATACAAGAACTCAAGTCCTTTTATTCACACAGCCTAGAATGCCTCACAATCAAATGCCGACCGTATTATCTCCCAAGAGAACTATATTCGGTTATCGTCACAGCCGCGTATATCCTCCCTCAAGCCGATACCACGACGGCCCTCAAGGAACTTCACTGGACTTTATGCAAACTGGAAATAATATATCCTGAGGCTGCATTTATTGTAGCTGGGGATTTTAACAAAGCAAATTTGAGGAAAACGTTACTGAAGTGCTATCAGCACATTGACTGTAGTACAACGCATCAGCGAGTGCAAACTACCTGCCCTCCAGGACACCTACAGCACCCGATGTCACAGGAAGACCAAAAAGATCATCAAGGACAAGAACCACCCAAGCCACTTCCTGTTCAGCCCACTATCATCCAGAAGGTGAGGTCAGAACAGGTGCATCAAAGCAGGGATCAGGAGACTAAAAAAACAGCTTCTATTTCAAGGCCATCAGAATGTTAATTAGCCATCACTAGTACGGAGAGGCTGCTGCTTCCATATACAGACTTAATCATTGGCCACTCTCTGACCGAGAGGGAGAATTATCTCTACGATTTCCCTTTGTGAACGGGTTGCTGGATTCCCACCCTTTCCCACCGTGTGCAAATATCCCTAATAAATTCCCCATTTGCATTCTACTTGTGCTCCCTGTGCCTGTTTGGTTATTGGACTTGGTGACGTGGAAACCCCACACCCTTGAGCCTGCTATATATGGTGGAGAATGTGGACAAAGCAAATCAAGTTCAATAACAAAATAGATTTGGAGCATAATGGAAGCATTGATGAAACAGCTGCTGGAGGCGAACATAATGCAACAGACTATGTATCGGGAGCTGCTAGAGGAACAGGTTCCTGCTAGAGGAACTCAGCCAGCTGACAGCCGCCCAGGCCGGCGTGGCTGCAGGCGCAGCAGTCTCTCGCCCCAAGCCCTGTATACAGTGCCTTGCGAAAGTATTCGGCCCCCTTGAACTTTGTGACCTTTTGCCACATTTCAGGCTTCAAACATAAAGATATAAAACTGTATTTTTTTGTGAAGAATCAACAACAAGTGGGACACAATCATGAAGTGGAACAACATTTATTGGATATTTCAAACTTTTTTAACAAATCAAAAACTGAAAAATTGGGCGTGCAAAATTATTCAGCCTCCTTAAGTTAATACTTTGTAGCGCCACCTTTTGCTGCGATTACAGCTGTAAGTCGCTTGGGGTATGTCTCTATCAGTTTTGCACATCGAGAGACTGAATTTTTTTCCCATTCCTCCTTGCAAAACAGCTCGAGCTCAGTGAGGTTGGATGGAGAGCATTTGTGAACAGCAGTTTTCAGTTCTTTCCACAGATTCTCGATTGGATTCAGGTCTGGACTTTGACTTGGCCATTCTAACACCTGGATATGTTTATTTTTGAACCATTCCATTGTAGATTTTGCTTTATGTTTTGGATCATTGTCTTGTTGGAAGACAAATCTCCGTCCCAGTCTCAGGTCTTTTGCAGACTCCATCAGGTTTTCTTCCAGAATGGTCCTGTATTTGGCTCCATCCATCTTCCCATCAATTTTAACCATCTTCCCTGTCCCTGCTGAAGAAAAGCAGGCCCAAACCATGATGCTGCCACCACCATGTTTGACAGTGGGGATGGTGTGTTCAGGGTGATGAGCTGTGTTGCATTTACGCCAAACATAACGTTTTGCATTGCTGCCAAAAAGTTCCATTTTGGTTTCATCTGACCAGAGCACCTTCTTCCACATGTTTGGTGTGTCTCCCAGGTGGCTTGTGGCAAACTTTAAACAAAACTTTTTATGGATATCTTTAAGAAATGGCTTTCTTCTTGCCACTCTTCCATAAAGGCCAGATGTGTGCAATATACGACTGATTGTTGTCCTATGGACAGAGTCTCCCACCTCAGCTGTAGATCTTTGCAGTTCATCCAGAGTGATCATGGGCCTCTTGGCTGCATCTCTGATCAGTCTTTCTCTTGTATGAGCTGAAAGTTTAGAGGGACGGCCAGGTCTTGGTAGATTTGCAGTGGTCTGATACTCCTTCCATTTCAATATTATTGCTTGCACAGTGCTCCTTGGGATGTTTAAAGCTTGGGAAATCTTTTTGTATCCAAATCCGGCTTTAAACTTCTTCACAACAGTATCTCGGACCTGCCTGGTGTGTTCCTTGTTCTTCATGATGCTCTCTGCGCTTTTAACGGACCTCTGAGACTATCACAGTGCAGGTGCATTTATACGGAGACTTGATTACACACAGGTGGATTGTATTTATCATCATTAGTCATTTAGGTCAACATTGGATCATTCAGAGATCCTCACTGAACTTCTGGAGAGAGTTTGCTGCACTGAAAGTAAAGGGGCTGAATAATTTTGCACGCCCAATTTTTCAGTTTTTGATTTGTTAAAAAAGTTTGAAATATCCAATAAATGTCGTTCCACTTCATGATTGTGTCCCACTTGTTGTTGATTCTTCACAAAAAAATACAGTTTTATATCTTTATGTTTGAAGCCTGAAATGTGGCAAAAGGTCGCAAAGTTCAAGGGGGCCGAATACTTTCGCAAGGCACTGTATTTATACTGATAAAGGTCATCCGGTGCTGGTATGGTTACACCCTGATTAGCAGGGTGCAAAGATTCCATGATTGGGTTTATGATGCCACACCGCCCCCTCCCCCTATTGCAAATGTTTAGGCTGGGCAAGAGTTGGCTAACTGCTGAACCACTGACGATCACGCCCATTCTACGCTCTCTCCCATTCGAAGCTAAAAAGTTAGCAAGCTAAGCTAACCCACAGAGCGTAGATCAGCTGGTGGTACTGGTAGAAGGTCAACATGAGGCTTTGGAGATCCTGCGCAGTGAACAACCATGGAAGATTGAACCCTCCACTCGCCCGAAGGAGCGAAAAAGGACGGAGGACCTCGCCTGGACCCTAGCCAAGGATGGAGGGACACTAACAGCCAGCTCCCTGAGATGACAACCCGTTCTGAACCTGGACAGGAGGAAGTGCTACGAGTGTGGCGAGCTGGGACACATTGCCTGGAACTGTCCAAACCGTGATATCCCGATACCTTCGGTCTCAGCCATTGAGGTAGCAACCGGGCTTGCTGATGACATGCTGGGCTAAGGAGAGTGGTCCTTCCCCTGTCACCCTGGTAAGAGCCAACGAAAAGGACAGCACAGAACTTTTGGACTCCGGGAGTATGTTGACCTTGATCTGACCTGACTTCGTCCAGTCCCCAAACCTGACTGACACCGTGGCCATCACGTGATTTGTGTTCAGTTAACGAAACACGGTGAGACCAAGGACTACCCTACCACACTCTCCACCTACAGACCACAAAGGGACAACACACAGAGCCAGTGGGAGTCATCCCGAACCTGCCAGTGCCGGTCCTTATCGGAAGGGATTTCCTGAAGTTCCACCAACTGTGGACTATGTCCGGAGAAGTGGGGAACTGAGGGAACCAGAAGGGAGGAGGAAGCCGGAGAGGTGGGAGGGATGCCAGAAGGAGCGATTCCAGGAAGTGGCCCCCAGGTGTCAACAGAACCCCTCTCTGAGGGTGACTCGGGTGAAGCAAGACTGGAGGAAGGTGAGGCAATGTCCCCAATGGACCATGAGGTGGCGCCAGAGTCCGCCTCTCTAGCAGGCCGGTTCGGCACGGCCCATCTGGAGGAACCCAACCTGGTCAGCGCTCTCCAGCAGGTGACCATGGTGGACGGAAAGCCCGTGGAGGGGGTAAGATGACCTACCCCCATTTTTCTAAAAATAAGAAATTGCTGTATGAGGTTTTGAAGAAGAACAACGAATATATGGAGTTGTTGTTGGTGCCTCGTCCCTTTGTACAATCTGTCCTGCAGTTGGTGCACTCCCACCTTGTTGGGGCTCACCTAGGGGTTGATAAGACCGTAGACAGGTTTAAGGCATGATTTTACCCTCCGGGTGTGAAGAGAGCAGTGTAGGATTACTGCGCAATTGCCTGAAGTGCCAGCAGGTGGCACCAAAACCGCACTTTCACAGCCCCTTAAATCCCCTACCCATCTTTTCAGTCCTATTCAGCATGATCGCAATGGACCTGGTGGGACCTCTACCCAAGAGCAACCGAGGTCGCCAATACATCCTGGTGATTCTGGATTATTCCACCATGTACCCAGAAGCCATTCCCCTGCGCACCATGGCTACCAAGGGAATCGCACGTGAGTCAGTCATGCTATTCTCCCGATGAGATATTAACCAACCAGGGGACCCCATTCATGTGGCGAATCATGAAGGATCTCTGCAAACGAATGAAAATAACCATGTTGCGCACCTCAGTGTATCACCCGCAGACCGATGGATTGGTGGAAAGATTCAATAGAACCCTGAAGCAGATGCTAAAGAAGGTAATGGAGGTGGACAGAAGGAATTGGGATCAGTTACTACCTGATGTTCTCGATCTGAGAAGTGCCCCAAGCTTCAACAGGGTTCTCTCCCTCTGAACTCCTGTACGGGAGATGACCCAGAGGACTGCTGGATGTGGCTAAAGAAGCCCGGGACAGCAGCTGTCGCCCCATCGAACCATGGTGGAACACGTAGTAGACATGAGAGACCGGATGGCAATCCTGTGGCCCCTGGTACGGGAACACACTTTGGAGGCCCAAGAGACCCAAGCTCGGATGTACAACAGAGGGGCACAATGAAGAGACTTCCAGCCAGGATACTGTTAATTAAGTGTTGGTGTTGGTCCCCACCTGGGTGGGTGAAGTTAACCACAGGGTCAGACAGCCAGGACGTAAGCATCTGACCCAGATTTACCATGTGAATTTATTAAAGAAATGGAATGCACTTGATGTACTCTACTCTAAGGCGATCACTGAGACCAAGCCGGCAGAGGTGCCACTGGGGGAATAGCTGAGCCATGCACAGAAGCAGGAGCTGATTGGTCGGAACCAGGATGTGTTCTCCAGTGAACCAGGACACATCGATCTGGTACAGCACACCATCATCACCGAACCCCGGGAAAAGGGTGAAGTTGAGACCCCACCGCCAGAAGCTAAGAGAAAAGCCGTCCGGATGGAGGTAAAATTATGTTGGAAGCTGAAATCAAAGAAGAGACGAATAGTGAGTGGTGCAACCCCATAGTGTTGGTGCTGAAACCAGATGACACCATTTGCTTCTATAATGATTTAAGTTGAATGAAATCTCAAAGTTTGACTCCTACACCATACCCCAAATTGATGAACTAATAGAACGGCTAGAGACCGCCCGATTTATCAGCACGCTCGACCTGATGAAGGGTTATTGGCAGGTGCCCTTAGCTCCCGAGGCTAGGGAGAAAACTGCTTTCCCCACCCCTGACGGGCTGTTCCACTACAGGAAGCTGCCCTTTGGGTTGCACGGGGCCCGGCCACCTTCCAGAGGTTGATGGACCGGGTTCTCCGACCCCATCGTGAGTAAGCGGCGGTCTACCTCGATGATACTGTAATCCATGGGAGCGAGTGAGTATTTCATCATTACGCGCAGATACGCTCATTGGACTCACCTGGACTACCTCACTTTGTTGATTGCCCCTGTCTGCTCCTCTGGGTTGTTCTCTGTAGTAGTTTGTAGTGTTTAAGTTCAGACGCTGTTCCTGTTCCGTTGCATGTCCGTCTATTCACTCCCTGTACCTGCTTCTTATCTCCTGCGTTGGGCCTTACAGAATGCTTCTACCGTTACAAGAAGCATCAGGGAGTTTTTTAGTTTTGTTGTTGACGTCAGAACTGGGGGACACCGCCGATGGAACCGGGGGTGCCGAAGCTGGCTCGTCGGGCTGTCATGCCATAGCTGGCTCGTTGGGCTGTCATGCCATAGCTGGCTCGTCGGGCTGTCATGCCATAGCTGGCTCGTCGGGCTGTCATGCCATAGCTGGCTCGTCGGGCTGTCATGCCATAGCTGGCTCGTCGGGCTGTCATGCCATAGCTGGATCGAGAGGTTTCCGTGCCCCGGTTGGCTCGGCAGGTTCACATCCCACATCATGCATCAGCCGGCTCGTCGGGCTCCTATGCCTCAGCCGGCCCATGAGTTATTTTTTTTGTTGGTGAAGTTGGGCTTGGATTCCGCCAGCCGATGGAACCGGGGGTGCCTAAGCTGGCTCGTCAGACTGTCACGCCTCAGCCGGGTCATCAGGCTGTCACGCCTCAGCAGGATCGTCAGACTGTCACGCCTCAGCCGGGTCGTCAGGCTGTCACGCCTCAGCCGGGTCGTCAGGCTGTCACGCCTCAGCCGGGTCGTCAGACTGTCACGCCTCAGCCGGGTCATCAGGCTGTCACGCCTCAGCCGGGTCGTCAGGCTGTCACGCCTCAGCCGGGTCGTCAGACTGTCACGCCTCAGCCAGGTCGTCAGACTGTCACGCCTCAGCCGGGTCGTCAGACTGTCACGCCTCAGCCGGGTCGTCAGGCTGTCACGCCTCAGCCGGGTCGTCAGACTGTCACGCCTCAGCAGGATCGTCAGAATGTCACGCCTCAGCCGGGTCTTCCAAAATCCAGCATCCATGTCATGCCTGTTCCCACTCCCCCTCCCTGGCGCTGTTACCATCATTATGCGCATCTGCGCTCATTGGACTCACCTGGACTTCCTCACTTTGTTGACTGCCCCAGTCATATATGTCTTCTCCTCTGTGTTGTTCCCTGTAGTCGCGTTGTTTGTCGTGTTGATGTCCAGACGTCGTTATTGTTCCGTTGCATGTCTGTCTATATTACATGGTTCACTCCCTGTACCTGCCTTTCATCTCCTTCCTTCTCCTTTCTCTTGCTCTCGCTCTGTCTTTCTCTCGCTTTCTTTCTTTCTTTCTTTCTTTCTTTCTTTCTTTCTTTCTTTCTAATGAGTATAAAATGTGGCCAAAGATGAGGAAACAGAAATCTATCGTCTCCAACTAGGAGTTATAACTAATTGTCCGCTTGGCTGATGAGGCAGTGTGTGTGTGTGTGTGTGTGTGTGTGTGTGTGTGTGTGTGTGTGTGTGTGTGTGTGTGTGTGTGTGTGTGTGCGTGTGTGTGTGTGCGTGCGTGTGTGTGTTCGCTTGACTGCAGCCGCTACACTAGCTTCCATCATACTGTCTCTTCACGAGGTCATTCTACTCAGTGTCCTTGTTGAAACCAGGTAATAAACAAACAGGTCATTAAACAGCTGCTTTCAACTGATTCAAATTTCAAGAGAGAGAGAGAGAGATTGTATGAGAGACATGAAACCCTGCTGCATGATCACTTAAACACGTGATAATGTACAGAACCCCTGCTGCATGATCACTTAAACACGTGATAATGTACAGAACCCCTGCTGCATGATCACTTTAACACGTGATAATGTACAGAACCCCTGCTGCATGATCACTTTAACACGTGATAATGTACAGAACCCCTGCTGCATGATCACTTAAACACGTGATAATGTACAGAACCCCTGCTGCATGATCACTTTAACACGTGATAATGTACAGAACCCCTGCTGCATGATCACTTTAACACGTGATAATGTACAGAAACACTGCTGCATGATCACTTTAACACGTGATAATGTACAGAACCCCTGCTGCATGATCACTTTAACACGTGATAATGTACAGAACCCCTGCTGCATGATCACTTTAACACGTGATAATGTACAGAAACACTGCTGCATGATCACTTTAACACGTGATAATGTACAGAACCCCTGCTGCATGATCACTTTAACACGTGATAATGTACAGAAACACTGCTGCATGATCACTTTAACACGTGATAATGTACAGAACCCCTGCTGCATGTTCACTTAAACACGTGATAATGTACAGAACCCCTGCTGCATGATCACTTTAACACGTGATAATGTACAGAAACACTGCTGCATGATCACTTTAACATCTATAGGGCATTACATTAGACCAGAACCCTCTATAGGGCAATACATTAGACCAGAACCCTCTATAGTGCACTACATTAGACCAGAACCCTCTATAGGGCACTACATTAGACTAGAGCCCTCTATAGGGCACTACATTAGACCAGAGTTCTCTATAGGACACTACATTAGACCAGAGCCCTCTATAGGGCACTACATTAGACTAGAGCCCTCTATAGGGCACTACATTAGACCAGTGTTCTCTAGTTCTCTATAGGGCACTACATTAGACCAGAACCCTCTATAGGGCACTACATTAGACCAGTGTTCTCTAGTTCTCTATAGGGCACTACATTAGACCAGAGTTCTCTAGTACTCTATAGGGCACTACATTAGACCAGAGTTCTCTATAGGGCACTACATTAGACTAGAGCCCTCTATAGGGCACTACATTAGACCAGAGTTCTCTAGTTCTCTATAGGGCACTACATTAGACCAGTGTTCTCTATAGGGCACTACATTAGACTAGAGCCCTCTATAGGGCACTACATTAGACCAGAGTTCTCTAGTTCTCTATAGGGCACTACATTAGACCAGAGTTCTCTATAGGGCACTACATTAGACCAGAGTTCTCTAGTACTCTATAGGGCACTACATTAGACCAGAGTTCTCTATAGGGCACTACATTAGACTAGAGCCCTCTATAGGGCACTACATTAGACCAGAGTTCTCTAGTTCTCTATAGGGCACTACATTAGACCAGTGTTCTCTATAGGGCACTACATTAGACTAGAGCCCTCTATAGGGCACTACATTAGACCAGAGTTCTCTAGTTCTCTATAGGGCACTACATTAGACCAGAGTTCTCTATAGGGCACTACATTAGACTAGAGCCCTCTATAGGGCACTACATTAGACTAGAGCCCTCTATAGGGCACTACATTAGACCAGAGTTCTCTATAGGACACTACATTAGACTAGAGCCCTCTATAGGGCACTACATTAGACTAGAGCCCTCTATAGGGCACTACATTAGATTAGAGCCCTCTATAGGGCACTACATTAGACCAGAGTTCTCTATAGGACACTACATTAGACTAGAGCCCTCTATAGGGCACTCCCAATTCCACCCCCTTCTACCCCTCTATCCCCCCTCTCACCCACTCCACCCCCTACCTACCCCTCTATCCCCCTCAATAGACACGCTCTCACCAAGCTCCAAGAAACATATGGTTCAGAATCAACCCACTGGACAGCAACAACACAGTCTGGAGAGAAACAACACAGTCTGGTCAGCAACAACACAGTCAGGACAGCAACAACACAGTCTGGACAGCAACAACACATTCAGAACAGCAACAACACAGTCAGGACAGCAACAACACAGTCAGGTAAGAAATAACACAGTCTGGACAGCAACAACACAGTCAGGACAGCAACAACACAGTCTGGACAGCAACAACACAGTCAGGACAGCAACAACACAGTCCGGACAGCAACAACACTGTCAGGACAGCAACAACACTGTCAGGACAGCAACAACACAGTCTGGTCAGAAACAGCACAGTCAGGACAGCAACAACACAGTCAGGACAGAAACAACACAGTCTGGTCAGCAACAACACAGTCTGGTCAGCAACAACACAGTCTGGTCAGCAACAACACAGTCTGGTCAGCAACAGCACAGTCTTGTCAGCAACAACACAGTCTGGTCAGCAACAACACAGTCTGGTCAGCAACAACACAGTCTGGTCAGCAACAGCACAGTCTGGTCAGCAACAACACAGTTAGGACAGCAAAAACACAGTCTGGACAGCAACAACACAGTCAGGACAGCAACAACACAGTCAGGACAGCAACAACACAGTCAGGACAGCAACAACACAGTCAGGACAGCAACAACACAGTCAAGATGGCAACAACACAGCCAAGTTGGCAACAACACAGTCTGTGCTGCTGCAGGCTCTTAGCGTGTCTTCACAATCAGATTTACGGAAATTGCAGGTCATGCGGGCCTGGCACAAAGTTCAAAGCTCCTCTAGTTTCCTCTGCTATTTATTTACCAAGGCTGAAACACATCACTCCTAACAGACACAAGCCTGAAACACATCACTCCTAACAGACACAAGCCTGAAACACATCACTCCCAACAGACACAAGCCTGAAACACATCACTCCTAACAGACACAAGCCTGAAACACATCACTCCTAACAGACACAAGCCTGAAACACATCACTCCTAACAGACACAAGCCTGAAACACATCACTCCCAACAGACACAAGCCTGAAACACATCACTCCCAACAGACACAAGCCTGAAACACATCCCTCCCGACAGACACAAGCAAAAACTCTTGTAGCAGCCTATACCCCTAAACATGAATGATCTGACATGCTGTACTGCATGGAAACTAGACTATTCTTCAGTTTGATCAACGGCAGGCTACTAACAACAGCAGCTGCACTGTCTAGCCTACTATGCTCCCTTTCCCTCTGGCCAGGGTAAACGAAGCGGTAACATTGTGTACTTATAGCTCATTTTGTTTGTGAGAAAATGGGAATGGGAACAAATTTGGTTCATATTCAAACTAGACTTTTCCAATCCAATAATGAATGAATCAACAAGCTCAATAGCTGACAGACTGAGTCCATTTGTAATTAGGCCTTCAGTTGCATAAGGGCAGGACGACATGATGCAAAACCTAAAAAGCAAGCTTAGCCCTGTGAGTTTTTTGTCCAATCATGTTGCGTTCTCTGTCTGTGTGTAGGAAACCCTCGTAGTCCTTTTAAAATATAATTCATATGAACAAGTACAGGGTTGCTGCATGTTGACAGGCGTCTCATCCTCCACAAGGACAGCACTTTCCCAGAAGTAAAAAAACCAACAACATGTGACCTCATTAGAAAAACTCTGGTTCTCATCATATCCCATTTTAAACCATTTTTTTTTACAAACAGATGAGTCACGTCATATTGTATAAGGTCCAGAGTTCTACCTGGTTACCAGATCAGGAAAAACTACAGGCCCTGGTTCTTATTTGACCACACCACTATGGGACCTGTGGTGCCACTTCTGCTGGGAGCTAAGCTGTTAACAACACTTACAGTCCTGGTGAAAATTTGCGAAATTCATACGTAGGAAAGAGTAACATTTCTAATATCTTTAATCATTTTGATTGCATGGTTAGCATTCCACGTCGTGCTCAGCACACACTTACTGAGCACATTAGAGTCCCTAGTGTTATATAAACAAATACAATAAAAAGCATGGACATGTTGTACGCCTGCGGGCATGCAGGGGTTAAAGCAGAACCTGTGACTGATAAAACATTAATGATGGTTACTGGGAAGGTGTCAGAACCTGTGACTGATAAAACATGAATGATGGTTATTGGGAAGGTGTCAGAACCTGTGACTGATAAAACATGAATGACTGTTATTGGGAAGGTGTCAGAACCTGTGACTGATAAAACATGAATGATGGTTATTGGGAAGGTGTCAGAACCTGTGACTGATAAAACATGAATGACTGTTATTGGGAAGGTGTCAGAACCTGTGACTCATAACTCTCATTATGAGCGGTCTACGCTGCAATCTAAATGACACCCTATTCCCTCTGTGGACTATTTTTGACGAGAACCCTATTGGCCCTGGTTTAAAGTTGTGATCCAGATATGGAATAGGATGTGATTTGGAACAACATCTCTGTGTCATAAGCCTGGCACCATTAGGAGAAGCAGAGTAGATAAGGTTTTTCCTTGACGTTTCCAATAGAACACACCAGCTCCTTGATTCTGCCGAAAGGAGCTGTGTTTCTGTAGGGCGTGTCCAAAACAGCACCTCATCCTTTATATAGTGCACTGCTTTTGACCAGAGACCTATAGTCCATCATATGGGCCCTGGTCAAAAGTAGTGCGCTATGTAGGTAGTGCAGCCATGGTCTGTCACAGGGAGCTGTGTTAATATGTCTCTGGCCTTCACGCTCTGTGGAGCCCATCTCTCGACCGCTCCTCTCCTCCTTCCCCTCTAAACTCACTAATGAGGCTCAGCCAGACTCAGCTAAAAAGTGTTTCTGAAGAGCGGAGGACCGTCTGGATGTAACAATAGGATTGGTATATCTATCAGGCAGGAACGTTGAGCAGTACGTTACAGTAGCAGGCAAGTCTGCCGATTTGCCAGTATGGCCTGTACTATCACTGTCAGTATGGTCTGTACTATCACTGTCATTATGGTCTGTACTATCACTGTCAGTATGGTCTTTACTATCACTGTCAGTATGGTCTTTACTATCATTGTCATTATGGTCTGTACTATCACTGTCAGTATGGTCTGTAGTATCACTGTCAGTATGGTCTGTACTATCACTGTCATTATGTTCTGTAGTGTCACTGTCAGTATGGTCTGTACTATCACTGTCATTATGGTCTGTACTGTCACTGTCAGTATGGTCTGTAGTATCACTGTCAGAATGGTCTGTAGTATCACTGTCATTATGGTCTGTACTATCACTGTCAGTATGGTCTGTAGTATCACTGTCAGTATGGTCTGTAGTATCACTGTCATTATGGTCTGTACTGTCATTTTGTTTCATGTTTGTGACCTCATGAAAGACAATACAGCCACATTACCATAACTCTTGTTTATACAGGAGCCCCCGTTATGAGATTTGCGTCTAATTATTGTATAAAATGAATGAGTAAAGATGAAACGATTTGTGAAATTATGTAATGTGATGTTAAACCTTTAATGTGAGAGAATTGTATTCCCTTTAAAGTTTAACTAAGTCGTTGGCCCTCCCCCGTAAGCACAGACATGATCTGGCGTCATGGAACAGCCCTTTCCTATTGTTACGAATAAAACCCCATCCTGAAGAAATACCTCAGTGTAAGCTAAGGTTGTGATGGTTGTTGAATTCCTAACCATACCACGTGGAGCATTGGCTACACGGATGGAAATATTTCAACTCTGAGACTATCGATCCCTAGAGAATAAGAGCGAATCTTAGATACTAATTACTAGTCTGCAGCTAGAAATGATGTAAACCTGGGACGAGAATACCGACAACCGCCGAAACACCTATCCTATCGGAACATTTCTGAATGGTACTCTGAAGTATCCATTTTAACCACGAAAGACTTTGATCTTCAGGGAAACAGAAAGAGAGAGAGAGAGACTCAGATGAACTCTCCAGCAGACGGACCAAATTCCAACAGAGATCACGACGACACATGGGCGTAAATATATACTGACTGCAATTATTCCCGAATTAATGAGCGTTCATGTGCAAAGGATTAGCATTTCAATTAATATAATTATCAACTGTGTGTAGTGATCCCTCTGGTCTTTCCACTCTCTCTCAGTCCACACCCACTTCCCTCTGTCCACCAAGCCGTCATATCGGCTTAGCCCACTAGGGAACCACCCCTATCATTTCCTTGTAACCATATCTACTGTTTGTTTGTTTCTGCATTTCTGTGATTATTTAGTTAGTTAGTAAATAAATGATTGAGACAATTAATGTATCGATGATTCATAGTGAAGACTGGGTTTGTGCAGATAACCAACAATTTACCACGTTTGGAATGAGACTGATGTGAGGTAAAGAATAATTAATTAATTAGAAGACTAATTTATTAGATATTAAAACATCTGAAGAGTTATACTTGGAAAATTATAACTTTGTAATCTGAAGATTTTCTGGGGTGCCCCGACTTCCTAGTTTAATTACATTTACATGATTAGTTTAATCACGTAATAATAATTACTGAGAATTGATTTGATAAAATAACAGTCTTAACTTTTAAGGATGCCAAAGACACGACAGTGGGAACAACATCCCCTATACACTTCCTGATGAACTCAGTCACCGTGTCAGTGTATTTATTCCTGTGTTATTCTCAGAGGAACCACTTCATTGCTAATTAATGTTGCAGCCAGGTCTGCCTTTTAACTTAGCATTCAGTCTTTATAAAGGGAAACATCTACATATTATTGCAGTGTTATTTTCCTTTTAGGCTTTAGAAGTAGATTCAGACTGAACATTACTTACTCAGTTCCAGGATAGATTATATTTTCTGGTTTCTCTTGTGCTTCTTTTGCTGGTTGCAGGTTTGTCAGAAAGTTTGCTGGATAGTCCTTGGCAGTAAGAATCCTTAGCAGTAAGAATCCGCTCTGTCTGTCTGTCTGTCTGTGTCTGTCTCTCTCTCTCTGTCCCTCTCCCTCTCGTCTCCTGACTCCCTCGCCCCCACCTGTCTCCCTTCACAATCTCTGATTGATATTCTGGACGTGGTTACTGCCAAAATTGTGTGTCTAAACAAAAATGCATTCTATTGACATTCTGATTCAGCTCTGTCCTAGTTTTGGCTAACATACATTTAATATACATTTGGGGAGCGGCAGGGGCCTGGGACGATATACCAAGCTGGTACCTGTTCTCAATCTTTAGGGTTGCTGTGATATCTCAGGGTACCGAGATAGAATATAGAATATAGAATCAGACTGAAATCAGTAGTTTGGTCTCCAGGTGACAGAGAGACAGCCGCTCCTCTAGAATCAGACAGTAGTCAGTAGTTTGCTCTCCAGCAGACAGACAGAGAATTTTTTTGTAATTGTCATTAATTACTTTGTTGTTTCTAATTAGTATCTTTTAAAACTACAACTGGTTTAGCAAGCATTCGTTTTGTGAGAGCTGTGAGAGATATTTACTAGGCTTATTTGACATTAAGTACTATGCTTTATTTGAGTTAAGAGTCGGATCCCGCGGTACCACAGAAATCTAAATAGCATAATTAAAAATCTGTCAGTTTAAGATAAAGATAACTGTTTTTTACATTGGAGGTGTCTCAATCCACCTCACCCGCTGATGTCGCACTTCCGCATCTGCGGTGAAGGTGTTTGTCGGACCATGAGACATCCCATCTGCGGTGAAGGTGTTTGTCGGAACAAGAGATATTCCATCTGCAGTGAAGGTGTTTGTTGGACAAGGAGACAACCCATCTGCAGTGAAGGTGTTTGTTGGACCAGGAGACATCCCATCTGCAGTGAATGTGTTTGTTGGACCAGGAGACAGCCCATCTGCAGTAATGTTGTTTGTTGGACCAGGAGACAACCCATCTGTGGTGAAGGTGTTTGTTGGACCAGGAGACAGCCCATCTGCAGTAATGTTGTTTGTTGGACCAGGAGACAACCCATCTGTGGTGAAGGTGTTTGTTGGACCAGGAGACAACCCATCTGTGGTGAAGGTGTTTGTTGGACCAGGAGACATCCCATCTGCAGTAAAGGTGTTTGTTGGACCAGGAGACAGCCCATCTGCAGTGAAGGTGTTTGTTGGACCAGGAGCCATCCCATCTGCAGTAAAGGTGTTTGTTGGACCAGGAGACAGCCCATCTGCAGTGAAGGTGTTTGTTGGACAAGGAGACAGCCCATCTGTGGTGAAGGTGTTTGTTGGACCAGGAGACATCCCATCTGTGGTGAAGGTATTTGTTGGACCAGGAGACAGCCCATCTGCAGTGAAGGTGTTTGTTGGACCAGGAGACAGCCCATCTGCGGTGAAGGTGTTTGTTGGACCAGGAGACAGCCCATCTGTGGTGAAGGTGTTTGTTGGACCAGGAGACAGCCCATCTGCAGTGAAGGTGTTTGTTGGACCAGGAGACAGCCCATCTGCGGTGAAGGTGTTTGTTGGACCAGGAGACAGCCCATCTGTGGTGAAGGTGTTTGTTGGACCAGGAGACAGCCCATCTGCAGTGAAGGTGTTTGTTGGACCAGGAGACAGCCCATCTGCAGTGAAGGTGTTTGTTGGACCAGGAGACAGCCCATCTGCAGTGAAGGTGTTTGTTGGACCAGGAGACAGCCCATCTTCAGTGAAGGTGTTTGTTGGACCAGGAGACAGCCCACCTGCAGTGAAGGTGTTTGTTGGACCAGGAGACATCCCCAAAATTTGTCTTCTCACTAAAACTTCTGTAGCGCCTGAACGCCCCTCTGTGTTAAGATGAGACTCTCTCTCATGAACACGATGGTGTTCTCCGTGTTCTCCACCCCTCACTCTGCTCCAGCTCTTTCACACCTGGACAAAAGGAACACCTATGTGAGAATGCTGTTCATTGACTACAGCTCAGCGTTTAACACCATATTGCCCTCAACGCTCATCACTAAGCTAAGGACCCTGGGGCTAAACACCTACCTTTGCAAATGGATCCTGGACTTCCTGACGGGCCACCCCCAGGTGGTGAGGGTAGGTAGCAACACATCTGCCATGCTGATCCTCAACACAGGGGCCCCTCAGGGGTGCATGCTCATTCCCCTCCTGTACTCCCTGTTCACTCACGACTACATGGCCAGGCACAACTCCAACACCATTATTAAGTTTTCCAATGACACAACAGTGGTAGGCCTGATCACGGACAACAGTGAGACAGCCTATAGGTAGGAGGTCAGAGATCTATCAATTAGCCTATCAGAAACTTCTAAAGCCATGACGTTATTTTCTGGAATTTTCCAAGGTGTTTAAAGGCACAGTCAACTTACTGTATGTAAACTTCTGGCCCACTGGAATTGTAATACAGGGAATTTATGAGTGAAATAATCTGTCAAAACTATAGTTTGTTAACAAGAAATTTGTGGAGTGGTTGAAAAACGAGTTTTAATGACTCCAACCTAAGTGTATGTAAACTTCAGACTTCAAATGTATACAGTATATGAATATTTGTTGACCAATCACAAGTGGGGAGCAGGCCCTAATGCCCTAATGGGCGGGCTGCTGGTGGGAGGGAGAGATCCCCCCACTAGAATCCCCATACTTTAATGAAGACAGCTTCTCCATCCTAGAAATCAATCATTTCCCGGCTCAGAGACATGTACTAGTCTGTGGCGACCTAAATGCCAGAACCGGACAATAACCTGACACCCTCAGCACACAGGGGGACAAACACCTATCTGGAGGGGAAAACATTCCTTCCTCCTAGGCACAACTGTGACAACGTAACCAACAAAAATGCTCTGTCGCACGCTGGGTATGTACATAGTCAATGGTAGGCTTCGAGGGGACTCCTATGGTAGGTACACCTATAGCTCATCTCTTGGCAGTAGTACTGTAAACTACTTTATCACTGACCTCAACCCAGAGTCTCTCAGAGCATTCATAGTCAGTCCACTGACACCCCTATCAGATCAGAGCAATACTCAATTATGAGGCATCAAAGCCAAGGGAACAAAATAACATTAAGAAATGCTATAGATGGAAGGAATGTAGTGTGGAAACTTACCAAAAAACAATTAGGGAACAACAAATTCAATCCCTTCTAGACAACTTCCTGGACAAAATGTTCCACTGTAATAGTGAAGGTGTAAACTTAGCAATTTGACCCCAATAACTACCGTGGGATATGCGTTAACAGCAAACTTGGGAAAATCCTCTGCATTATCATTAACAGCAGACTCGTACATTTCCTCAGCGAAAACAATGTACTGAGCAAATGTCAAAATGGCTTTTTACAAAATTACCGTACGACAGACCATGTACACATACAACAAGTGTGCGGATAAAATTGGCAAAAAACACATTTATTTCCACAGGGCCGTTGGGTGAGACAGGGATGCAGCTTAAGCCCCACCCTCTTCAACATATACATCAACGAATTGGCGCGGGCACTAAAACATTCTGCAGCACCTGGCTTTACCCTAGAATCACCCTAGAATCTGAAGTCAAATGTCTACTGTTTGCTGATGATCTGGTGCTTCTGTGACCAACCAAGGAGGGCCTACAGCAGCACCTAGATCTTATGCACAGATGCTGTCAGACCTGGGCCCTGACAGTAAATCTCAGTAAGACAAAAATAATGGTGTTCCACAAAAAGGTCCAGTTGCCAGGACCACAAATACAAATTCCATCTGGACACCGTTCCCCTAGAGCACACAAATAAACTATAGAAATAAACTTCCACAGACAAGGCAAGGGCCTTCTATGCCATCAAAAGGAACATCAAATTCCTCATACCAATTAGGATCTGACCAAAAATACTTGAATCAGTTATATAATCTATTTCCCTTCATGGTTGTGATGTCTGGGGTCCGCTCACCAACCAAGAATTCACAAAATGGGACAAGCACCAAATTGAGACTCTGCACGCAGAATTCTGCAAAAATATCCTCTGTGTACAACATAAAACACCAAGTAATGCAGAGCAGTATTAGGCCGATACCCGCTAATTATCAACATTGAGTAAAGAGCGGTTAAATTCTACAACCACCTTAAGGGAAGCGATTCCCAAACCTTCCATAACAAAGCCATCACCTACAGAGAGATGAACCTGGACAAGTGTCCCCTAAGCGAGCTGGTCCTGGGGCTCTGTTCACAAACACACCCCACAGAGCCCCAGGACAGCAACACATTTGAACCCAACTGTGTTTTCATGAGAAAACAAAAAGATAATTACTTGACACATTGGAAAGAATTAACAAAAAAACAGAGCAAACTAGAATGCTATTCGGCCCTAAACAGAGAGTACACAGTGGCAGAATACCTGACCACTGTGACTGACCCAAAATTAAGGAAAGCTTTGACTATGTACAGACTCAGTGAACATAGCCTTGCTATAGAGAGAGGCCGCCGTAGGCAGACATGGCTCTCAAGAGAAGACAGGATTTGTGCACACTGCCCACAAAATGAGGTGGAAACTGATCTGTACTTCTTAACCTCCTGCCCAATGTATGACAATATTAGAGACACATATTTCCCTCAGACTACACAGATCCACCATAAATTTGAAAACAAACCCAATTTTGAAAAACTCCCATATCTACTGGGTGAAATACCACAGTGTGCCGTCACAGCAGCAAGATGTGTGACCTGTTGCCACAAGTAAAGGTCAACCAGGGAAGAATAAACACCATTGTAAATACAACCCATATTTATGTTTACTTATTTTCACTATTTACACATCGTTACAACACTGTTTATATACACAATATGACATTTTAATTGTCTTTATTCTTTAGAACTGTCATGTCCTGGCCATAGAGAGGCTTTTTATTCTCTATTTTGGTTAGGCCAGGGTGTGACTAGGGTGGGAATTCTATGTCCTTTTTTCTATGTTTTGTATTTCTATGTCTTGGCCTGGTATGGTTCTCAATCAGGGACAGCTGTCTATCGTTGTCTCTGACTGAGAACCATACTTAGGTACTCTTTTCCCCCACCTGTTTTGTGGGAAGTTAACTTTGTCTTTGTTCAGGACACATAGCCCAAAGCTTCACAGTTTGTCTTTGTTCAGGGCACATAGCCCAAAGCTTCATGGTTTGTCTTTGTTCAGGGCACATAGCCCAAAGCTTCACAGTTTGTCTTTGTTCAGGGCACATAGCCCAAAGCTTCACGGTTTGTCTTTGTTCAGGGCACATAGCCCAAAGCTTCACGGTTTGTCTTTGTTCAGGGCACATAGCCCAAGATTCACGGTTTGTCTTTGTTCAGGGCACATAGAGAAAATGTACACTTACCATGCTGCACCTTGGTCCAGTCCTTCAGCCAGCCGTGACAAGAACTTCTGTGACTATAATGTTTACTGTACATTTTTATTGTTTATTTCACTTTTGTTTTTTATCTACCTCACTTGCTTTGGCAATGTTAACATATGTTTCCCATGCCAACAAAGCCCTTGAATTGATTTGAGAGAGAGAGAGGTATTGCCGAGAGCGAGGGGTATTGAGAGAGAGAGAGAGCGAGAGAGGTATTGCGAGAGAGAGAGAAAGAGGTATTGCAGAGAGAGAGAGGTATTGCAGAGAGAGAGAGAGAGAGAGAGAGAGGTATTGCAAGAGACAGAGAGAAAGGTATTGCTACTTGGTGACTCTTCCAGATTCCTTAGTTTCCTCTCCGTTATTGATGAATTGATAGATTGTGTTTTTATTAATTTTTTATTGATGGTAATTCAGAGTGATAACACTGAATGTTATTGTTTTGGTCACCTAGTGATTATTGAGTGAATGAGGGGAGAATAGAGTCAGGGAGAGGGCTATTTCTGTTCATGAGAGCAGAGAGATCCCCCATTCCCCTGCTGGGGCTCGGACATTAACAGGGTTGAGTGAACCTGTCAGCTAAATGAGAAATGGCAGAGACAGGCACCCAGAGGACAGCTCCTTCCCTTTTCCTCTCTCTTCTCTCTCTCTCTCTCTTTCCTCTCTCTCTCTCTCTCGCTCTCTTTTCTCTCTCTCTCTCTCTCTCTCTCTCTTTTCTCTCTCTCTTTCCTCTCTCTCTCTGTCTCTCTCTCTCTCTTTCCTCTCTCCTTCACCCCTTTTTCCTTCTTCCCTGCAGCTCCTCTGAACTCTATCAATCAGCTCAAGGCTTTCTGGGCAATGCTCTGGTTACAGGATCAGGATTTATCTCCACCACATAAAGGCATGAGCCTCACATACAGATCACCAGCACCAAGCAACAACTACTGCCATTGTCTGGACCCACTAAAAGCAAACAGTAGAACAGCACAGAGCTGAGGCAAATGTTTACAAACGGTGTTCCTCTAAAACATATTGTACGATGCTAAGGGCCTCAGCTGTCCTGTTAAGGTAGTGGAAGTTTAACCAGTATTAGTAGTGCTTATTCATTTATTGGTAGTAGTAACTACAGTTAGACGTATTCATTTATTGGTAGTAGTAACTACAATTACACTTATTAATTTATTGGTAGTAGTAACTACAGTTAGACTTGTTCATTTATTGGTAGTAGTAACTACAGTTAGACTTATTCATTTATTGGTAGTAGTAACTACAGTTAGAGTTATTCATTTACTAGTTTAATTGGTAGTAACTACATTTAGAGTTATTCATTTACTAGTTTAATTGGTAGTAACTACAGTTAGAGTTATTCATTTCATTGGTAGTAACTCAATTAGTAGCTATTAATTTATTAGTTTAATTGGTAGTAACTAAAATATTAGCTATTCATTAATTAATTTAATTGGTAGTGTAACGGTTTTCTTCTGGGGAAAGAGAGGCGGACCAAAACGCAGCGTGGTTACTTGTAAACATCTTTAATAAAGATGAACAATCTACAAAACAAGAAATGTGAACAAAAACGAAACAGCCCTATCTGGTGCAACAAACACAGAGACAGGAACAATCACCCACAAGACACCTAAAGAATATGGCTGCCTAAATATGGTTCCCAATCAGAGACAACGATAAACACCTGCCTCTGATTGAGAACCAATCTAGGCAACCATAGACTTACCTAGAGTACTACTCTAACCACAATCCCATAACTACAAACAACCCCAGACAAAACAAACCACATAAATCCCCATGTCACACCCTGGCATCACCAAAAACACCCTGGCCTACCGAAAACACAGAATACTAAGGCCAGGGCGTGACAGGTAGTAAGTAAAATAGTAGCTATTCATTTCTTAGTTTAATTTGTAGTAACTATAGCACGAGCAGCTAGCTCTTCATTCATTCATATAGGCACCTTAAAACATCTTAGATAATATTTTATATGAGGACAATCAAACTATTAACAACTATGATACAGTGTGGTATGATACAGCAACAACTAGCTGATGGTATCATGTGGTATTATACAGTAACAACTAGCTGATGGTATCATGTGGTATTATACAGTAACAACTAGCTACCAGTATCATGTGATATTATACAGTAACAACTAGCTGATGGTATCATGTGGTATTATACAGTAACAACTAGCTGATGGTATCATGTGGTATTATACAGTAACAACTAGCTGATGGTATCATGTGGTATTATACAGTAACAACTAGCTGATGGTATCATGTGGTATTATACAGTAACAACTAGCTGATGGTATAATGTGGTATTATACAGAAACAACTAGCTGATGATATCATGTGGTATTATACAGTAACAACTAGCTGATGGTATCATGTGGTATTAGAACAGTAACAACTAGCTGATGGTATCATGTGGTATTAAACAGTAACAACCAGCTACCAGTATCATGTGGTATTATACAGTAACAACTAGATGATGGTATCATGTGATATTATACAGTAACAACTAGCTGATGGTATCATGTGGTATTATACAGTAACAACTAGCTGATGGTATCATGTGGTATTATACAGTAACAACTAGCTGATGGTACCATGTGGTATTATACAGTAACAACTAGATGATGGTATCATGTGGTATTATACAGTAACAACTAGCTGATGGTATCATGTGGTATTATACAGTAACAACTAGCTGATGGTGTCATGTGGTATTATAACAGTAACAACTAGCTGATGGTATCATGTGGTATTATACAGTAACAACTAGCTGATGGTATCATGTGGTATTATACAGTAACAACTAGCTGATGGTATCATGTGGTATTATAACAGTAACAACTAGCTGATGGTATCATGTGGTATTATACAGTAACAACTTGCTGATGATGTCATGTGGTATTATACAGTAACATCCAGCTGATAGTATCATGTGGTATTATACAGTAACACCTAGCTGATGATGTCATGTGATATTATACAGTAACAACCAGCTGATGGTATCATGTGGTATTATACAGTAACACCTAGCTGATGATGTCATGTGATATTATACAGTAACAACCAGCTGATGGTATCATGTGGTATTATACAGTAACAACTATATGATGGTATCATGTGGTATTATACAGTAACATCTAGCTGATGTTATCATGTGGTATTATATGGTAACAACTAGCTGATGGTATCATGTGGTATTATACAGTAACAACTAGCTGAACGTATCATCTGGTATTATACAGTAACAACTATCTGATGGTATCATGTGGTATT